>NC_137041.1:19058544-19080241 GCF_032717465.1 Coenobita brevimanus
TGTGTGTGTGTGTCTGTGTCTGTGTCTGTGTGTGTGTGTGTCTGTGTGTGTGTCTGTGTGTGTGTGTGTGTGTGTGTGTGTCTGTGTGTGTGTGTGTGTGTGTGTGTGTGTGTCTGTGTGTGTGTGTGTGTGTGTGTCTGTGTGTGTGTGTGTGTGTGTGTGTGTCTGTGTCTGTGTGTGTGTGTGTGTGTCTGTGTGTGTGTGTGTGTGTCTGTGTGTGTGTGTGTGTGTGTGTGTCTGTGTGTGTGTGTGTGTCTGTGTGTGTGTGTGTGTGTGTGTGTCTGTGTGTGTGTGTGTGTGTGTGTCTGTGTGTGTGTGTGTGTGTGTGTGTCTGTGTGTGTGTGTGTGTGTGTGTGTCTGTGTGTGTGTGTGTGTGTGTGTGTGTCTGTGTGTGTGTCTGTGTGTGTGTGTCTGTGTGTGTGTCTGTGTGTGTGTGTGTGTGTGTGTTTCGTCTACTTTTTGCTTTTAAAACTTTCAGGTTTTCTTATGTCATTTTTTTCCTACAGCCTGTAAATAATCATTTCTCAATTTTACTACTCCCTGTTCTTATTATTTTCTCATAATTTTCGCTGTTTTCTTTTTCACTTTCCTGTTATCTCATCCATTACCTCTTTTGTTTCTTCCTTGTTCACTTTCCTGTTATCCCATTTAGAAATTTTTCGATTCTTTTCTTCTTCCCTCCATTCTTGTTCTGCCATATCTCTACAGTGTATTATTTTTCTGTCCATATTATTAAGTACTCCCCATTCTTCTCCTCTCAGGAAAGAAAGATTGAGATATGGAAACGATTGGGAACCAATAGTATTGTCAAAATTATTCTTGAGGTATATCCTCAGCCTCACCTGATCATTAATAATAATGATACTACTGCTACTACTACTACTACTACTACTACTACTTAATAATATAATAATAATTAATAATAATAATAATAGTAATAAAACGACAATAATAATAATAATAATAACTAGAGAACCCTACAAGGGACAAATCGCACCAGCCGCAAGCAGATACATATGTAGTGTGGCTCAGAATATGACCTTGATGTTGACCTACTTTCACCAATTTCGAACTCATAAGGGATTTTCATCCCTACTACACACCTGTAAAATTTTATGATGATATCTTGAGCGGCTGCCAAGTTATCGAGGTAACAGACACACTAACCTTGAGCAACTTTCACCAATTTCGAAGTCGTAGGAGACTTTCGTCCCTACTACACACCTGTACAACTTTGTAATGATATCTTGAGTAGTTGCGAAGTTATCGTGCTACCAGACACACAGACAGACACATACACACACAAACTGAAAACTGTACCAGCTTTGCTATCACGGCTGGTAATAATAGGAATAATATTATTATTGTTTTTGTTGGTATTGCTCAGCTCATGCTGCCCACATTATTAGTTGAATTTTATATATGATATCCTTCTTTTGATTTCTTTCTTGTTTGATTGTTGAAGGAATTTCTATCCTTCAGAATTAACCGATTCTGACCGAAGTTGGATACAATGACTAACCTCTGACTTAGCTGTGTCTGCAAGGTTTTGGTTGCTAGGTAACTATTCGTTGCCTAGCAACGGACGAGAAATCCCCTTTTTCGTACTTTTCACATTTTGAGCTGTAAAAGCATTACAAATGGGAGTAGAAAGCTCTGACTTCTTTAGGTGTAATATAGAGGTCATTCCCTATCAAAAGAGTGTCATCCATTTTCCTCATGCTCGTGCGAAGACTGGTCTCGGCGTCCCTAGCAACAAGTACTGGTTATCCAAAAAGCCCCACTTAGTTCCCTAGTGGCTCGATGGGACTGAATGAAAGTTTACATGTTTATAGACATTGACTAGATCAGGGGTCGGCAACCTTTTGAACATGGTGTGCCAATTTATAATTAATGCCAATTTTTTTTGGCACTTTGCGTGTCAGGTAAGAAATTTTAACACTGTAGCGACAGTGTTAATTGATTTAGTAAGAAAGGATGTGCCCACCTCTCTCTCTATCTCTCTCTCTCTCTCTTTGCATTTTCAATATTTTCTTTGTTACACTGGATCACGTTGACTGCCATAGTATAGCACTTCACGTGCCAAGTCTGGCACGCGTGCCTAGGGTTGCCGACCCCTGGACTAGAACAACAACTTTGTACTGTACACCTATGTGCAACATTGGCCAAGTCAGGGGTAAATAGTCATCAAATACAAAAACCACGAAAATAACTAAAATCATGACTATGTTCGTGCAAAATGCTAAGACTCCGAAGACTGTTAAGCCAGGGCCATGATTTTTAGGTTGAATGTTGCACTGGAGTAGCTCCATACAAAAATGATATTTAGTGATGAGATTCACTTCGTCACTGGCAGCACCACCTAGAAGTTGTACCTCTAGTGGGCTCTTCCACGAATTTCAAGTTCACAAGCTTCACAGTGGGTGGATGAAATTGAATGGAATTTTGCATGCTTGTAGACTTTAATGAGTACCACAAGTGTGATGGAAGAAGAGCATAAGACAGTATGGATCAGTTGGGTCAAGGATTGTGTGGGTAAAGTTGAAAGTTGGAATACAAATGTGGGCGATTGTGTGTGTGTATGCGCCAACGCAAGATCGTGCTAGAAGAGTGAGAGAAGAGTTCTGGACAAATGTGGAAGTGTGCATGGAAAAGTTTGGAAGGAATGAGAGAGTGTTTTTGATTGGTGATATGAATGGTAAAGTTGGTAATATGAAGGTGGATGGAATAGTTCGTGAGTGGGGTGTGCCTGCCGAGATAGATGAGAATGGGAGTGCGTTAGTGGACATATGTGCTGGGAGGGGGTTGGTGATAGCCAATACCCTCTTCAGGCATAAAATGATCCACAGGTATACATGGCGAGTGATGAGAAGGGTGGATGGTGAACTGAATGAAAGGAAGGCAATGATTGATTATGTGTGTGTGAATGAAAGGATGCCAAGATGTGTAAAGGATGCAAGAGTGTATAGAGGTTGGGGGAGTGGACTTTCTGACCACTACTTGGTGGTGGCCAGAATTAGGATGCAAGTGAGATGGAGGAATAGAAGAAGGGAAAGACGAGAGGAAGGAGTAGTTGCAAGGAGAGTGGAAAGGTTACAAGAGGATGAGATAAAGGCAGAGTATAAAAGAGAAGTGGAGGAACGATTGGGCAAATATGTATTGGAGCAGATGGGAGACGTGAAAGGTGTGTGTAAGATATTTACAGAAGAAATATGTGCAGCATGTGATGTAGTGTGTGGAAGGAAGAGAAGGCGGAGGGGGGTGCAAGGAACAGCGTGGTGGACTGAAGAGGTGAAAAAGGCTGTGGCACAAAAGAAGAAAGCATACAATGAATGGGTGAGAAATAGGGGCGTGGAAAAAGTTGAGAGGCGGAAGAGAGAGTTATATGTGGAAAGGAAGAGAGAGGTGAAAAGATTAGTAAGAGAGAGTAAGAAGAGAGTGGATGAGGAATTTGGAAGGAATTTGAGTGTAAAGTGGAGGGACTGTAAGAAAATGTTCTGGAGAGAAGTGAAAAGAGTAAGACAGGGTGGATGTGAAGTTAGCAGGGGAGTGAAAGATAAAAATGGTAGATTACTAGTGGAAAAGGGAGAAAAAGTGAGCAGATGGAGAGAACACTTTAAGGAATTGTTGAACGTAGAGGATGGAAGTAATGCGAGTATAAGTGGCTGGGGAATGGCTGGGAGAAGGAGGGAGGTGAGAAGACAGGAAGAAATCAGTAGGATAGAAGTTGTGGAAGCAATGAAGAAAGTTAAATCAGGGAAAGCCCCAGGAATTGATGGAGTGTGTGGTGAAATGCTGAAGCATGGGGGAGAGATAGTAGTAGAATGGATGTGGAAGATGTGCACATTGGCCTGGGAGGAAGGTAGAGTCCCGGAGGATTGGAAGTCAGGTATAATTATTCCCTTGCACAAAGGAAAAGGGGAAAAAGAAGTGTGTGGTAATCATAGGGGCATTTGTCTTCTTAGTATAATAGGAAAAGTGTATGGTAGGATACTTATAGACAGAGTTAGAGAAAGAACAGAGAAATTAGTTGGAGAAGAACAGGGAGGCTTTAGGAAGGGAAGAGGTTGTGTAGATCAGATATTCATTCTTAGATCTTTAGTGGAAAAGTTTCTAGAGAAGGGAAAGAAGTTGTATGCGGCTTTCATGGATTTGGAGAAAGCATATGACAGGGTGGATAGACAAGGATTGTGGAAAGTGTTAAGAATATATGGAGTAGATGGGAAGTTGTTGAATGCTGTGAAGAGTATGTACGATGGTGCGAAGGCTGCAGTGCGTGTGGATGGTGAACTAAGTGAATTTTTCTCTTTGAAAGTTGGTTTGAAACAGGGATGTGTCATATCTCCATGGTTGTTCAATCTGTACACGGATGGGGTAAATAAGGAGGTACAAGGTAGGGTAGTGGATGTTGGAGTGGCCCTGGTGAGAGAGGATAGTGTTTGGAAACTCCCTGTACTGTTGTTTGCAGATGATACTGTGTTGTTGAGTGAAGACGAAGGGGAGCTGCAAGGCTTGGTGGATGAGTTTGAGAGAGTGTAAGAAACGGAACCTAAAGGTGAATGTAGGGAAGAGTAAAGTGATGGTCTTTGAGAGAGGTGAAGTTAGTGAATGTACAGCGAGGTTAGATGGTGAGGAATTGGAAAATGTGAGTACGTTTAAGTATTTGGGTAGTGTGATGAGTAAGGATGGAGGTTTGGAGGGTGAAGTGCCTGAAAGGGTACAGCAGGGAAGAAAGGTTGCTGGTTCCTTGAAAGCAGTGATAAGAAAGCAGGGAAGTGAGCATGGAAGAGAAAAAGTTACTACATGACAGTATTGTGATACCAACTCTAACGTACGGAAGTGAAGCTTGGACATTGTTGGAAGGACACAAGTCAAGAGTGAGAGCAGTGGAAATGAGTTATTTAAGAGGAGCCTGTGGAGTCACGTGGAGAGACAGGCTGACGAATGAGGATATAAAGGAGCGTTGTGGTGTGGATGTGGATGTGATAGGAAGCGTTATGAGGAACACACTGAGGTGGTTTGGCCATGTGGAGAGGATGGAGGGTGAGAGACTGACGAAGAGAGTGTATGGGAGTGAGGTGGAGGGGGAAGAGGGAGGGGAGGCCGAGGATGAGATGGAGGGATGGGGTGGAGAGGTATATGAGAGAGGGGGGTGTGAGTTGGGAGCAGGGCAGTGAAATGGCGGGGGACAGGGCGACTTGGAGGCGATTTGTTTGTGGCCACCCCAAACGGGATTGAGGCGTCTGGCAATAGATAGATAGATAGATAGACAAGTGTGCTTCGTACATTTCTTTTTCTTTTTTTTGATAATGAATGTAGGAAGGAAAAACAAAGGAAAAAAAAAAGTCCATGTGCCTTAAGGCATTCTCCATCCATAAAATACTTATAACAATTGGATTTGAAATTGAGAGGATTAAATTTATGTGGGAAGTAACTCCCAGGAAGTGAATTCCAGAGAGTAGTAGTTCTGGGGATAAATGAATTTTGATAAGCAGAGGTTCTGCATTGTGGGGGAGAGAGTGTAAGTTCATGGGCGCTCCCAGCTCCCCGAGTATTCCGGGAGAAAATGTGAAGGGGAGGCACAATTGAAGCCAGTTCGTTAGAGCACTTACGGTAAAAATATCGATAAAATAGTGCTAAAGAAGCAACATCTCTATGTACTGATAACGAAGGAAGGTCCTGCGTTATGGCAGGATTATTAATTGATCTAATGGCTTTATTTTGAATTTTGTCCAACTGCCTCAATGCAACCGCTCCACATCCACTCCACAGTGGTGAACAGTATTCGATCTGAGAAAACACATGACTTTTGTATATTGTGGCCATCTGCTCGTCAGTGAAGAACTCACAAACTCTGTACATATGTCCCAGTTTTTTAGATGCATTTTTAGCAAGGGATTTAACATAAGCTGTCCAGTTTAGGTTGGGGTTTAGAGTAACACCTAGGATATCCATTGTAGTGGATATGGGAATACTGACATCATTTAAAATTATGTGAGAGTCTGAGGGATTATTTCTATTGGAGAAATTATTGTATTTAGTTTTCTGAGCATTAAATGAGACCAGATTTTTTGTCCCCATTGACTGATTTTAGAAAGGTCCTGGTTCAGAGAAATTGCTGTGTTTATTTGGGAATTTATAATATCAAATTGTGTAAAGGAGGTACTAAATGTGAAAGAACTATGAAGGGTCGAGTCATCAGCATAAGAGTGTATTGGGTTGTGCGTGACAGATAGGAGGTCATTTATATGTATGAGAAAGAGGGTTGGCGCCAAAACTGATCCCTGAGGTATGCCAGCATTTTTGGAATGAAACTGAGAATAAATTCCATCTACCATGACCCGTATTTTTCTACTATGAAGGTAAGAAGAAATTAGAGGAACCAGTGATGCAAGGCCATAGTGTGACATCTTAGACAATAAGGCTTGGTGCCATACTCTGTCAAATGCTTTTGAAATATCAAGTGCTACTGTGTGTGTTTCACCATGTTGGTCTATTGTTTTGTTAATCTTATGGGTAAGAAGGCAAAGGATATCTACAGTCGAACGTTCCTGTCTAAATCCATACTGCCGATCATTGATCAATTTATTGATTTCTAGATGCTTGACTATGTGTTTGTTAATTAGTGTCTCAATAGCTTTACCGAGAACGGAAGTTAGTGCAACTGGTCTACAGTTTGATGGATCAGAAGTTGCCCCCTTTTTAGGAACCGGATGGATATTTACTTCTTTCCAAGGGGCTGGAAAAATTGAGATACGGATGCATAAGCGGAAAAATTTCGCTAATATAGGAGCCAACACTAAGGAGCAATTTTTAAGTACTATTGGAGGAATTTCATCTGGACCAGTAGCTTTCTCTGCTGATAGATTCTGTAATACGGCTTGTATGTATCTGGTGCGAATTATGAAAGGAGGTATTTGAGGGGAATAAAAATCAAGTACAGGAATATTATGATTTTCTGAATTTAGGGTTGAGTTTGTTGAAAAAGTCAACAAGAAGGTTGGCTTTTCCGCCTGGGTCACTTAATAGATTTCCACTGGGGGACTGTAATGGTGGAATGGAAGAGGTGGTAGTGAAGTTAGTTTTGAATGAATTAAGGGTTGACCAGAATATTTTGTTATCATTTGGATTGTTTAGTAGTTTGTTAGCATGTCTATGTAGAAAGTTTGATTTAGAAAGGTTGATAATAGTTTTGGCATGGTTTCTGATATTTTTATTATTGTTAAAGGATTCCTTGGTTTTGGTCCTTGTATAAGTGTTATACGCTATTGTTTTATGTTCTGTTACTCTAGCACAATTGTGGTCAAACCATTTAGGAGAAATACATCTTTTTCTTTAACTATGATGGGGAATGAATGTTTCCATGCCGACTTTAATGAAATCCTGTATGTGGCGCAATGTGGAATTTGCATCATGGGAGAAAAAGGAGGACCAAGAAACATCCAGGAGAAAATTTTGAAGTCACTCCCAGTCTGCCCTGTCGTAGTGCCATTTAGTCACTACGACAGGTTCAGAGCAGGAGGGTGTGGTAGGTGTGAAACTGGTGGCTTGAATCAGACAATGATCCGAGGATCAGATGGGGGGACTTCACTTCGACGTTATAATTATCTGAATTGGTTTTTAGAAACAAGTCCAATAGGTGGGGATTTTGATCGGGGTTGTCTGGTACACGGGTAGGTTGACTGACTAACTGGGTGAGATTAAATGAGTCTGCAGATAGCTCACATTCAAGACCATAGCTCACATTCAAGACCAGGGACATCAGTTCTGGGTGAATAAGTGAGCCATTCGACATTATGGACATTAAAATCACCCATAATAGTAATTTCTGATGCAGTATTAATTTTGAGGACACTTAGTTGTGAAGACAGAGAGTCAAATAAACTCGGCTCTGAAGGGGCATTAGGGGAACGATAAACACAACAGAAATACTTAACTTTACCAAAAGAATTTAATTTGTATATAGGAATAGTGGAAAAAAAGACAATTAAATTTAGTAATCTCCTCCAGGGCAATTTCTGATTTATCAAGGCAACATATGCCGCCTTTGGGTCTCAAATTTTGAATCAAGATATAACCAGGAAAATAAAATCAAGCTAAATCAAAGGTAGAGCTTACTTGTGTCTGTCAGAAATAGCAGATCAGGGGATTCAAACTGGAGGAAATTTTGAACAGAGTTGATGTTGGAGTAAAGTCCCCTAATATTGGAAAAGACGATTTTACTGCACTGACGAGCAGATAGGGCGCCGCAATACTGGAGGTGGCACAGTCGCTTGATGACAACCACGAGGGCCCTATGCAAACGACCCAGCCCTGCCGGTGGTGGTCACCCGAGAAACCACCGCACTGATTCCCAGTATAGCAGCAGCCATGGTTCTTTTTATGGGAGGGAGAACAGGGATGTGTTGTGCAATGGGTACGGTATGTAATGACAAGATCGGTGTATTTTGGAGAGAGGATAGCTGGTTTAAGGTAATATACTATAATGTGGATGTGTGTGTTGTGTAAAAAGGGCAGCCTGATGCCCTCCGGTGTGTGAGGCAGAAAGATGTGTAACCAGCTACCAAGGCCTAGGAGAGAAAATGGAATCCAGGCTATTCCTTGAGTCTCCCGTAACCTTGGCGGTAGTTCTTCCCTGGGTGGGGCTGCCTACCCCTACTACTTCAGAATAACCAGTATCTGCCAGGTCAGGAGTCAAAGGTCATCAAGTGCGGAAAGTATGAAAAGTGCTAAAATTACGACCTCGCTCGTGCAAAATGCTAAGGCCTCGAAGATTATTAACCCAGGGTCACGAGTCTTGCTTGAAATGTTGCACTGGAAAACCTACATGTAGAAATTACTTATGTGTCGAAACTCGCCTTCGGTCGCTGGCAGTGCCACCTATAATTTGCACCTTATGTGGGCCAGTCCAAGAATTTGAACTCCTCTAGCTCCACAGCGGGTGAATGGAGTGGAATGAAACTTTGCATGCTTATAGACGTTAGTGAATACTACATGGTCCACTTAGAGCTGGCCATCGTTGTCTAATGGCTTGTTCCAATTATTTATTACTATTTTGCAGAATTATTTCTTCCGCATTCCTAGCATTGGTAATTTTTTTTACTTTCCGGTTATCTTTTGATGACCTCTTGTTGTTTGATCCTCCCTCAAAATAAATGTCATCACACACTTCTTGGTCATACACTCAGCATTAAATTTTATAGGTTTTAATCAATTCACCTCACGCCCTTCTGTATGCAAGTGTTGGTGTACTCAACCTTCTTAGCTTCTCCTCATATACCAGGTTTTTCAGTGTTGGTACCAGATTACTAGCTCCCGTGTGTACATTTTCAGAGGCCTCAATATCTTTAACTTGATATGTGCACCACATCTGATTGGCATATTCTCAATGTAGTCTAACTAATGCCAAAGAGCTGACGATTTCTTTGTCTAGAGATACAAAAGTTCTTCTTATGAGCCCATCTAACACATTGGCTTTATTCACTTTTCCTGCAAGATGGTGTGAAAAATTTAGCTTATCATTTATAACGTCAATGTCCTTTTCAATATTTACTTTTTTTCATTTTTTCTATCATAATATGGTATCCATCATTCGCAATATCTGCCATTCCAATTCTCATATTCTTACATTTTTGGGGGGTGAGACAAGAGTAATTCCTTTTTTGACCACCTCGTCTTAGCATTTTTATCCTCCTGATATTTGACACTGTCATCCTGAATTTTAATGTCTGTATAACTTAGTAACATCTGCATGTAAATATCTCACGCTTTCATTCTTTATAGCTTCTGGCAAGCCTTTTATGCATATTATAAATAATAATGGCCCCAACTCAGACCGTTGTGGAACACCACTTCTTACACTGTGCCACTCCGTCCTTTGACCGTTACTACTACACATTGTTTCGTGTCTGCTAGAAAAGCTTTTATCCAATCCAGATGTCTTCCACCTATATTGTTACGTCCCAGTCCCCATACGGCCACAGGCTCCAACAGCAGTAGTACAGTACAGGAAGGATGTTGCCCAGTGAGTTGTCCTTCCTATGGTCAGCCTTCAGGTGTGCAGTGCACAAGATCAGCTAAGGCGAAAATAAACACTGGCTCCTTAAAGTTCACTCTCTTTATTTTCAAAGTAATTCCACTTAATGCTTTCCAACTTCCCTTCACTGATCTCATAAGCACTGGAGCTATACACACTTTTCTAACTGCTATTACACTTAATGCTTAACAATACGTCACTTATTACACTTAATGCTTGACACTTCACTGTTTTCTCAAGTTCCAATGATATTCAAACTTCAATAACCCCTCACTGTTTGCCATTGTTTTCAAAAGTACCAAAAATATTCAATCTTCACTGACACTGACACTGCACTACACTCAAACTGCACTTTACTCAGACTGACTTGACACCTCACTAAACTTATAATGATCTCTACCCAATCTTATATAAGCTTGCATTATTCGGGAAATGTCAACATTTTATGAGTATACTCACGACGGGCAACAGTTGCCAACTCAGACACATCAAAACATGCAGAGTTGTCTCACATACTACACATAACACTCTAAAATCATTAGCCATACGAACTTAAATTCCATAATTTAACAAGTAATCACTTAAATAAAACATTATAAAGAAAAAAAGCACAACAATTAGCGCATAACTTATGAAATAACTACGTTCACAAACGGCAGGCAAACTGGCAACACTCTCGTACCAGAACCGGAACTAGCTACCGTAAATATCAGGAAACGTCGAGAAAGATCTCAGCTACCTAACTGGCAAATCCCCTTTCATAACACTACCCCCTCCTTAGTTCTTTGTCGTCCCGACAATAAACAGTATATACAAACTTAATCCTTAATCCTAATGAAACATCTAACTATGCACAAAATAATCCTTCAACTTATCATGTCTTCTTTGATGCTTCCGACGATGTCTTTGTTCCTCCACACAGTCCACTCCTCCTGGAAGGTCTTGGTCCTCTTCTTTACAGAGCACACATCACAGGCCCGACGCCACTCTTCAACATCCTGACGCATGCCAATCCAGTAGAACTTGTGTCGCAGCCGGCTTAGAATTGTCTTCACTCCCAGGTGCCCACTAGTGATCTGGTTATGGGACTTATCCAAGATCTCAGACCTCATCTTCTTCGGAACCATCAGCTGCCAACACTCACTTAGGCCATTGAGCATCTCCCACTGACGCTCCAGTAGTCCGTTGCAATGAAGAAGGTCCCACTGACTCCAGTAGCTCTTGGTCACAGGGCGTAACCTTGAAATTTCTTCCCAAGCTGGTCACACTATACTCTGCTGCAGCCACTCTAGCACTGGTTGTAAATCTGCATCCTCCATCTGCATCCTCTTCAGGTCTTCATCTGACGCTGGCCCTGTCATTGCAGTATGGCTGCATTTCTTACCAAGATCTTCCTTTTTACTATGCTGCTGGCACTTCGGATCACAAGGCTGACAACTCAGGCTGTCAGCATTGCCATGTACCCGCCCAGGACGGTGCTGCACCTCATAATTGAGCTGGTCTATCTTCCTGGGCCTGCGTGCCAGTTGTCCTTCCGGATTTTTAGTGTTTTCAGCCACTTGAATGCCACATGGTCCATCCTGATGATGAAGTTTGACACATATAAGTAGGGATGGAAGAAATCAAGGCTCCTCATCACTGCCAAGAGCTCCTTATGGGTCACACAGTAATTCCATTCTGGTGAGCTGTGCTTCCTGCTGTTATACACAACCACATATTCCTTGTCATTCTTCTTCTGTAGCAGGACTCCACAAATACCATGGTCACTAGTATCACAGTCCAAGATAAATGGCTGATTCTGGTCTGGGTACAGCAATACTGGAGAGCCTGCCAATGCATGCTTGAGTTCGTCGAAGGCTTTCTGAGTCTCTGCTGTCCATGCAAACTTTTGCATTTTTCCAACAGTTTGTGAAGAGATGTAGCTATCGTTGCAAAGTCTTTGACAAAACGCCGATAGTAGGTGCACAAGCCCAGGAAACTCCGTAGCTCCCTCACACAAGTTGGAACTGGCCAATTTTCCACAGCTGCCACCTTCTCTGGGTCAGTACATATGCTGCTCTCACCTACAATGTGTCCCAGGTACTTTACTTCCTTCTGAAACAAGTAACATTTCTTGAGGTTCAGCTTGAGGTGCACTGTGCAGATCCTGTTCAGCACCTCTGACAACCTCTCCAGTTCCTGGTCGAAAGTCCATCCAAACACAATTACATCGTCTAGATCAGTGGTTCTCAAACTATGGGTTGCGACCCAAAGGTGGGTCACGAGAGGAATCTTGATGGGTCGCAGGGACATAGAATAGGCCTACTCCTTTCAATGTATTTTATTTACTTAACTGAAATTGTAATTATCCTTAATACGCTATTAACATATTCATAATAACTACAATAAGCTATATACCAGTTACTCTCTCTCTCTCTCTCTCTCTCTATCCTGTGGGTCGCGAAGTCTTGAAATATTCCAAATAGGGTCACACACTAAAAAGTTTGAGAATGGCTGGTCTAGATAGATCAAAGACGTCTGCCAGTGCAGGCCTTCAAGTACGCGGTCCGTGAGGCGTTCAAAAGTAGGTGGGGCATTGCACAGGCCAAATGGCATCATTTTAAACTGCCATAAACCCTGCCTGTATGAAAAGGCTGTCTTCTCTTTGTCCTCTGCAACCTTGACCTGGTGGTATCCTGCCTTCATGTCTAGGGTGGAGAACCACTTAGCACCTGACAGAGCATCCAGGGTGTCATCAATTCTTGGCAAGGGGTATGCATCCTTCACTGTCACTTCATTCAGGGCTCGATAGTCTATACAGTACCTTACAGAGCCATCTTTTTTTCTCACCAGAACCACTGCTGATGCCCAAGGACTACTGGACTTTTCTATTACTCCTTGTCTATGGAGATTCTCCATCACCTGCTCCATTTCTTGGTGTTGGCCTTGCACCATCCTCCGAGCTGGTTGTTTAATTGGGCAGTGATCCCCGGTGTCTATACTATGCTCCATCAGATCAGTGCACCCCAGGTCTAGGTCTCCCTTGGAAAAGACATCAGCATATTCCGTCAGCAGCTGCCTCAACTTTAGCACTTGTGAACCATCCAGACATTGACAACTGCTTGAGAAAAGGTCTTGTAGGTGATCTGACACGTACCCATCTTCCTCGACTATGCTCCTTTTACAGACCTTCCTCCGATGTCACTCATGGTCCACAGCCTGGCACAGTTCCACAATTTCTCCCTCATTGATCTTCTGTGGCTCACGGGAGGAATTGGCCATCACAACCGGCACTTCATCTGCACTTGTTTCCACCAGGGTTCTCCCCACCATCACCCCGGCCTTCGTCTTGCATCGTACATCAGGCTCCACTGCCCCTATGCAGCTGTCAAAAGAGCCACTTACCTTACACTGGAGCAACAATTCTGATTTTGGGGGTATCACTGTAGTACGGAGTTCCCTCACTTCGCCACCAGAACTGGTACATTTCACTGCTGTGATGGGAACTGACCTTCCCTGAACCATCATCTTCATGGAGCAGAAATCCAGCTCACATCCCATGGACATAAGGTAGTCCAGACCCAGAAGGCAAGGATCCTCCATGTCGGCCACATAGACCGGAAGAGTAGCCTCTTGCCCATACTAAATATTCTCAACTCTCCAACTCGAATTCTTCCCGCTCCTTCTGGCACCTTGCCAAAAATCTTTCTAACAACTTTACCTCATCATCCTTCCCTCCTCTTTTCTACTCTGATGGTTCTGTAGCTATTTCTTCTACTGATAAAGCAGATCTCTTCGCACACACTTTCTCCTCCAATTCCACCTTAGACGATTCCGGTGCTGTTCCTCCATCACTTCCCCCCTCTGACTTCCTCATGGCTGACATTAAAATTTCTTCAGTTGATGTATTTTCTGCCATTACTGGCCTCAGTACTAACAAGGCATATGGGCCTGATGGGGTCCCTCCTGTTGTTCTCAAAAACTGTGCTTCTGTGCTTACACCCTGCCTAGGCAAACTATTTCGCCTTTGTCTGTCAACTTGTACCTTTCCTTCTTGCTGGAAGTTTGCTCTCATTCAGCCAGTCCCAAAGAAGGGTGACCACTCCCAACCCTCCAACTATCGTCCAATTGCTTTAACGTCCTGTATTTCAAAAGTTTTCGAGTCAATTCTTAATAAAAAATTTTAAGGCATCTTTCCTATCACAACCTTCTTTCCGATCGTCAGTATGGGTTCCGTCAGGGACGCTCCACTGGCGATCTTCTCACCTACCTTTCAGACTCCTGGTCATCCTCCTTTCGGGACTTTGGCGAAAGCTTTGCCATTGCACTTGACATCTCAAAGGCTTTCGATCGAGTCTGGCACAAATCTTTAATTTCCAAACTGCCCTCCTACGGTTTCTATCCTTCTATCTGTACCTTCATCGCTAGCTTCCTTTCTGGTCGTTCTATAGCTGCTGTCGTAGACGGCCATCGTTCTTCTCCTAGATCTATCAACAGTGGTGTTCCTCAGGGCTCTGTCCTATCACCAACTCTCTTCCTTTTATTCATCAATGATCTTCTAAGCTGTACATCTAACCCTATCCACTCATACGCTGATGACTCCACCCTTCACCTTTCCATTCGGTTCCCGCAACGCCCATCTCAACAGTTACTTCAAGAAACAAGGGATGAGGCTATGGCACACCTAATGTCTGACTTGGCTCATATCTCTGACTGGGGTAAAAATAATATGGTTGTCTTTAATGCTTCTAAGACTCAGTTCTTACACCTATCAACCCGACAAAATCTTCCACAGGTATACCCACTAATGTTTAATAATATTCAGATTAATCCTGCATCATCCTTGAACATGCTTGGGGTTTCATTTACTCGGGACTTATCTTGGAAAGATCATATTACATCTCTTGTAAAATCTGCTTCCAAGAGATTGGGTGTGCTAAGCCGACTCCGCTCTTTCTTTACCCCTGCACAATTGTTGACTCTATACAGGGGTTTTATCCGCCCCTGTGTGGAGTACAACTCTCATGTGTGGGGAGGCTCCCCACATACAGCTCTTCTCAATAGGGTGGAGTCAAAGGCTTTTCGTATCATTAACTCTCCTCCTCTTACTGAATCCCTTCAAACTCTGTCTCTTCGCCGCACTGTTGCATCTTTATCTCTTTCTATCGCTACTTTAATGGTCACTGCTCCTCTGAACTGTCTGCTTGCATTCCTCCACCTCTACGACGGGCGCGTAGCACCCGTCTGGCAGCAAACTCTCATCCCTTTTCTGTCCAACTCTCTAATGCAAGAGTTAACCGTTACTCCCAGTCTTTCATTCATGCAACAGGTCAGCTCTGGAACTGTCTCCCTCTGTCTGTATTTCCTCCTGCCTATGATCTCCAGTCTTTCAAACGCAGTGTGTCCAGGCATCTCAAAATGATCGGATCTTGAATTTGGCTCTCTATTGTATTTTGTTTTTCTCTTGGAGGGAACTGTTACTGCGGGCTCATGGCCTTTGGTTCCTTCTTCCTCGCATAAAAAAAAAAAAAAAAAAAACTTCAGTCTGGACATCCAGGGGTCCCCTCAGTTCCGCACAGTGCCCAGTTACGCCACACAGTTATTCTGATGACTCAGGCAGATACCGATGATGTAACACATCAGACCTCACAAAAGTCTGTTCTGAGGCCGAATCAATCACCAGGGAAAACTTCTTTCCGTCTATTCTTCCGTCTTCTCGCACACTATTCATCAAGATTCTCTTGCATGTCTTCAGTTGCGGGTCTTCTGCAGCCTTCTTCTTATCATCCCAACCATTCTGATCCGCAAGTAACTCAAACTGTGCATGGAAAGCTTCCCAAGATACTCTACCATCACTTTCTTGAGGTTTCTTTTTAACTGGATCCCCATTATAGCCATGAACTTCACTGGTTTGGGGCTTAAAAACTGAGGCATCATAATTATGCCCTGACTTGAACCTGATTATTCAACCCCGCAACGCCATCTTCAGATGCCCGGGATCTGCCAAGATTCACCATACACTGTCCACTCCTTTCATATGCTCTCTGTACACTAACCTGAGGCTCAGCAGTGCAATATTTCTCTACAGCCTCCATTTTCTCACTAATTATTTTCACGTGGTCAACTACATGCTTCAACTGGTTATCTACAAGCTGTCTGCACTCCGTCACTATTTCCTCACTGTCTTCAACTGGTCGTCTACATCCTGTTTGCACTCCGTCACTATTTCCTCTCTAATTGACTTCAACTGGTCGTCTACGTGCTGTTTACACTCCATCACATTATTGGTTACCTCATACTTATGCTGCTCTAGCTTAGCATCTACTTCCTTCTTAAGCTGTTTCTGTTCTTTGCTCACCTCCCCCTTGAATGCACCTAGCCGTTCTTGCACCCTCAGTTGTACCTCCCCCCGTAATGCCTCCCGAAGCTGTTCATGTCGTTCTTTCTGTTCTTTGTTCTGTGCCTGCGAATGTTCTTGGAGTTCTTTCTGCCCTGCCTTCTGTGCTGCCTGTAGTTGGGCACTTTGTGCTTGTAAATGTTCTTTCAATTCTTTTCTGAGCTCTTTCTGTTCCTCACTCTGTGCCTCTAGTTTTTCATTCTCTGCCTGTATTAGCTTCACGATTGTCACCAGGGAAATTTCCTCCTCTTGCCCAGCTCGAGACCTTGTTTTCACACCTACTGCTTCCATGTCGAATGTTAGCCTCACTGCAGCCCTGAATAATCCCACAATCCTGACACAAGTGTTACGTCCCAGTTCCCACACTGCCACAGGCTCCAACAGCAGTAGTACAGTACAGGAAGGACGTTGCCCAGTGAGTTGTTCGTCCTATGGTCGGCCTTCAGGTGTGCACTACACATGATCAGCTGAGGCATAAATAAACACTGGCTCCTTAAAGTTCACTCTTTATTTTCAAAGTAATTCCACTTAATGCTTTCCAACTTCCCTTCACTGTTCTCACAAGCACTAGAGCTACACTTAATGCTTAACAATACTTCACCTATTACATTTAGTGCTTGACACTTCACTGTTTTCTCAAGTTCCAATGATATACAAACTTCAGTAACAGATCACTGTTTGCCACTGCTTTCATAAGTACCAAAAATATACAATATTCACTGACAATGACACTGCTTTACATTCAGACTGCACTTTACTCAGACTGACTTGACACCTCACTAAACTTGTAATAATCTCTACCCAATCTTATATAAGCTTGCATTATTCGAGAAATGTCTACATTTTACGAGTATACTCTCGACGGGCAACAGTTGCCAACTCAGACACATCAAAACATGCAGAGTTGTCTCACATACATAACACTCTAAAATCATTAACCATACGAACTTGAACTCCATAATTTAACAAGTAATCACTTAAATAAAACATTATCAAGAAGAAGAGCACAGCAATTAAAGCATAACTTATGAAATAACTACGTTCACAAACTGAAGGCAAACTGGCAATACTCTCGCACTGGAACCGGAACTAGCTACCGTAAATATCAGGAAATGTCGAGAAAGATGAGGAATTTGGAAGGAATTTGAGTGTAAAGTGGAGGGACTGTAAGAAAATGTTCTGGAGAGAAGTGAAAAGAGTAAGACAGGGTGGATGTGAAGTTAGCAGGGGAGTGAAAGATAAAAATGGTAGATTACTAGTGGTGAAGGGAGAAAAAGTGAGCAGATGGAGAGAACACTTTAAGGAATTGTTGAACGTAGAAGATGGAAGTAATGCGAGTATAAGTGGCTGGGGAATGGCTGGGAGAAGGAGGGAGGTGAGAAGACAGGAAGAAATCAGTAGGATAGAAGTTGTGGAAGCAATGAAGAAAGGAAATTGGGGAAAGCCCTGGGAATTGATGGAGTGTGTGGTAGAAATGCTGAAGCATTAGGGGAGAGAAAGTAGTAGAATGGATGTGGAAGATGTGCAGATTGGCCTGGGAGGAAGGTAGAGCCCCGGAGGATTGGAAGTCAGGTATAATTATTCCCTTGTACAAAGGAAAAAGGGAAAAAGAAGTGTGTGGTAATCATAGGGGTATTTGTCTTCTTAGTATAATAGGAAAAAGTGTATGGCAGGATACTTATAGACAGAGTTAGAGAAAGAACAGAGAAATTAGTTGGAGAAGAACAGGGAGGCTTTAGGAAGTGAAGAGGTTGTGTAGATCAGATATTCATTCTTAGATCTTTAGTGGAAAAGTTTCTAGAGAAGGGAAAGAAGTTGTATGCGGCTTTCATGGATTTGGAGAAAGCATAATGACATTGTGTGATAGATTTTGCAAGGATTGTGAAAGTGTTAGAAGAATATATGGAGTAGATGGGAAGTTGTTAGAATGCTGTGAAGAGGTATGTACGATGGTGCGAAGGCTGCAAAAAGTGTGTGGATGGTGAACTAAGTGAATTTTTCTTTAGAAGGTTAGGTTGAAACAGGGGATGTGTCATGTCTCCATGGTTGTTCAATCTTGTACATGGATGGGGTAATAAAGAGAAAGGTACAGCGTAGGGTAGTGGATGTTGGAGCGGGCCCTGGTGAGAGAGGGGATGAAATGTTTGGAAACTCCCTGTACTGTTGTTTGCAGATGATACTGTGTTGTTGTTGAGTGAAGAGACGAAGGGGAGCTGCAAGGCTTGTTGGATGAGTTTGGGAGAGTGTAAGAAATCGGAACCTAAAGGTGAATGTAGGGGAAGAGTAAAGTAGATGGTCTTTGAGATAGGTGAAGTTAGTGGAATGTACAGCGAGGTTGGATGGTGAGGAATTGGAAAATGTGAGTAATGTTTAAAGTACTTGGGTAGTAAGAGATGGAGTAAGGATGGAGGTTTGGAGTGGTGGAAGTGCTTGAAAGGGTACAGCAGGGAAGAAAGGTTGCTGGTCTCTTTGAAAGCAGTGATAAGAAACAGGGAAGTGAGCATGGAAGTGAAAAAGTTACTACATGACAGTATTGTGGATACCAACTCTAACGTACGGAAGTGAAGCTTGGACACTTGTTGGAAGGGAAACAAGTCAAGAGTGAGAGCAGTGGAAAATGAGTTATTTAAGAGGAGCCTGTGGAGTCACGTGGAGAGACAGGCTGACGAATGAGGATATAAAGGAGCGTTGTGGTGTGGATGTGGATGTGATAGGAAGCGTTATGAGGAACACACTGACGTGGTTTGGCCATGTGGAGAGAATGGAGGGTGAAAGACTGACGAAGAGAGTGTATGTGAGTGAGGTGGAGGGGGGAAGAGGGAGGGGGAGGCCGAGGATGAGATGGAGGGATGGGGGGGAGAGGTATATGAGAAAGGGGGGTGTGAGTTGGGAGCATGGCAGTGAAATGGCGGAGGACAGGGCGACTTGGAGGCGATTTGTTTGTGGCCACCCCAAACGGGATTGAGGCGTCTGGCAATAGATAGACAGATAGATAGTCGAGAAAGATCTCGGCTACATAACTGGCAAATCCCCTTTCATAACAATATTATAACTTTTTTTTTCCCAGTAATCTTCTATGCTGTAATTTGTCAAAGGTCTTCATAAAATCACAATAGGTTATATTTACAGTATGCCCTTCATCCAGAATCTGAGTCCACTGGTCGATTATCCTGATAAGTTATAGAACTATAGAACACCCCAGTAGAAAAGAAAATTTATTTTTACTGAAAAATTAATTTTTCCCTGATTAGAGAATCCATCATCTTTCAAAAAACACAGGTGAGACTCTCAGGTCTGTAGTTCCCTGGGTCACAGCAAATCCCTTGTTTGAATACAACTGTAATATTAGTTATTTTCCAGTCTATTGCTACTTGGCCCCTATTAAGTGAACGCTCCAATGGTAATTTCAATAGGTTTTGCCAACTGATCTAGCCCCTCTTTGATAATTCTTGGGTGAAAGCCATCTGGTCCTGGAGATTTAGTTTTTTTTTTTTTTTTAAAGTTTATTAATCACTAGCTTTATCCTTGCAGTGGGAAACTATCTATCTATCTATTGCCAGACGCCTCAATCCCGTTTGGGTTGGCCACAAACAAATCGCCTCCACGTCACCCTGTCCCTCGCCATTTCACTGCCATGCTCCCTAACTCAATAATACACCCCCCTCTCTCATATACCTCTCCACCCCCACATCCCTCCATCTCATCCCTCGGCCTCCCCCTCCCTCTTCCCCCTCCACCTCACTCACATACACTCTCTTCGTCAGTCTTTCACCCTCCATCCTCTCCACATGGCCTAAACCAATTTCAATGTGTTCCTCCTAACGCTTCCTATCACATTCCACAATGCACCACCACAACGCTCCTTTATATCCTCACTCGCCAGCTTCTCGTCCTCCATGTGACTTCGACAGGTTCCTCTTCAATCACTCATTTCCACTGCACGCACACTTGCCTTGTGTCCTTCCAAAAACGTCCAAGCTTCACTCTCCATACGTTAGAGTTGGTATCACAATATTGTCAGTGTAGTAACTTTTTCACTTCCATGCTCACTTCCCTGTTTCTTATCACTGTTTTCAAAGAACCAGCAACCTTTCTTCCCTGCTGTACCCTTTCAAGCACTTCACCCTCCAAACCTCCATCCTTACTCATCACACTACCCAAGTACTTAAACGTACTCACATTTTCCAATTCCTCACCATCCAACCTCGCTGCACATTCACTGACTTAACCTCTCTCAAAGACCATAACTTTACTCTTCCCTACATTTACCTTTAGATTCCGTTTCTTACACACTCTCCCAAATTCATCCACCATGCCTTGTAGCTCCCCTTCATCTTCACCCAACAACACAGTATCATCTGCAAACAGGGAGTTTCCAAACACTATCCTCTCTCACCAGGGCCACACTGCTGTCAACTTCTGCTGAACATATTTCCAAAATATTTTTGGATTCTCTTTGACACTTTTTGCAACATTACACTCCCTGTTTTAAAGTTCTTTTCTAGTCTCACTCTTGACTCTATTGTTACTTTCTCTCTCTCTCTCTCTCTCTCTCTCTCTCTCTCTCTCTCTCTATATATATATATATATATATATATATATATATATTTTCTTTCTTTCTTTTTTTTTCACTTCTTGATGTACGTTGTTGTTAACACTATCACCAGTTTGGCTTAATGTGATTTGCTTCATATGGGTCCAAAGTCGCTTTTTTCTTGTTATCTTTTTCCACAGTCTTCTCCTCATGAGGAATACTTAGCTTGTTCTTTTCCTTGATGTTCTGTCATCCCTGAATTCTCTTACTGGTACACACTCACTTACTGCATCCTCAAGCTTTAATTTGAAACTGTTCCATATTTCCGCAATATTGTTTCCAGCGATACATTCTTCCCAGTTTATTGTAGTTTTAGTATCAACTCGAAATTTGCGCTTTCATACATGTATAATCATGAACCATTTGCATTTCTTCCGATCAATTTCTACATAAAAAAAAAAAAAAAATTATAGTCATGACCACGACTTCCGATAGGGCTTTCCATGACTACATCCCCAGTTATATCCACTTCATAACAAAACAGTAAGTCTAATACACTTCCACTATTCCCCCCTCTGTCTATATGTGCTCAGTCAAGAAACAGCCAAAGCTGAGTTTTTCACTTTTGAGGGCACTGCTTGTTAATATCAGGCATTCATGCCAGATCAATCAGTTATAGAGTGAAGAAAAAGGTGTGGGTGGATGCCACCCTGAACTTTGACTCTGAAGGTCATTTTCAAGTTCAAACAGC
>NC_137041.1:19080341-19272841 GCF_032717465.1 Coenobita brevimanus
AAGGATGATAACAAACAACGTGAGAAGAAAGGTTTAACCCTGAGGCATCCCATCAATGTATGGGCGTTTCAACATTTTCTCACAGCTAGTCCCATCCACGAACTGGTACGTCGCGCAATTGCAAGGTTCATAATTTGCACAATTTTCAATTTTCGCACGTGATTTTTGGTATGTATACACAGGACACCTTCCTCTATTCCTCTACAAGATGCCAGGCAAGGACAATGCCTTACACCGCATAACCTCCCCCCACCCCCCCACACCCTTGTCTCAGCAATTCACCTGTTACCAGTATACTGGCCAATGAAGACATTCAGGACCAGAGTGATTCCCCAATCGATGACAATATGGAGGACAAAGTTTACATAGCATTAGAGGAAGAAAGAGTCAGAAATGATGATCAGGTAATGTTACCAAAAAAGGTCAGATATGTTGATGAGTCAGTCAGTGAAACAATGCTTATAATGCCTATATTACTGTTTGAAAACCAATATACTCTCGTGCTACATATAAATATGTACCAAATAAATAAATAAATACCATTTATGAGTGGTGTGGAATAGTTACCCTCCCATAGAACTCGTTTTCTTTGAACCCAGCCTGATAAAAAACCCAGTAAGGTAAAAATTTACTGCTACTTGTATCGAGTATTTTAAACCTGAGGTGAGTGATTTCTCTATGAATTTTCGAAGTTTCTCACCAAAAGTGGAGGTTTTAGCCCCCCCAAAATTTCCAAAATAGCTCGGGATTGGGGGGTGTCAGAGGTCCAAAATAGCTCAGGACGTGACGGGTTAAAGTAAAGTGATGGAATGAATCACACTGGAATGTCTGAGCAGAAGAATGTTTGGAACGAAGGAATACGTTAGGGAGTATGATACATAAAAAAAAAAAAAAAAAAAAAAAAAAGGAAAAGATTCTTAGGAGAAAACAGCGAAGTCGGGACGAGGACGGATGAGAGAGAGAGAGATTGCTCAAAATGTTGTTTAAAGTAATTGTTTGTGGAGGTGAGTGCGAAATTAAATAAAGAACTCTGCATAATTATTCCATCATCCTCTTTCATGCCTGTACTTTTCCTATCATTTTCAACCCATTCATCTCATTTTAGGTCCATTCATTTAGTATTGTTATATCCTCAAACTGTATAACCTAATGCATTGTCTTCTGCCTGTACATCATCCTTCACTGTTGTACGTCTTGTTTCATGACCCTCTGTAAACTTTAATTTGGCCTAAAATTTCCATCTCTCTGGCTGATATGTTAAGCTGTAACAAGAGATTAGCACTAAAATATGATGCTTGTCACAAAGAAGTATTGGGTAAAGGATATAAGACCCCAGCTGCTTATTTCTATATGTGATACACGTGAAAAATAAGGAAATCTACGCCAACTATTATGGAAGACGAACTTGGGTAGTGCTGGGAGCTACTGAAGGTCAAAAGATTCTTCCCACCCATATTCTTCTATAAACATGATTTGGAACTACCGGTGTCAGTCGCTGACTGCTTCTTGCCCACAGTCATTGCTGCATCACTGAGTTCTTTTACAGTAAAAATCGAACTGCATCACATATAGCTGGATAATAGCTATACAGTAATGTGCACTACACATGTTTTCCTCTTGCTGATGGATAAGAACAAGGTAGAACTTACGACGCGAGTGTATTATGCATGCTTTTCCTCATCACTCTTAATGCTGGGTATGAGTAACTAGAAATTTAGCGTGAGTATATAGAGAACGTTTTCCTCTTGCTCCTTATTGCCGGGTAAGGGTAACAAGGGAGTTTGGCATGAGTGTATCATGGATGCTTTTCTCATGCTCTTACGTCTGAGAGGAAGTAACAAAAAGGACTTTGACATGTGTGTATTGCCTTAAGCTTTCCCTTTGGTTTTGGTAGCTGTGTAAGGGTAAGAGAGGAATTACTGATAAGTGAGCAGTGTGTGTGCTTTCTTTTGCTCTTAACCTATCCTTTTTTCTTTCCCTGAGCACATTCCCAGTTCCAGTTGCAGCCGAAACTAACGGATATCAAACACAAAAAAGAGATTTTTACACATTCTGTTAATACTGCCTACAAGAATCTGCCCGTTATTTAGCATTTTCATTCCTTTTTTGCGTGACTTTCCCTTTGCTAACTTCCTTCACCTCCCATTTATGCACTTCAAAACTAAGACCACATTTAGGTGTACTTTGATATCCCCTGATTATAATTAATAATTTTATTATTTATGGATTTATTTAATTATATCTATCTATCTATCTATCTATCTATATATTGCTTATTTACTTATTCTTTTAGATTAAGAGGTGTAATGTAATGAAAGGGATGAAAAAATCGGAATGATGATAACATTATACTTGAATCCTATTATATTTAGTCGAAAAATTTGTTCCATTGTTTTCTTCTTTATTCCCTGATACGTTATTCAATGCCTTTTCTTTTATATTTTCATATTTATATTTCGGTGTTATCGGTGTGTCATAGTTATATAATAGGAACATATAACACTTGGACTCATCCTGCTCTACCATTGAAGCCTTGAATAATAATAATAATAATAATAATAATGAGTAGGAGGGATTTACAATAGCGATAAGGTTGTTTCGCCTTTCCGTTGCATTAGCTCTCCCTTCCCTTTCTGTTCACACTCATCGTTTTCCTTGTTTCATCTGTAACCACCACGAACACATGCACAGGCTTATATCCCGATTCCACTGCTAAACGACACCTTGCCGTCTCTAGCACTTTAACACGTGCTACAATAGGACGTCATTATTATTTTTCCTTCCTTCACCACTTATGTTAACTTAAGATGGATTAATCGATGTACAGGGTTAGATATTACCTTCATCAACCCTTTCAGAACGAGATGTTTTTATTAAGTTGAATACAGTTCTCGGAAAGTAACACGAATTCATTATTTAGATCATTGGGCAGGTAGAGTTAAAATATGCCTTTGACAGGCACATTGGATTCATCTTGCTTCATGGGTAAAGGACATAGTGATACAACTTAAAATTTCCTTTATATCTTTATTTATTTATTTTTTTTTGACAGCCCGTTTCTTTGCTTTTTCATCCTAAGAGAGCACTCCTTTTTTATATTGCTTTACAATAGTCTCTCTCTCTCTCACTCTCTCTCTCTCTCTCTCTCTCTCTCTCTCTCTTCCACCACCACCTCGGCATAATATTATTCTAACCATTACTTCAGCTTCATTGTTATCACCATTGCTCAAGGTAGCAAGGGTAATCTCATCCTGATCCACCACAATCCCTCCAACGTACTTCACCATAAAGGATGCAGTTTGTTGCGTGCAATGTCCATATTCCTTCGTGTATAACCAGGGGCATCAGCATGTACTGTAGTGTAGTATTCTTCGTTGTCATGGGAGACGTCAGAAACGTGGGATCACCATCGGAGCGATCCGCATACCATCCTATATTTCCAAATCTTTTGCCTTGGCTTTGCGAGGTGTGAGGGTTGATAGTTGGGCAGTAGCAATGATTTTTAAAATTAATCTTAACTTTCTCCTGCTTAAATTAATCACATTTTCCTTGTATTATGTCCACTGGAAAGAGCTTGCCGACGGCTCTTGGCCAAAACAAGCGAATACAGAATAGTTTTTGTGAAATGAAAACAGCTATTATGTATTTTCATTAAAGGGTAACCACTGAATGTTGTAATACTGCTATTAGTCTGAAATTTTAGAGTTAAGTAATTGATAGTCTGAAGAAATTACAGGAGGTTGATAGACTGTCCAGGGACTGTTACCAAAGAACATTTTTCACGTATTAAAGACTCTCCCAAAGAGAATTCCTAATGTTAACAGGTTGACGGATGACCTGAGACTCACGACTGCCGCTCTTTCTGTTGGCTGTCTCGTTTGGGTTGCATGTCACGTCCATAGTTACCCCGTGGAGTACTGTATGACCCGAACGTTTTGAGAGGAGGTGAGTAATTTAGGACAGAGGTAGGGGAACAGCAAAGAACGTTAAAATCTTTTCTCAAGAGTCTGTTCTTATTTGTTTGTCACACCTGAGCTGGTGAAAATTATTACCTCTCTAGTTTTTCACTATTTACACAAGCCCTGAGAAAGGCCATTCTTATCTGTTCCTGTTTCACAGTGGATTAATAGATCGCAATTTATTTTCATTTCCTGTATTTGTACAGCTGTCAGAAAAGATCCCTAAATCTTTTTCCATTTTTTACACAGATATGGGAGAGAAGGCTTTTTGTTCTACATAAGGAAGCAGATAAGAGTTGGGGCAGAAATTATTAGGCTGTAATTTTTTCATTTTACTACTCATTAGAGACCTTGTGGGCCGGAGGAAGTAAGTTGTTATCCATTGACTGATTACCTTCACCTTTATGGCACCTCTCTGTTGCATGGGGTTTAAGATGTGATTAGCTTATAATTGGTAGCCAAAGCACTGCATTATTTGCGATTAGCTGGAGATTATACTTAAGACAGTCTAGTGGCTTTGGTTAAATCTGTAGAGAAGCGGAGTAATGCTGCTATATGAGCTTGAGCAGAATAGCGTGAGAGAACACATTTCGTTACACGTTTTTAACACATTCTGTCACTCTTTTGTTGTTATTGTTCGTTCGGGACACGAATGGTCCCATCATACACTCTTTTCACTTTGATTACAAAACACACTGTTCGTGTTCCCATTTCAGTTTTGGCTTACCTCTCCATATCATACCTGTGTGTGGATTATACTCGCCTACGAGTTCTCCTAATTCCTCCAAGCTACTGTAGGTACTTAGCTTCCACTTAGTGTAACTTGAGTTAGGTAAGAGAAAAAATTTACTGTTTTATATTTGTTACTGTGAGCCCATGTGAATCCCCTTTGATATACGAACCTATTTTGAGTGTGTATGTTTACACTGTAAATTAAGTTAGTTTTCTCTTGAGCTTTACCTTACCCCTTTTGCAGTGATTCATTAAGGATTAAGAGTGCGCAGTAATATATGCCCCATAACAGTTGTCATGAGTCCACAATAATCAACCTGCCAAAGAAGTGGCGCTTGGCCTTTGGTAAAATCTAAATAGAAAAGAACTATAATTATTCTCTTTAACCCCCTTAGATGTATGCTGTGTGTTTTTCTGAATCTTGTAGGGTGACTGGGGATATGTTTCAGATTAATATGAAGGGAATTAAGACAAAATATATAATTTTTTTATAAACTTTAAGTCTAAACATGTAATTGATGAGACAACTTACTCAGAATCATTTGTATCTGGTTCGATACCAGGTGCATTTAGCTATGACTTGCCTAAAGTTCATAAAAAAAGACTGACCACTTCGTCCTATATAATCAGCTTTAAATACTGTAAAATTATAATCTTGGTAAGTATCTTGTGCCTTTGCTGTCTCAGTAACTTTTAATAATTATACTGTAAAGAAGGATTCTTTTTCAAAACTTTGCTAAAGAAATTTGTGAACTTGAATGATTGTTTTATGGCTTCCATTTGATGTAAAATCTCTGTTCACGAATATCCTCCTTGATGAGACCGTGGATATCTGTCCCAGCATGATAACCTGTTTATAGGGACTATACTCACTGGAGGATTAAATACGAGTAAGAACCAGTTTCATAAAAACTACTCTCATTGTCGGTTGCAAGACTGCTGTTTCATTTTAAAAGGCTCATACTTTTAGCAAAGTCGAAGAAGCTAGCTATGGGAAATCCATTTGGGCCCAGCCGCTGCCAATGCTCTTTTTTTTTGGCTTACCACGAATTCAAGATGGTTACAGGAAAAGCCGTAGTCACTTTTAGCCCTTATGTATTTCAACCCGCTGTGTGGATGACACTTTTGCAATTGTTAGCTTCCTCTTCTCATGTGCCCTTGTTTTTGGAAAGTTTATTTAGAATTCTAAACACAGAAATATACAGATTTACCATGTGGAAACTGAGAAAGATAATAAACTTTCCCTTTTCAGATATTTGTATAGAGGAGAACACAAGGAACTTTTGTAACGTCAATATACAAGAAACCAGCATATAGAGGATTTAACTATTAAATTTAACTCTTCAGTACAGTCATTAACTTAATTCTAACTCTAGCCACCAGGACTTACAACTTGTGCTCCCTCTCATTTCTCTCTACATAATGAGCTACAGTTTTGGGGAAAATCACTGTGCCAATATGGACTCCCAACTAAATTTGGAGACAATTATATCAGTATACAACTAACTAAAACTAAGAATTACTGTGCACTTTGAAAATAACTCATAGTGTTGAGAATGCTAAAGTTTATTTTGCATTATCCTACTTAGGTCCTAAATCATTTTTGTTTACATAACAAGGTAAGTAGAGCTAATTTCACGACTTTTATCGCCTGAGTATCGTTGAGGTGGTAGTATTAAATTGCCTCAAACCTATCTCGGTAAAGCTTCATGTTTAAAGAGCGAATCCCAGATGTCCCGCAGTCCTCGATGGTGTATCAATTTCAGTGTGGCTGCTGTAATACAGCCTATATTGGTCAAACCAAAGCGCCATCTAGCTACCAGGATTGCCGAATATCAGGGAAGGTCTTATACTAGGACAGGACTACCCATTTTAGAAACCATCTTATTCAGCTGTTGGAAACCATTAGAATCGAAAAGCCACCCCATAAAACAGTACAACTTTTCGAATTTTTTGTTCACTGGATGGAAGCCTTGATGAGAGTTATAACTGAGGTCTGTACTTACTGCAGAGCCACGACTCATCCCTTAGCTCACACGACTCCTCTACACAGTTGCTCTGTTTTTAATTGTAGAAGGGAGAGTCTGAAGGGACTGGTGAAGGACGGTAAGAAGAAAGTGGATGAAAAGTTTTAAGGAGGAATGTGAGGTATGAAACGGAGGGAGAGTATGATTTTTTTCTTTGAAAGAAGTAAAGAAAGTAAAGGCAGTGTGAAAGGGGGAAATAGTAGGAGTGTGAAAGATAGGAATAATAGATTGTTGGTGGAGAAGAGAGAGAAATTGAGGGAGATGGAATGAAGCACTTTGAGGATTTGTTGAATGTAGAAAGTGAGAGCGAGGTGCGAGTATAAGTGGTTAGGGGAATGGCTGGGAGAAGAAGAAATAGAGAGGAGGAAGGAAGAGATCAGGAGGGCGGAAGTAGTGGAGAGCAATGAAGAAAGATCAAGATGGAAAAGAGCACCAGGAATTGATGGAGTGTGTGGTGAAATACTGGAGAAGTATCAGGGTGAGTTTGTAGTGGAGTGGATATGGAAGTTGTGTAGATTGGCTTGGGAAGAGGGAAGAGTTCCGGAGGACTAAGAATCAGGTAACTAATTGTTCCTTTATACAAAGGGAAAAGGGGAGAGAGAAGTATGCGTAGGTAACCATAGGGGTATTTGCCTTCTTAGTGTGACTAGAAAAATATATGGTAGAATACACTCATTGATAGAGTTAGGCATATAACAGAAGAGGGAGCTAGTTGGAGAAGAAAAAGGGGGATTTAGGAAGGGAGGAAAAGGGTGTGTAGATCAAATACTTGTTCCAAGATGTTTAGTGAAGAAGTATTTAGGGAAGGGAAAGAAAGTGTATGCTGCCTTCATGGACATGGAGAAAGCTTATGACAGCATAGATAGGCAAGGTATGTGGAAGGTTATTAAGAATATATGGAGTGGATGGGGAAAGCTGTTCAGTGCTGTGAAGAGTATGTACGAAGGAGCCAGGACTACTGCAATTGCGAGAGTGTATGAGTGAGCTGAGTGAGTTCTTTGATCTAAATGTGGGATTGAAACAGGGTTGTGCGATGTCTCCATGGCTGTTTAATATACACATGGATGGATTTGTTAGGGAGGTGCAAGATAGGACAGTGGATGTAGGGGTGGCTCTAATATGAATAGAGAGGTGAAATGCTTAAGGAAGATTCCGGTGTTGCTGTTTGCTGATGATACAGTATTGTTGAGTGAAGATGAATGGGAGTTGCAAGGTTTGGTGAATGAATTTGGGACAGTGTGTAGGAAGACAGAATCTAGAAAGTTAATGTAAACAAGCAGTAAAGTTATGGTGTTTGAGAGGAATGAAGTCGGAGAATGCACAGTGTGGTTGGATGGTGACGATATGGAGAATGTGAGTGCATTCACGTACTTGGGTAGTGTGATGAGTAAGGATGGAACTTTTGGGGATGAAGTGCTTCAAAGAGTTCAGCAGGGAAGGAAGGTTGTTGGTTCACTGAAAGCATAGATGAGAAATAGGGAGGTGAGTATGGAAGTTAAGAAGTCACTGCATGATAGGATTGTGATCACTACCCTGACGTATGGAAGCGAGGCATGGACCTTGCTAGAGGGGAACAAGTCAAGAGTGAGAGCAGTGGAAATGAGTTACTTGAGAGGAGCATGTGGAGTGACATGGAGGGACAGGTTGACGAATCAAGAAGTGAAGGAACGTTGTGGGTTGAATGTGGTTGTGGTTGAGAAGATTAGGAGAAATACACTGAGATGGTTTCGACATGTGGAGAGAATGGAGAATGAAAGGCTGACTAAGACTGTGTGTGTGTTGGTGTGGTGTTGGGTGGGTGTGGGTGGGTTAGACCGTGGGTGAGGTGGAGGGATTTTGTTGAGAGGTATATGAGGGAGGGGGGCGAGTTGGGGGTAGGGTAGTCAAATAGTGGGTGCCAAAGCGACTTGAAGGCGTTTTGTCTGCGGCCACCCTTTGCGGGATCATGACGTCGGGCTGTACATAGATAGACAGTAATTATATATACTGGAATGCATGCGATTTTGCTCTGTTCCCTGTTCTCCTATGTTAATATGAATCTCAGTTCAAGAAAATTAGATGCTGTTTTAATTATTTTTTGTCTGAAGATGGTTTATATATAGAACGAAACGTTTCCCCCCAAAACAAATTATGTATGTCATCACGCTGGTTTTGCTGGCCATTAGATTCCGCTTCCCACAGCATGAAAGTATCACTACTCTTTGTTAATATGTGTGGCCAGGCTTGTTCGTTTTCATCCCTCTCAAATCTTCTTCTGTAAGAACTGATTCGATTTTCTTTTGTACAGTCACTAGAAAAAAAATCTTAGGACTACCACTTTTAGCAAAAAATCTTAGGACTTAAATGTATATAAGAATTGAAAAGATTGGAATAAAACACCAAATTTACACAGACATACCTTTATGTAATACTCTGACCCCTCTACCCCCACGACCATTGAAGCACCCCCACACCATGACGTCAGCAGCATGTTTCACGGTCTTCACGTTTTATTTGGAATCGATGTAGTTGAACCCACCTTCGTGTCGGGATTCCTTGTTACACAGAATCACGATTCATCTCTGAAAAGAATAGATTCTCAATCCTCTTCTGTCCACAATTTGTATTTCTTCCATAATTCAAGCCACTTCTGTTTTAAGGCCAGGGTATGGAGAGGCTTCTTGGCAGCTGTGTGACAGCAAAGTCCAAGCATTGTCTTTAACCAATGTTGGATCGTCCTTATAGACGTGTTGGCAAGCACATCTGGATTTTCACCAATCAGCTGCTTACTTGTTATTGATTGCTGATTCATAGAAATCCTTTTGATCAGGTTTTCCGTCTTTTCAGTCGTTTTCCTCGGTCATCCAGATCCATTATTTTGCGCCAGTGCTGTTTCGAGATTCCCGTGTTTGGCATCATTGCACCAGATCGAAACAGTGTTTTGGGCAACTTCTAGCTCCTTGGCTATTTGAGTGATAGACTCGCCTCCATTATACACTGTGACAATCTGCATCTTCTTGACGATGGATAACGATATACCCGGCATAATGCTTCTGTAGTCACGTGGAAGGGTGAAGAGCTACATAGGTAAAAATGCAATGATGAGCAGGGGCGAACAAAACACAGCAACTCTCCTTTGCATGGCCATTTTAACAGTGAATGATCTGAGCTATATGGCGGTCTTTCTCGGGCAGCCACTGAGATGCCAAATATATGAGACTCTTGTGGAAATTCATTCGGTCGTACTGAGAATAGCAGAAACTGTTATGACCTCCTTTCCTTTTTTTTTTTTTTTTTTTTTCCATCCTAAGTTTTTTTGTGGTGACCGTATCTCACAAAAATCTTCTTCACCGATATAGATTTTCTTCTTATCTGTGATGGACTGTATTTTATCTTTTGCTTCGTCTTTAGCTGTAGAACAGCTTTGATTGATCAGTACTGATATTTATAACGTCTTCCTCAAACTGCTTTTGAGAGTCACTCCTTATCCTTGTAAAATAATTTCTTGCCGACTTGTACTTGTTATATGCCCTTTCACTATGCTGTGGGTTATAATTTTGGACTTTTGTTTTGCGAAATTCACAGAATTTTTTTATATATTTACCAATTATATCATGTCCTCTTAGCTCCTTTTCCGATTGTATTTCTATAATGCTTCCTTAGATCATGATAGTTGCCGTTTTTGTTGTTTAGCCAAATATTGTAATTTCCATTATCGTTAATTATATCATATGCTTTCCTAAAATTGCAATCTAATGCCGTATGATCGCTTTTGCCGAAAGGAGGGTGATAAATTATACTGTCAACTTCATTTTCTTGCCTAGTATATATGAGATCTAATAATGATGATTCTTCTGGTCCTCTCTTTCGGGTGATTTCCTTTACATGTTGTGTTACGAAAAATTCCTGTGTAAGATCCAGGAGCTTTTGATCCCAACAGCTTTCATAGCTTCTTACATCTTGCATTCCAATTTATATTTATGTTGAAACCTCCAGTTAGTATAATGCTTTCATATTTTTCTTCCATTCTGTGTTATAGGGTTCTTAAACTCTGTATTGTACTTTCTGCCAGGTCTTCATACTCACCTCTATCCCATGTGTTTGTCTTAGGTGGCATGTATAAATTTGTCACAATAATTTCCCCTTCAGATGTGCTAATCTCTACTGCAATTAATTCTACTTGTGAGGGTATGTCTAGTGTTATCTCTTTAACTTGCAGTTATTTCTTGGTTAATATCATAACTCCTTTTTTTTCTCTCTTTCTCAAATTTCTGTCTCATCTCCATATATTGCATTCATCACAATATAAAGAGTCATCTGATATCCTTGGGGTTAATTTTGTTTCCGTTAGACAAATAATAAGAGGTTCTTTTTCTTTGGTATCGTCTTTATCTCTGATAATTTGGATACCATTTGAGTACATCAACTTGGTCATGTTGTTTATATATATGACATTTTTTGAATCTATTACCCAACTTCTTTTTTTTTTTTTTTTTTTTTAGACCCTGCTGTTTATGTGTCATTTTCATACTTGCAACCCTATTACTCGGTAAAGAAATGGCTTCTCCCCTCATGATTTTTTAAACAATATCAGAAAAGAGGAAGGAAAAACACAAGAAAAAAAAAAAATCCGTGCTTCTGGTTACAGGTGTCCTCCATTCATAAAAAATCTGTAACAGTTGGACTTGAATAGCAGTAGGTTGAAATTTAGGGGGAAACTACTCTGGGGACGCGAGTTTCAAAGAGATGTAAATAGCGGAATATTAGAATTCTGCTAGGCTGAAATTCTGCGATATGGCAGTGTGACAGATCAGTCATGAGCGCGACCAGATGCCCCTGTTGCACAGGAGAAGGCGTGGAGAGGTGGCACAATGGATGGAGCTTCGTCTGAGCATTTGCCATTAACTGTAAAATAATGCAAGGGAGGCAACATTCCTTCTTACTTGTACGGGAAGAAGCTTATTTGCAATGGCAGGGTTATTAATAATTCTAACGGCTTTGATCTGAATTTTGTCCAGTTGTTTTAGTGGAACTTCTCCTCATCCATTCGACAAGGGTGAGCAATATTCCAGCTGAGAACACACATGACTTGTAAATTATAGCTAACCACTCTTCATGAAGAAGTTACGGACTCTGTACAATAACATACGTTTCTTTGAAGCAGTTTTAGCAAGTGATTTAACATGAAAGGTCCAGCTGAGGGCATTGTTAAATGAAACACCGAGAATTTCAATACTCTTAGAGATAAGAATATTAGTAGCATATGAATAAATTTGGTTTTCATAGCGTCAAATGATAAAATATTATTTTGTCTCCATTCCATGATCTTAGATAAGTCTTGGTTTATGAAGAGTGCTGTACTGAGTTGTGAATTAGAGATATTAAACTATGTGAATGGGTGTTTAAGTGTGAATGGACTGAGAAGTGTTAAATCATCTGCATATGAGTGAATGGGAGTATAGGTGACAGATAGATCATTAATATGAATTAGGAATAGTTTTGGAGCCAGAACTGACCATTGTGGCATGCAGGCATTACTCGAGTGGATATTGCAATATTCACCATCTACTTTAACTCTTATCTTTCTGCCGCTAAGATGTGAGGAAATCAGAGGAATAAAAGATGATAGATCATAGCAAGGGAGTTTGGATAGCATGGATCGGTGTCACGCTTTAACAAAAGCTTTAGAAATATCAAGGACTACTGCATGGGTTTCTCCATGTTGGTCAATTGATTGATGGATGGTATGAGTCAAGAGATTGAGTATATCAACCGTGAATCTTCCATGACAAAAAACATACTGTCTATCACTAATTAAGTTGTTGGATTCTAGATGTTTATCAATGTGCTCATTAATTATAAAATCAAATACTTCATCAAAAGAAGATGTAATAGCTAATGGTCTGTAACCAGAGGGGTCGGAGGAACTTCCCTTCTTTGGATTTAGGTGGATATTGGTTTCTTTCCAGAAATTAGGAAATGAAGTACAGATGCATAGTCTGAATAATTTTAGCTAGATCATCAGCAAGTTCTGGTGAATGCTTTTTCAAAACAGTTGGAGGAATTCCATCTGGACCTGGAGCTTTGGTGGTTGGTAAATTGTCTAGAATGGACCTGATCTTTTATCATTCTTTATTTTTGCTTCTTCCTTCTTTTCCTTTAGTAATCCTTATTTTCTCTGAGTTAGGCACCAGTTCATCCATATATCTTTGAATTTTTATGATTCCTTAAGTTTGTTAGCATTTTTAATGCTTCTTCTACATTGTTCACAGTTTGAAGGATTACTTCCAGGGGCCTCGGACAATTTGTATCATATTTCCCTAGCCTTTTAAGTTCTTCAGTATCTTTCTCACAAATTTCCTTTGATACTTCGTTCAATACTTTTATTATATTCACCATCTTTTTGTCTGTAGAGATTCTGTTTCTTATTTCTTCTTCATCTTTACCAGTGATTACTATAGATTTATTGGTCTCTGCTGATTCATTTGATCAAATTTGGGTTGTTTGTTATAATGTCTTTCACTCCCCTTCTTGTGATTTTTGCTCCAGCCTTGTTTTCAAGATCTTGTTTCACTTATACGACCTCTGCCCAAGTATATACTTTGTAATTCCTCTGTGCAGTTACATATTAATTTATTGTTAAATACCATCCAAATCTTGGTCCTTGGAAGCATGTGTGATAATCGTGTAACCATGATTTACAGGACATGAGAAAAATTCGTGGCTATACACTAACTGGCAACTGGAAGATGAAGGTGGATGAGTCGGAGTTGAAGGCAGGGTAGACCTGGTCCCGAAAACCTCTCACCTTCCCTCTGTCCAGGCTATAAGGGGGAAGGAGGAAGTAAGCCTTGAGGAGATATTAGTTTGCATGAGTGTACATCCCAACTCCACGGCAAGACAATGTATAAAACCTACAGGCTCACAGTAAACACAAATTATTCCACAAGCTGCCATTGAATACATTCTATAACAGTTGCATATATACATCTCTATGACCGTTTTCTCTCCATTTCCTAGGCAACAGCCATTGTCACACCCATCCTCCTCTTCTACTTCCTTCTCCTGGGAACGAGTCGTGCCTAGCCAACCCACAGCTTGCTGTGGAGTGGGATTAAAGTTGCATGATAAAACAAAGTATTTAATCTGACAATAAATGGAGATTAGAGCAACCCAGGCTGCTGAGGGTCAAGTGAAACCATTGCATTTCCAAATGATAATTAAAGCTAAGGGAAATGGCACGGGAGGAGGTAATACTACAATAATAACATGAAAGACTAAAACAATGCATGATATGATGGAATGCATGAGGTAAGTGTGCTGCGGTGTGGGGCGGCTACATTACAATTAGGGCATAGTGGATTGTTCCCTACTTCCATTTTGTGTTGACACTGAAGCACACATCAAAGTTTGTTGAGGTACACTTGATCTCGAGGACGAAGTTGAGGGCCTTACCATTCTTGAGGTGGGATGACAATTTTCCATCTGTCCATCCGGCCGGCAGTGTGCACTCCAGTGACCTAAATGATGGACTGATTTTGACAAGTGGGGAGTCAAATGAATCTTCACACGACGATGTGCCCTCGTAGGAGTGATCAACATGATTAGAGCAACCCTAAGGCCACAATGACCAAAAATATCTACATTTAAATGAGCAAAGCATAACAGTGATAACCCAGCAAAGGTCGTTCAAAATACCGTAATTTATGCCATAATAAAAACTTGATACAACCCACTAGAAACCAGCATTTTTTTTTTTTAAATAACAGAACAGAGAAAGGAAAGCATCATCATCATCATCCGGACCTCCTTTCCCACCCAAGGGCAGGGTGAAGAGTAGCAATGTCCAGACAGCACAAACTTGCCCAATCCAAATAGGCCACACTTCCATTCACTCATCATTCAAGCCCCCGGAATCCTGGCTCTACTGGACACGCCAAAAACATTCACCACATTCTGCAGCTTCACACAAACGTATCCGATTGAGTCAATCCGGACGCTGCCATGCTCACAAGGGGTGCTAAAATCCCTGATCATGCACTTCTCACAACATTCATCCAGCCAGCTCGATCTCTTGTCAGTTCCCTAGGCTCACCGACTTCCAAACCTCTCTTTCTCAAACACTCATCCACAATATCTCTCCACCTTCTCCTAGGCCTACCTCGCCTCCTCCCTCCTTCAGATTCGCTCTGGTATACCTTTTTCACCACTCTATTGTTATCCATTCTTTTCACATGACCATACCATCTCAGGACACTCTTCGATTCTGGTGTCCACCGACTTCCTCACTCCACGCCTTTCACGAATCATATTATTTCGTATCCTATCCACCCTCTGTACTCCACATACATTCCTCAACAGTCTCATCTCCACTGCTCTGACTCTTGACTTTTCATTTTCATGCCACACCATAGTCTCACGCCCTTATGTTAGAGTTGGCACTAATACTCCCTCGTGTAAGCAGCTGCAACACTCAAGCCTCTGTTTCTTATCAAGGCCTTCATTGCACCAGCTACTTTTCTTCCTTGTGTCCCTCTACTTTCAATTTCTTTTGCACATTTTCCCCTCTTTTCTATCACTGTACCCAAGTATTTGAACTCTCTCACCAGTTCCAGTCTCTCTCCATTCACTGTGACATCACACTGGGAGTCACCTTCTCTCTCAATAACCATCACTTTACTCTTCTCTAAATTTACTCTCAAGGCACGATGCTCACAAACAACAGCAAAACTCTGCACTAGCCTACCAAATTTTTGTCCGGTACTTGCAAGCAGTACTGCATCATCACCATACAACAAATCTGAGATATTCCATCCATCACCATTCATTAACAACGCCAACTCTCTCTCCATTACTCGTGTTTTTACTTCTCTCATCACCTCATCCATATGTATATTGAACAGCCATGGCGACATCACACAATCTTGTCGCACGCCCACATCTATCGTGAACCCTTCACTTAGATGCCCATTAACCCTTACACATGCTTCCCTACCATCATGAAAACTCTTGACAGCACCTAGCAGCTTACTATCTACACCATACATGCGCAAAACTTTCCATAATCCCTCTCTATCTACTTTGTCGTATCCTTTTTCCAGATCCATGAATGCCATAAACACCTTATGGTCCTTCTCACAAGCCTTCTCTGCTATCTGTCTTACTGCAAATATTTGATCCACACATCGTCTGCCACCCCTAAAGCCACCGTGTTCATCACTCACTAGGACTTCTGATATCTCTTTTACTTTCTCTATAATAATTCTTCCATATACCTTCCCTACCACACTCAATAAACTTATGCCACGATAATTCTTGCACTCACTTCACTCACCTTTATTTTTGTACAGGGGTACAATCAGAGTCTTTTTGCACTCTGCAGGCACAGTTTCACTCATCCATGCCTTCTTACATATCTCCAACAAGTACTTCATTGCACTCTCTCCATTACACTTAAGCATCTCTGCATACACCTCATCAGCTCCAGCTGCTTTCCCATTTTTCAGCCTTTTCACAGAGCTCTTCACCTGTGCGAGTGTTACGTTTCTTGGCACTACATTTCTTCTCTGCACACTCCCAAAACCAATCATGTTTACAGCCTCTCTGCTCTCTCTATACCCATTCATCAGGCTTTCAAAATATTCTTTCCATCTGGTCCTTACTTCATCTCCATGTGTTAATAACCTACCATCTGCATCCTTCATACTATCACATTTCTTTCCGCTTTTGCTTCTACATTTCCGCACTTCTTTCCAGAATAACTTCCTATTTTCAGAGTAGTTCGCATTCATTTTTCATGCGAGATCATCATTTACCTCCTTCTTTTTCCTCTTCACTAGTCTCTTTACGTGCTTCTTGCTCTCGATATACTCAGTTCTTATTTCAAATGAACCCTATCCTGTAACCACTTTAGTCACTTGTTCCTCTTTTCCTCCACCGCTCTCTTAACCTCCTCATCCCACCATGCCGTACCCTTCTTTTTTGCTGATACTCTTGCCACACCACACACCACTTTAACATTCCTAACTAAGCAATCCCTATATGCATTCTCCAGGCTGTCCAGATCCCATTCATTCCAGTTCACTGATTCTAACCCGTCCTCTACTTTGGTCCTGTACTCATCTGCCACTTCTTTGATCCTCAGCTTCTCAACTTTCAGTCTTTCACCCTGACTGCTCCCCTCTCTCTTGATCCACCTCACTCCTCTCAGCTTGATTTTGCATACCACAATCTTATGATCTGGCAGACCACATCATCCTCTCACAGCCCTCGTATCAGCAAACATTCCCATCATCGACCTCTCTACGAGCTCGTAATTAATCAGGCTTCTTTCAACACGATCCCCTTTTCCTTTATACCATGTATATTTATGTGCATATTTGTGTTTGAAATACAAGTTACAAATGCACAGCCTCCTCTCCTGACACATATCCTTTAGTCGACTCCCATTATTAATTTCTCCAGGTACTCCATAACAACCCATTATATCATCCTCAGGACCAGTGCCTACTCTTCCGTTCATATCCCTCATCACGATCATTTTATAGCTCCTGGGCATTTCTCCCACTACTTCACCCAGCTCATCCCAAAACCTGTCTTTCTCTCTCTCACTCCTGTCCTCACACGGTGCATACGCTACAATCACTGCCACTTTCACCTTCTCAAACTTTAGCTTGACATATATACACCTCGAGCTGACACATATGTAGTCTCTCATTCCACTCTGCCACAACTCATTCATCAACAAAGCAACTCCTTCCTTACATCTTCCTCTCCCATTCATTCCTGATGTTACACATTTCACACCCTCCCACTCCTCCACTTCGCACCCATTCATCTTCATTTTACACAATGCCATCACAGCATATCTCGCACTCTTGAACACATTCACCACTTCCACCCTCTTGCTCTCCTCATTCACACCTCTCACATTCCACATGGCCACGCGAGTCTGCCCATTTGGTTGGGGTCCTGGGCAGGTATTGGGCCCTCCGAGGCTCTCTGAAATGACTGCCATAATTAAGTAATTTTGGATAGGGGAATCTGGGGGACACTTAACTCTGCCAGAAACCCGGTTATATGGTTACCACCCAGCGTAGTAAACGGTTTCCTGGGTTCAGGAAACCATTTGGCTTGTCACTCAGTGTAAAGCTCATATGGCATCACTCTACATCGAGTGAGTGGATGATGGGCGCCCCTATCTACCACAGGAAGGAAAACAAATGGATAAAAAAAATATCCATACACCAGATAACTAGCGTCCTCCATTAATATCTGTAACAGTTGGACTTGAACAGCTGTAGGTTGCAGTCTGGGAGGAAACAACTCAGAGGAAGCGAGTTCCAGAGAGATGCAGTTCAGGGAATAGAATTCTGATAGGAAGAAGATCTGCAATATGGCTGTCTGACGTTCCAGTCATGACCGCTACCACATGCCCATGTAGCAGGTGGGAAGGCATGGAGAGGTGGCACAGTGGACGCCACTTCATCTTATCATTTGCCACAAAAGCATCTGTAAAATAATGCAAGGGAGGCAATATTCCTTCTTACCTGTCGGGGAGGTAGTTTATTTTTAATAGCTTGGCTATTCAATAATTCCAACAGCTTTGTTTTGAATTTTGTCTAGTTGTATTAGTGCAATTTCTCCACATCCACTTCACAGGGGTGAGCAATATTCATGCTGACTGCACACATGACTCTTATAAATTTTTGCTAACTGGTCGTCAGTGAAGAAGTTACAGACTCTGTACAATAACTGAGGTTTCTTTGAGGCAGTTTTAGCAAGTGATCTGACATGAGAGGTCCAGCTGAGGGCATTGTTAAGTGAAACATCGAGAATTTCAATACTTTTAGAGGCAGGTATATTAGTAGCATTGAAGGTAATATTCGAATTTGGCAATATCTGTCTATTAGTAAATTGTACGAGTATATATTTGGTTTTCCTAGTATTAAATGAGACAAGGTTATTTTGTCCCCATTCATTGATATTAGAGGTTTTGATTTATGGAGACGGTTGTACTGAGTTGAGAGTTAGAGATATCAAACTTTGTAAATCGATGTCTGAGTGTGAATGAACTGTGAAGTGTTGTGTCATCTGCATATGAATGGATGGGATTGTGAGTAACAGATAAGAGATCATGAATATGACCTAGGAATAGGGTTGGCCCCAGAACTGATCCTTGTGGCACGCTGGCGTTAACTGAGTGGAAATTGTAATATACATCATCTACTTTTATTTTTCTGCCACTGAGATATGAGGAAAGCAGAGGAACAAAAGACGTTAGTCCATAGCAAGGGAGTTTGGATAGCAAGAAATGGTACCACACTCTGTCGAAAGCTTTAGAAACATGAAGGGCAAATGCATGAGTTTCTCCATGTTAGTCAGTTGACTGATGGATGGTGTGAGTCAGGAGATTCAGTATGTCAATGGTGGATCTTTCGTGGCGAAAACCATATTGTCTATCACTAAATAAGTTGTTGGATTCAAGGTGTTTAAGTATGTGCTTCTTAATGACAATTTCAAATACCTTACCAGTGATAACTATTGGTCTATAATCAGAGGGGTCAGAGGAACTTCCTTTCTTTAGAATTGGGTGGATATTGGCTTCTGTCCCTGAATTAGGGAGTGAAGAGGTACGTATGCATAGCCTGAATAATTAAGCTAGAACAGATTCAAGTTCTGGGAACACTTTTTCAAATCAATTTTAGGAATCCCATAGGGACCTGGAGCTTCGTTGGTAAGTAAATTGTCTAGGATGGATTTTACGTATATAGTCTGTATTTTAAGCAGAACAATTTCGGGAGAGTCAAGTTCTAGTTTTGGGACGTTCTGGCTGACATCCTCTATGGTAGAATTTCTGACAAATGTACTGGCAAAGATATTCGCTTTCCCACAGGGGTCATTTGTAATGTTGCCATCTGAAGATTTTAGTGGGAGAATCGATGATGACTTGTTAAAGTTATTATTAAAAGAAGTGAGAGTTGACCAGGATATTCTGTTGTCATTAGGGTTGTTAAGTAGATTTTGTGCTTCATTTTGATCAAAGTTTGATTTAGCGAGATTTATTACAGCTTTTGCTTGGTTTCTAGCAATTTTAAACTGACAGAGTGATTCAGATGTTTTTTAAGTAAGAGTTACATGCAATTGACTTTTGGGCCATTGTTCTGGGACAGTTACTATCAAACATTTATTGAGAGTTCGGTCTTTTTGTGAACTGTTGACTTAGTATGAATAAACTGCAAAAATATTTAGTATGCACTTGTGTCACTACCTCAGTAGGTGGAAGAGGCAGGCCGTGAGGTGGGTAGGATGAGGATTAGTTCGGTACGCAGGGAGGTAGGTCGGTGTAGGCAGATCGGTACACAAGGAGGTGGGTAGGGAGGCAGGTAGACAGGACGTATGGGGGAAGGTACGCAAGAATCAAGGTTGGCAGTGATGTAATTAGAGTGATTAGTAGTGAAGGAAGTAGACAGGTCGGCAGGCAGGGTAGTAACTAGAGATATGGTTAAGCAGGGAAACAAATAGGGAATTGGATGGATTGGAAGATAGGCAGAGAAGTATGTTTTTTTATGTAGGGAAGAAGGAACCAAAGACTAGAAGCCTGCAAGATTGTTCCCTTTAAGAGAAAGTAAAGAGGTAACAGACAGCCAATGTCAAGCTCTGTTATTTTCGAGATTTCCAGACCTCTGTGGTTGAAAGACTGGAAGTCATTGGCAGTGGGAAATGCAGACAGAGGAAGACAGCTCCAGAGCAGACCTGTCGTTTATATGAAGGACTGATAGTTGCGGTTATCTCTTGCATTAGAGAGTTGGACAGAAAAGGGATGAAAGTTTGCTGCTTCACGGGTGGGGTGCTAAGCGCATGCCGTAGTGGTGGAAGGATGCAAGCAGACAGTTCAGAGGAGCAGTGACCATTGAATAAGCGACAGCATATCGATATTGTTGCAAACGGGTGGCAAAGAGACTTCACCCAGTTGAGATGAGCTGTATGCACGGCTACTCCCCATACATGAGAGTTGTACTCTACACAGCGGCGAATAATCCCCTGTATATGGGTGTAGCAGAGAGGAAAAGTTTGAATGTATTGGAGATGAGGTGTCTGAGGAGTATATGTGGAGTGACGTGTATAGATCGAGTGAGAAATGATGAAGTGAGAAGGAGAACTGGAGCTATGCGGCTGATCAAGTTCAGCAGAGGGTGTTGTGATGGTTTGGGCATATGGAGAGAATGGATAATGAGCAATTGGTGAAAAAGATAACTAGATCTGATGTGAGAGGTGTACGGCTGAGAGGAAGACCACGAATAGGGTGGATGGACAGTGTGAAGCGAGTGCTGGATGAGAAAGGGATGTCTGTTGAGCAAAGAATAGTGGCTGTGCGTGATAGAAGTCATTGGAGAGAAATTGTGAATGAATAATTGATGACGCAGCCCTGAGGGGATATTCTCCCGCATTTGGTCTGATCAGTTGATCAGGTCAGGTGCGGGTAAGGGGATGGGTCCATTATGATGTGTCAGGGGTAAATCAGCTCTGCTGTCGGGCCCTGCTGTGGATGTCACTGATTGCACTGCACAGTTGACCCTCGTGCGGTGTGGTGCGGCGAGGATCTGTCCCTTCTCCCCTTTGGGGCTAAGATGCGAATGAATGTGTTTGAATGGATGAGTAAATGGGGAATGTGTCGTCCTGTCTCGGCTACCTCCCTTTCCTTGGGGGAAGCAGCCTAGGTATACAAATAGATAAATAATGTCAACAATTGTGTAGGGGATTAAGAAGGCGTGGAGTCAGCATAGCACACCTAATCTCATGGAAGAAGATTTTACAAGAGAGTTAATATGAGCTTTAAAAGATAAAAGCCCAGAGAATGAATTGCCAACCATGTTCAAAGACGATGAGAGATTGAACTGAATACTGTTGTAAATTAGAGGATACTCCTGCTGAAGATTACGACGGGTTGAAAGATGTAAGAACAATCCTTATTTATACATTAAAAACAACAAGATTGATTTACCCCAATCAGAGATATCACCCAAGTCAGAAATGTTAAGTGCAATGGCAGGGATTTCACGAAAGTCCCGAAAGAGGGATGAACAGGAATCTGAGAAGGTTGTGAAAAGATCTTCAGTGAAGTATCCTTCGCAGAAACCATACTGATGATCGGAACTGATGGGAGAGGTGCTTTATTTATTATTATTATTATTTTTTTATTGTTTTAAGAATAGACTCAGAAACTTTAGAAATACAGGATAATATAGTATATGGGCGGTATTTACAGGGCTGGGAATGGTCACCCTTCTTTGTGACAGTCTCAATGAGAGCACAGCAAGAAGGAAAGGTGTAGGTTGGAAGACAAAGGGGAAAGAGGATACCTCGACACAGAAGCACAGATCTTGAGGACAAGAGGAGGGACCCTACCTGGCCCATACACCTTGTTAGTATTTGAGGCTAGTGATGCCAGAAAACACATCAACTGAAGAAATCTTAATGTCAGCCATGAGGAAGTCAGAGCAGGAAAGTGATGGAGGAACAGCACCGAAATTGTCAAAGGTGGATTTTGGAGGAGAAGGCCTGAGCGAAGGGTTCTGGTTTATCAATAGAAGAAACAAACACAAAACCATTAGAGTGGAAAAGAAGAGGGAAGGATGATGAAGTAAAGTTGCTAAAAAGGATATTGGCAAGATGCCAGAAGGAGCATGAAGAGTATGATTCGGAGAGTTCAGAGTATTTAGCACAAATGAAATTATTTTTGCCAGTGTGAAGGACAGACTTAGCACAATTCCAGAAAGAAACATAAGAGAAATGAGATTCAGGGGGAGGTTAGCTCTGGTGCCTTTTGCAGCCTTGGCCTTGTGGACAACATTAGAACAAACGTGATAAAAGATTTTTTTTTTTCATTAGTCACATTATAAGAGAAAGGAATGACTGTATGCTTCCATGCCTGAGAGAATACCCTTCATTATGGGCAAGGAACGCTCAGAAGGTTCTCGGGCATGGAAGAAATAATAATTTCGGGGAAAACAAAAGAAGCACTGCTTGAGGGCCTCCCAATCAGCTGCTCCAACATACCAAAACCGCCACTTATTCGGGGGCTCCACAGGCCTTACTGGAGCGATAGGGCAGGTCAAGATGATAAGGTTTTAATTGGAAGGGCACAATTGTGAGGAAATATTCACAGCATAAGCTGAAGGATTAGTTATAAGGAAAAGATCAAAGTATGTTGGAACTCTCTCCAAGGCAATCATGGATGCCGGTAGGTTGCTGTACAAGATGTACTAGATCAGTGTTTCTCAACTGGTGGTCCATGGTGATTTTCTGGGTGGTCCATAGGACGTTCACTTTATTTGGTATTAAAATGGAGATTGGTGCATATATTTTTAAATTTATTGAAAATGCAGGACAAAAAAAATTATCAAAATAAATAATTGGCCATTCATTTTATTGTATTATTCCTATATAAGAAATATTTTTCAAACCAAAATGTTTGTTGTCTATGTTTTATTTATTATTACTCAAAAATTAAATGGTCCATGATATTTTTTTTAATTGGGCTGGTGGTCCGTGGCCTGAAACGAGTTGAGAACCACTGTACTAGATCATGAAGGATAGAAAAGATGTAGAACTGATCACCAGGTGGATCAGTGAAAGGTGAGGAGAGCCAAAGGTGATGGTGAATAGTGATTGCACATAAAACTGACATTTCAGAGAAAGGAGAAATCGATAGGATGTGTTCCATCTGAGAAGTAATGTAGTCATAGAAATTTTCAGTTAGTAGAGTTAGGGGAAAAGTAAATAGTACAAATATCTCACTCTCATCTTAAATGTCGGGACCAACTGCTTAGCCCCGGGCTCCTACGCTCCTCAAGGGGCAATGTAGGATTGCATGATGGATGGATGGATATCTAGTTAGATAACGACAGAATAGCTGAAGACAGCTTGTAGACAATTCAGAAGATTCAGATTCAGGAACACGAGAGCAAGATATGTCGTTTCGAACATATATTCAACAGGCAACTTTGGCTTTAAAGTTTAGAGAAAGTAATAGGAAACAGAGAAGGGTTTGCTACCCGTTGCCTCAGACAGCTGAGTCAGTCAGGAAGAGATGTGGTAATGAACAGAGAAAATTAGAAGAAAAGCCACGAATGTTGCAGAAATGAAGTGCGTCAGTCAATGGTTCCAGGTATTTATCTTGGCCGTCACCGCGAGAGGAGCGGATGATGGGGGCTTCTATGACCCCTCCCCTACCTGGGGACTTCCAGGCTGGACGTTTAGATGCCTCTTTCTTTTTTTTTTTTGGGGGGGGGGCACTGTTGCATGTAATATGCATGTCTTTTGGTGTTGACAATAAGAGGATATTGTACAGAAGAGCATGCTGGCCAACTCTCTGTGTTACTGAACACTGAAAAAATTCAGCAAAAGGCGGTGGTCAGAATCTGAAACGGGAGCTCCAGTTCTCTCTCTCATCAGCTCTCCAGCCAACTCGGGAGTACTGTTGTGTGACTGATGCTACGGTTTACTCCCTCTGCAGGGACGTAGCCAGGGAAGTGCTTATAGAAGTAGATAGGCAGTTAGGTAGGTAAACAGGTAGGTTGATAGGGAGGTTGACAGCCTGATAGGTAGATTGAAATGGACTATAAGCAGGGAGGTAGGCAAGGTGGTACGTTGAGAGTTTGGCAGTGGTAGGTTGAGATGTATGTAGGCAGAAAGTAAGATAGGTAAGGAGAGAAGGCAGAGAAGTATGTAAGGTAGTAAATAGGTAAATAGTTAGGAAGAGAGCTTGACAGGGACGTTGTTAGGTTGGCAGCTAGGCAGACAGGAAGTGAGGTAGCTAAGTAGAAAGGAAGGCAAGCAAAAGGGTAGATGGTAAAGTCAGTAGGGAGGGAGGTAGACAGGAAAGTAGGTAGGGGTTCAGTTGAGCAGGTAGGTAAGTAAGTTGGCAGGGAGAAAGGAAGGGAAGTAGGTAAGGAAGTAGCCAGGGAGGTATGGTAGATACGAGGGTAAGTAGGTACAGACAGGTAAGTCGAGAAAAATGACAAGAAGTACAAAATAATTCTTTATATTCTGAGGGAATAATTTATAGCTGAATACCTCCGGGATAAAGTCACATTGCCTAACAGAGTAGCTGCAAATCCAATGATCATCGTACAACACAGAATCCGCTGTACACGGCAAGAAATGAGTAAGACTTCGGCTTGGCGACCTTACAATGGCAACACAGTTAATAATTTTATATTTAAGGAGCGATTTCTTTAATCTCTACTCTTATTACCGATATCTTATATCTGATGTGTTTCGAACAGACTGAATATAAAATTTAAAAATATATATTTTATTGCTTGTTATCGAACATACTGTTGGACACGTGCTTCCTTGTTGACATGCATTGCTCTTTAAAAAATAATAAACACACAATTAGCTATCTCTATCTATCTCTTGGCAGACGCCATAATCCAGTAAAGGGTGGCCACAAACAAACCGCTTCCATTTCATCCTGACCCTCGCCATTTCACTACCCTCTTCCAGCCCACACTCCCCACTCTCATATACCTCTCCACTCCATACCTCCATCTCATCCTTGGCCTCCCCATCCCTCCCCCGATCTCCATCTCACTCACACACACTCTCCTCGTTAGTCTCTCGCTCTCCATCATCACCACATGACCAAACCACCTCAGTGTATTTCTCCTTATGTTTTGCATCACATCCACATCCACACCACAATGCTCCTTCACTTCCTGATTTGTCAGTCTGTCTCTCAGTGTAACTGCACATAATCCTCTCAGAAAACTCATTTCCACTGCTGTCACCCTTGACTACCGTCCTGTCTTTTCAACAAGGTCCAAGCTTCGCTTCCATACGTTAGAGATGGTATCACAATACAATCATGAGGCGACTTTTTTACGACCGTGCTAATTTCCATTTTCGTATCACTGCTTTCAAAGAACCAGCAACCTTTATTTACTGTTTTACTCTTTCAAGCACTTCATCCTCTAAACTTCCATCTATACTGATGACACTACCCAGGTACTTAAATGCACTCTCATTTTCCATTTCCACGTCATTTAACCTTACTGTACGTTCAGTGACTTCATTTCCTTCGAAGACCATAACTTCACTCTTCCCTACACTCACGTTTTTTTTATTCTGTTCCTTACACATTCTCTCAAACTCATTCACAGAGCCTTGCAGTTCCTCATCGTCTTCACTTAACAGTACAGTATCAACTGCAAGCCACTGTACAGGAAGTTTCCAAACATTTTCCTGTCTCAGTAGGGCAGCTCCAAGATTCATCACCCAACCTTGTATCTTTTTTCTAATCGCACCCATATACAAACTGTATAACCAATGAGACATAACATATCCTATTTCAATCCAACATTCAAACAGAAATATTCGCTCAGTTCACCACCCACATGCACCGCACCCTTAGCACCCACATACTGTACATAATTCTTCATGGCATTCAACAGCTTCGTATTTACTCAGCATGTCCTTAATATTATCCTCATTCTTTGCCTATCCACTCTGTCATATGTTTTCTCCAAATCCATGAAGGCCACCTACAGCTTCTTTCCCTTCTATATTAACTTTTCCACTAAAGACCTGAGGATGAATATCTGATCTACATAACCTCTTCCTCTCCTACAACCTTCCTGCTCTTCTCCAACTAATTCCTCTGTTATTTCCCTAATTCTGTCAGTAAGTATCTTACCGTATACGTTTCCTATTATACTAAGAAGACAAATGCCCCTATGATCAATAAACAATAGTTTTTCCTCCTTTCCTTTGTACAAGAGAATAATTACACCTGACTTCCACTTCTCCGGAACTATACCATCCTCCCAGGCCAATCTGCACATCTTCCATATCCATTCTACTATTGTCTTTCCCCCATGCTTCATCATTTCACCACACACTCTACCAACTGCAGGGGCTTTTCCCATTTTGACGTTCTTCGTTGCTTCCACTATTTCCATCCTACTAATCTCTTCCTTCCTTCTCACCTCCCTCCTTCTCCCAAGCATTCCCTAGCCACTTATACTCGCATAACTTTCATTGTCTATGCTCAACAGTTCCGTAAAGTGTTCTCTCCATCTGCTCACTTTTTCTCCCTTCTCCTCTGTTAATCTACCATTTTTATCCTTCACTTCCCTACTAACTTTCTGTAACTCACTGTATCTGCTTCCAGATCATTTTCTTACATTCCCTCCATTTAACACTGAAATTCCTTCCAAATTCCTCATGCCCTTTCTTGTTACTCTTTCTTACTATTCACCTCTCTTTTCGTCTCTACATATAACTCTCATCCATCTCTCAACTTAGATGTTTTTTATATATCAGGGTTTCATTACATAGATGTGAATTGGCCCTAAAAATCTTATTTTAAAAACTGTACATATGTCTCTCGCCATTTACAGTATGTTCAATTCGTAAAAAGGTATACTGTATGTCTGTATTGCTTTGTTCTTTTTCGAGACCCCCTCCCATACAGTGTAAAAAGAGAAAAAATAATGAAATTGATGAGGTTTAAAAAGAAGTCCTTATTCTTATGCAGCTTTTATTTAAGTGGACATTTTATCAATATTGCTTGATTAATTACCTTGGGTGAAGACATGAGGTTCTACTGATATGGTCTCGTGCTTATGTTATCTAAAACATTGTCTATAAATTTTGGTCTTCACTCTCACTTCAACAAAACAGTTCTCAGACAAATTCGGCTAATCTTTAAAGTGAATAAATACCAGAATAAAAAAGATCTGAGATAATACTGTAGTTTTCTCGTCTTGGAGACTGGTTTGCCCAAAAAATTGAAAGTATCCTCTGATGTATGGCACTTAAAGATTACGTGGTTTGAATCAAGTACTCAGCGGGTGAAACTCATACTACAAAAAAGTCTATTTGTCTTGTCCTGAATAAAATCCAAGATAAGTGTATGAGCTCAGCAAGTATTATGGAGACACGGACTACATTACGAGTTTTGATCAACCAAACCCTCAGAAAGCTAGACTGAGGAATTGGATGTATGGAAATCAAAGGACAAAATGGTCGATCATTCTCCTGCTCCGATTTTTTGGTAGATAGATATAGTGATAATTCTATGAATAGCTTTTGAAACTGTAACCTTAAAGATGTAAATGGATTGAATAAACAATGGTGGATATGGAATGACATTATAAGAAGATATTATACATCGCCAATCACTTGAAAGTTATACTGATAATTATTAAAAAATATATAAATACGTATATGACAAGTATAAACTGAAGTACTTCAAGATCAAGCCAAATTTTAGCAGACCGCAGCTCTGATGGTGTAAACGAGTGATGGTTGGGTTCCCATTAAAAACTAAGAGAAATCCAGATATCCTCTGGAGGCTACGTGCCAGGTGGTATTGGTGATAAAGATGAATCAGTGGGTCTGAGGTCAGATTCACTAATAAACTTACTAACAACTCGTTCTCATAACATATTGTTTGGATAAAAAGTATGCTAAAAAAATCTAGCCAAACTTGTGGTATCATTTTCATACGGGATATGGATAAAAACACTAATATCAGTTTAAAAAATAGACCTGACACATAATTCTGAAATTGCTTATGGAGTTAGTAGGGGCCGATACGATCACATCGCTCTTGAATGAAATGGGTTTAGATTCTTCAAGCGAGGTACTTTTTCGAGCAGCACCAGTTCATACGTTTAGACCTTCAGGGCGAACGACTTTACTACGTTATGGAAGAACAAAAGGCATGAAAGAGTCTGTGCTTTCCTTCCCCTTTCTTTCGTGCAGATCATATATTGGATGAAAACTGTCGTGCTGTTTTGTGGTAAGGGCGTTTGTTGTTCCTCCTACAAAACAAATATGAGTTCAGCAAGGACAGGGGTCGTAAAGTTTGGTATAATCAGTTTGTTTTACGTGACAGCGATCCTTAACCCCCATTAAACAAAGCTGACTGTCAAGTGTAGTCAGACTGGAAGAAAAACGAGACTAGTAAACAAAGAGACTCATTCCTACCTTAGAGCGAAGGCTCATCTAATTTCAGATATCAACTACTTAGTACTCAAGGTGTGATAGTGGTCCCGTTCCCTTAGGTGAAAAAAAAGAGGGTGTAGTGAACCTGTGCCTTGGTTTGTGGCAGGCGGAAGGACCGTGGCTGCTGGAGTCTATGGAAGTACAACACCACCACCTGACAAAGACGTGAGAATATTAGTGACATACACGGCCTCAGGGAATGCACTGACCAGCGCTCTCTCTCTCTCTCTCTCTCTCTCTCTCATGCTGAAAAAGAAAAGAGTTAACATGAAAAGAAATGATACGAAGGAGAATGAGAAAAGAGGAACCAGAGAAAAACGAGGCGAAAGAATGGAAACGAGAGAAGGAAAAAAAATAAGAGACAAACTCTAATACTGTTGTAGCTGTGAACAAAAACTGACGAACTTGCGAGCAAGCGAGCGAGCGCACACACACACACACACACACACACACACACACACACACACACACACACACACACACACACACACTTTGGGTTTCAGTAGGGTTATATGACTGTTTCAGTATGTATAATTTTACAATACATGGAATAACAAGCCAGCCACACCTGGGCACCAGATGGTGTAATGGTTAGCACATCAAGCACGCAGCTGGAATATCCGAGTTTGATTCCCAGGCAGGTCAGAGTCTTGGACAAATTTATTTGCTGTATGTCCTTCCTCAGCAAGAAGTTCAGTGCTTGATGTAATGTGGATTTTGCGTGTTGTATTCTAGGGGACGCTTGTGACTTGGTTTGTGACTTGATAAAACTAAACATTGGTGAGTTTTACTAAGGCTCATGCAGTCGATAGACCTTGATCTTAAGCCTTCCTGACACCCAGGCAGCATTACGGACATAACCCAGGGTTCCCCATACTCTTCAGCTCATCGACTCATTCCTCCAGTTTAAGATTGTTCATCGACCTACAAGCATTTACTATATGAAAGTAAATAAATATTACATTAATTAACTAATATTCATCGTATTACAAATGATTATAATAATAATGATAATCATGATAATAATAATAATAATAATAATAATAATAATAATAATAATAATGTGACTTCATAAAAAGTGGTATTTAAAATACTATAAATAAAGGATTTAAAATACCTTTTAACTGAATTTGTTGATATCATAAATGGGAAGCAAGCGTCTGATGAGCGTTAACAAGGACACTGATATTTGGTTGGAGACTGGTGAGTTTAACGCGCAAGTCGCCACGCACTTCCAGGTTCAGTCTGTTTGTACGTTTTGTTAAAATTGCACCATGGCTATAACCAGTTTCAGCCATTTATGAACTTGGGAAGGCAAGCAAAAGTGGCCCAACTACTGCACAAGCAAGTATTTAGCAACAGTATTTACACTGCTCCAATAGTCACTGAGGCTGTTACTTCAGAACAATGCTTATAGCTAGAGGTCCATAGTCATTTCCATAAGTTCTTCCTGTAATTGAGAGCCAATGTTTGCATTTCTTATTTCCAGATCAAACGGTGTGCGAACCCAGTCAGGCACGTGCATTTTCTCCAGGTCCTCAAAGCATACTTAAAAGCTGTTCCTAAATTTGTCAAGTTGTGTTGTGTATATATCAAGATCACTATCTGAAATGTTTTCATTTTCTTCCAACTGCCTTAAGTCTGAATATTACCGATAATTTCTACATATCAATGAAGCTTTGAATGGCCCAGTTTTGGTGTGGGAGCCTAATAGAGTTGTCGTGGCCAGATTAATCGTCAAAGCTTTATCCTGCAGACGTTTCTGTACTTCGTTTGATTTTGAATATAGGTCTACCAACAGAACAAAGACTTCTTAAGTTTTTCTTTCTCTTCATATAATCTTGGATTTACATCTGTCAGAATTGCACAACTGAGTTGTGTAAGTCTACAATTCTTTGAAAGCTATTGCCTCTAGACAGCCACCTTATTTCAGTTTGCAAAAATAAATAGTTCAGAGTTTCGTCATTCTTCTGACATTGCATTGGAAACAATTTGCGAGTTGAGTGGATGTGTTTAGATTTTATGAATTGTTCTGATACGCACTTTCAAGGCATCGTGCAGTTCACCACTGAGTTTTTTGGCTAAATGCTGGTGTCTGTGTAATACACAATGAACAGTGCGTAAATCAGATACCCTTTCCTTGAGTAATTTGGCAAATCCTCTGTAGCAGCCAGCCATTGCTGGTGCACTATCAATAGCCACTGCAGTAATATTGCTGATGCGTATACTGTGCTTCTCAAAATACTCCTCCAAACACAGAAAAATTGTCCCACCTTTTGAATCAGGTTTGACACTTGGCAAACAAAAATTCGACATCAGTGCACTTTTGACTTTGGCTTTAATTTTTCGCATAGGCCATAATATTATTTGAACCGCCGAAAGTTGACCAATGAAGTTGGAAAGAACACCTAGAATGCTGAGGCTCAAATGTCAAAGTTTTTTCCACATCATCGACCATCTCATCAATTCTTCGTCGCACTGTGTTGGCACTTATTTACAGACATATTAGGATAGGTTTTGTGTCTTTCTTCATAACAGTTATAATTACCTCTTTAATTGCTGGAAATATGATCTTACCAATTGTATGCGGTTTTCCGTTCTTGGCTGTGTTGAGGGAGATACTGTACGATGCCGTCAGTCCTCCTTCATTATCAACATTGGCAGGTGCTTTGAATAATGACTTTAAATTTGGTTGAGTTTTTTTCCTTCAGTGCCTAAAATTAATCAAGTTCTTTGTTTTTCTTATCAGAGTGAATTCTTTCAAGATGGCTTTTCATCTTCGCAGGTTTCAGGGCATCATTACTGAAACATTTTCACATGATAGGCACATGCTCATTGATAAACGAAGTGATGCATCCAAATTTCAAATAATCTTGTGAATATTTCTGGTACCTCCTCTTGATATCAGCAGTTGCCTTTATGTTTGTTAGTGAAGGCACAGCAATCAACTCATTGAACCACTCCTATCGCCATGGGTTTGAAAATGTACTGGCTCACCAGAGTCCAGAGTCTGGGTGCGTGTGTGTGGGGGGAGTATGGTCAGTATGGAAAGGGAATAGGAATATTATACGTATTTTTATCCTTCCTCGGAGAGGGGAGATGAGAAAAACAAGGGGGAGGGTGGGAGATACGAGGGAGAGCTACGCAAGAAGTGGATGGGACAAGAGTTATGAAGATCTCTTGTGTACAGTAATGACAGTTAATATTTTTATCCAGTAATAGTAAAAATAGTGCACATAACTAAAGAAAATCAAAGTAATTTATCCATGTGAAAGACATTAAAATGTTGTGGTCACGTCATGTGATTCTGGGCAGTGATAATAAAATTAAGATATCATTTTGTTTCAAAAGTAATCTAAAATATATGATACACTCTAATTATATGCAAATCATGTAGAAATGATTTTCAGTGTGTTGCATAGTATTGTATGAGAGACTTTTGATGAAATTGTCTATAAGAGTGGGCATTGAACCAAGGAAGAAATTATTAAATTTTGAGGCGGATCCGGATCCAGATCCAGAATACCCCGCACAATATCTTTAAAATTCCTCGATTCATTTCAATGAAATTTTGTGGAGAGTGGGCCATGAGCCAAGAAAGAACTTACTAAATTTTGGGCGGATCCGGATCCTATATCCACGGACCCGGATCCGGTATTACTCAAAAAGTTAAGATGAGATTTAGATTAAATTTTGTGGAAGGGTAGGCCATGTGCCAAGAAAGAAATAATCAAATTTTCGGGTGAATCTGGATCCAGACCTGGATTATCCCGCAATATATCTCCAAAAGGTTTCAATAAAATTCAACGAAATTTTGTGGAAATGTGGGCCATGAACCAAGAAAGAATTGATTAATTTGGGGTCAAATCCGGATCCGGATCCTATATCCACGAATGCGGATCCGGATCCTTTTTTAATGACAATGACATTGGCGGAAGTATGCGATCTCTGAGTGCTGATGAGAGGATGGGTGGGCTGATGAGAGGACGACGTGTGTGGATAGGATTGGGTGGGTGAGTGGGTATGATAAGGCATGAAGGGGCAGCGTGCGTGGGTGAGTGAATGGGCAGAATGAGTGTGTGTGTGTAGGGACGATAGATGTGTGGGTGGGCGATTGTGGATGATGTACAAGGCAGGTGAGTGGATGGCTAGGTAGAGTGGGTGGGTGGGTGAGTTTTCATTGTGGATGGGTGAGTGAGACAGGGTATTTGGATGGGTAGGTAGTGGGTGAAAATGTCCTTAGAGGTGAAGTCCATGGGGTGAATACATCCATGGCAGGACTAGACACAGAGGCAATGTATCCCTTACGATATGGATCCAAGGAGGAATATAGGACTTATGTGAAAAGTAGGATCCTGGGTCTCGTCTTCCAACAGTGGGCTGGTTCCATAGGGTTCCAGGCGAGGCCTGTATGTACAGTAATATGTACCTTGCCCAGATGGAGTCTGGCGAGGTATTGTTTTTTGGTCGAGTTTGTGTCTTTGTTTCTTTGTTAGAAACATTACCGAAAAACGGCTGAATGAAATCAAATGAAACTTTCAGGATATGTGGGCATTGGTCCCAAAAGAAAGTGATTAAATTTTGGAGGTAACTGAGTGACCCTGAAAGACCAAAATCAAAGTCACGGGTTTTCAGAGGGCTATAGCTTGAAAACGGTTGAATATAGAGATATTTACTCTTCCGAAAATACAAGTATGACCTTGAAAAATCAAAGTCAAGGTCATGGAATTTATGGGGCTATGACTTGAAACTGGTTGAAGATAGATATTTACTATATATCAGCATATGGGAAATCCCATATGGGTTTTTAATTGATACCTTGACCTTTGACTGTAAGTGATCTTCAAAGGTCAAACTCAAGATCATGGATATATAGGGGGCTATAACTCGAAACTCGTTGAAGACAGGGATATATACTCCTACCAAGGTGTAGAAATCTCATATGGACTTTCATTTGGCAGCATGACCTTTGACCTTGAGTGACCCTGAAAGGTCAAATGCAAGATCATGGATTTTCAGAGGTTGTAACTTGAAACCTTTGTGCCATTACCTTATGCTTTAATTGTGCACTGACACTAAATGGCAGAAATGAGTCAAGAACAGAGATAAACCAACTGCTGTCGGGCAAAGTTTGTTGTGCCCAGCACCACTTTCTTTTTTTTTTACCCGGACAATGCCTGAGTCAATGCGATTACATACATAAATACAATCCTGGAATACGATTGTGCCATTCGTATTTCATTCTCACTGCTGCCCAAAGATTTTATAATAACTATTGAAAAACCTGATAATGGCTGGCAAACTCAGTGTCATTGAACTTTCAACACATACTTCAATTACCACCTTCATAGCACTTGCCTCCTGCACCCAAATAATTGTTCCAGCCTCCCTACCACTGATGGAAGGAAGGCTGGATCCCTTACTTCCTTGATGTTTTTTAGAACACTTGTTATTACTGCAGATTAGATGTCTCCAGTCATGTCGAAACACTGTCCTTTCATCACAGCCTTCAGTACTTAGGACAACTAGAAAGTCACACAGAGCTAAGCCAAGTGAATAAGATGGATGTGGGAGTAATGGAATTCTTCTCTTGACGAAAATGTTCCGAGTAATGAGCTGTGCATATTGTCACGGTGAAGCAGCCATCTGCCGTTCTTTTTCTCACGTGGTTTACTTCTCACTGTCTCGTGGAACTTCATCAAAGGAACACATTCTTGCAATGGTGAAGAAGTTTGTGGATCCTGGTGTATACTTGTCAGGATCAAGTGTAATAGGCAGAGTAACAGTGAGGGATCAGACGAAAAAATGGTCTTCTAGCAATAAACTACTGAGCTTGCCCAGTGAGATACCAAGTCATATCTGCTGACCTAATACGGCAAAGTTCCACCTGTTGAATATTACAGGAATTCTTGTGGAAGACTTTGGTAGGTTGAAACAGAGGGAATTTGAGTTTTTCATGCATTAAGTATAACAATGTTGCTTTTAGCTTAATCACAAGGTAAAGGCAAGATGGAAATCAAGTGTGTCATAGCATGATTGGGTGATTTTGAAGTACGGTAGCATAACTGCTGTGACAGGGAGTGTGAGAAGCAGTTGGACAAATGGATAGTATAACAATCAGTGTATGAGTGGACAGAGATAGATATACAATTCAATTACATCATTTATGAACAGGAGGAAGAGAGTTGGTGGGAAATGGAAGCATGAGGAACAAATCAATAGAAAGCTTTAGAATATGAACAAAGGCCATCGAGAACAGTACCTATTGAACGACCAGCCAGACAAGCTATTAACCCCTTAACCGCGGGGCGTTACTTTCGTGATGCTTGGGAGCAAGGGATCATACCGCGGGGCGTCGCTTTTGTGATTCTGTGTTATTTTGAATTCACCCGGGCTTCCAAGTGGGGGCTTGTATCATCTATCAGTACTGCCAATGTCCAACACTAGTCAGCACTCCTAATCTCATCTGTACTCCCATCCATTGTTGACAATTTAGCCATTTCTCCCCGTTCTTGACTCCCCTCCCTACCCCCCCTCCACTATCCTCTCGCCTGCCCGGTCGTGCTACGCTAAGTAAATCTTCCCTGGAATATTTCACTGATTTCATCCATTGAAATAAGCCCTATACCCTATTCTTATACCAAATAATATATACAAGAAAGAAATAAGGTAAGTGAGAGTGCCATACACCTGGAATTGGCTCATTATCACCTGACAACACCTCACGTGCACTCGTTCGCTAATTTTCGCTGTTTTTTTCCCCTTGAAATATGCCATATAATCTATTTTCGTAATAAATATACATATAAGGAGGGAAGGGAGAAGCCTAAGTGATATTTACATTCACCTGGAACTACCTAATTTATAATGTATTGTCTACATTTCCTGCCAATTATTTCAGTGAAATACATAGCTGTTTCAAGAGCTACGTTGGTAGTACTGAATAACCCCTAAGTAGGCCTCAACCCGGGCCGGCCCTCCTTTATCAGTTCTCTCTCATCTTCCGAAGAGGAGGTACTGCTCATCCTCTTGCTGACTTCAGGGCCTTTTTTCACCCCCATGCAAAGGGCCCTGTGACCTTTACCCCCTACTAAACCTCGTGTGGAAAGAGGTAAAGGGCTGACAAATGATAAAAGAGTGACTACGATCTTTCTATTGAGTAAAACAGTGCAAGTGGAATTGTAAATAATGTGTTAATAATGTGTAAACAGCAATTGAAAGTAATGAATGTAAATATACGTGAACAATGGAAAATAGTTTTATAAGTTACTTCAAGTGACAGTGCATAACACAGTGTAAATAAAATAGAAATGTAAATAACGTAAATAAAATAGAGAACGTAAATAGAAATGTAAATGAGTAGTATTATAAGAATACTGTTGCCGCACGGCAAGCTGCGGCAACAACTACAGCAATACGGAGGACAACGACGGTACTGACGACGCTGATGACGAACACCAGGCATTCGATGAGAGCGCACACGCGGCTGCGGCTGACTCACCCACCATCGGACCACCCAGCATCCAACCACAACCACCCATACCACAACCACGTCATTCACAACAATCAGTAAGGGATAAAGGATATCGAAAAACGTTACGTGACAAATATCATTACCTGCGGCACCTTGAAAAGATGGAAGAAGCCGCAGATCAGTGAATGGGGAAGAATGAAAAATGAAAAGTGAATGAACAGTGAATAATAATAAGAGGGAGTGCCGAGGCACACAGTACTCTCACAGCCCTGTACTGTCTACACTTAATTAGATTTGACGGAGAGCTAGATACGACCTAATGGATACCTTAATGGATACAGAGATAAGAGAAGAGTGAGTCAAAACTAAAGGGTAGTAATGTCTAGTGTGAATTAACGTTGTACAATGGACATTGTTTCAAAATGTTGCGGACCAGACCCGAGTAAGAACACTGAGAGAAGTGAACGAAGGATATGTAGAGTGCACGCCTACTTCCGGCCCCTGTACTTTTCCTGAGGGAGAAGCAGAAGGTTGGGAGTCAGTAGAAGCAGAGAGGGCAAAGAGTCGAGAAGAACCTGGGGGAAGATCTTAGCGAGAAGGCCGCCTGAGCACCCTACCACGACGACAGAGACTGGCGATGTCTTGGTACACTACGGTATCAGTGAGTAGATATTCTTGTTAGAGAACATAGAGGAAAGTGGAACTGAGAAAAGGAAAGAGAAAAGAAAAAAGAAGAAAGTGAAATATACTGTGAAAAATATTAAGAGTATACTGTAGACTCGTGGTAGGGTATAACAGGACGGGCCAGATAGTTTATATGATTGTTAAATTAACTTATTTGCTCAATGGTGAAAAGAACAAAGATTATATAAAAGTTAAGTGTCTTTATGGAGAAGTAGGCTATTGAGTTAGGTTACATGACTGTGTTAAAGAGTGATATTAATTTTGCAGAAATACATTAAAATAACTTGAGGTGAAGTGATACGAGAATAAAATGTTACAGAGATTAATGTTCTAGTAGTAATATTGCAAAGAGGAGATGATGATGTGCTAGAGTATTATTCTTAGTATTACCCTATGTGTAAGAGAATATTACCTTTAGTATTATCTTGTGTTTAACCATAATAGTCTTGGTTTTATTTTAGTAAGAGAGAGTATTATCTTCAGTGACGAGTGATAATATTCGTGAACTGTTACTTGTTTAGTGGAATTTAGTGGTATTGTTAATTACCATTGTAAGGTGGCATGATTTAATAGTTTTATTGAAAAGTAGTTGCATAACTTGGAGTTCATAGAGTGGACCAAATCAGTTGATTGCTTTGACTTAGTGTATAAATTGTACATAATTTATAGATAAAAAAAAGAGAGAAAATTAGTTTGAGTAACCCTAGAATCCCTTCCTCTTAATAAGGAACGAGACGCTCCCACGTAGCGCCGGCCTTAAATGGACTTGTGTTTACTTGATGTGTTGTTATGTCGGGTTTCCCACTTGGACTTATCCAGCGCTACCAAAATGAAACTTAATTAAATCTGATTAACTTAATTGGACTTAATGTAACTGAACTTAGTCTTCCAGAGGAGAAGAATAGATAAAGAGTAAAGCAAACAAGTGGGGCACGACAATACGAGTATATACCCTAGGAGTAATGAAAGTGAAAGTTTCACTATAGCATGTCTGAATACTATGAGTTATGAGAGTGAAGATGAAAGTGACATTCAATCTCAATGCCAGTATACAGGACGAGAAAGTGAATGCTACGTATTTTACTGAAAGAAATTGAATCCCTACAGTGACAATAAACTAATACTACTGAAGGAAACTTATGGATAAAGACTGTAGATATATATAAGTGTTATATGGTAATAGAAATATAAAGTGTGATGGGTTTTATGAATAATAAATGGCAGAGTACCAAGAGCGAACTAGCGCAAGTGCGGCGGTCAGACGCGCTCATATTTTTCATTGCTTTCACAGTGGTTTTTTTTTTTTTTAGTATGGATCCCAAACTATTTGAAAATCATAGAGTAGTGTTTATAGTGTTAATATCTGGCTGTGGTAATCATATTACGGGTTGTCGGAAGTGTAAAGTGGAGACTTCGTTACCCAACTTCAGAGGTCTCCACAAGTCCTACGGTAACTGACGAAGGCTCAACAAACATTCCAGGAGAAAGCTGAAGGTATGTGCCATAAGCATATATAATTTTAATATTCTAGGACTAATAACTGACTTTTGGCAAATATTTTTTGAGAGCCTGTCGGAGCCCGAATAACCCCGCGGCACACGCAAAACATCGGTAAACATGCCCGCGGTGTAGGGGTTAAGAGTGGCACAAATGGAAGATAGAAACCATAAAAGGGCAATGTGGAAATCAAAGATTTGTGCAAAACTTGGGTGAAACCTTTACGATGACATGAATTTTCTTCATGCAAGGAAGAAGGAGCCAAAGGCCACGAGCCCACAAACCGTTCCTTCCAAGAAAAAAACAAAAACAAAACAAAAGACAGCCAAATTCATGATCTGTTCATTTCGAGATGCCTGGACACACCGCATTTAAAAGACTGGAGATCATAAGAAACAGGAAATATAGACAGAGGGAGACTGATCCAGAGTTGGCCTGTTGCATAAATGAAGGACTAGGAATAACGGTTAACTCTTGCATTAGAGAGTTGGACAGAAAAGGGATGAGAGTTTGCTGCTAGACGGATGCTACGCATCCGTCGTCGTGGTGGAGGGATGCAAGCAGACAGTTCAGAGGAGCAGTGACCATTGAAGTAGCGATAGAAAAGAGATAAAGATGCAACAGTGAGGCGAAGAATCAGAGGTTGAAGGGAGTCAGTAAGAGGAGGAGAGTTAATGAGACGAAAAGCCTTTGACTCCATCCTATTGAGAAGAGCTGTATGTGGGGAGCCTCCCCACACATGAGAGTTGTACTCAACACAGGGGAGAATAAAACCCGCGTATAAAGTCAACAACTGTGCAGGGGTAAAGAAGGTACGGAGTCAGCTTAGCACACCTAATCTCTTGAAAGCAGATTTTACGAGAGATGGATATGATCTTTCCAAGAAAAGCCCCGAGAGAATGAAACCCTAAGTATGTTTCAAGATGATGCAGGATTGAGCTGGGTATTATTAAACATTCGTGGGAACTCCTGAGGATGATTTGTCTGGGTGATATGTGTGAGAACTGAGTCTTAGATGCATTAAAAACAACCAGATTATTTTTACCGCAGTCAGAGATACATGCCGAGTCAGAAGTAAGTGCTGAGATTGACGTTGCGGAAACCGAATGGAAAGGAGAAAGGTGGAATCATCAGCATATGTGTGGATAGGATTAGATGTACAGCTTAGAAGGTCATTGATGAATAAAAGGAAGAGAGTTGGTGATAGGACACAGCCCTGAGGAACACCAGTGTTGATAGATCCAGGAGAAGAACGACCATAAAGGAAGCTAGAGATGAAGGCACATATTGAAGGATAGAAACGGTAAAAGGGTTGGTTGGAAATTGAATATTTATGTCAGACTCGATCGAAAGCCTTTAAGATGTCAAGTGCAATGGAAAAGCTTTCGCTAAAGTCCCAAAAGGAGGATGACCAGGAATCTGAAAGGTAGGTGAGAAGATAGCCATTGGAGCATCCCTGATGGAACCCATACTGACAATCAAAATGGAGGTTGTGATGGGAAAGATGTTTTTCTTTTTTTCTTTTAAGAATAGACTAGAAAACTTTTGAGACACAGGATGTTAAAGCAACTGGGAGATTGAGAGTTGGAAATGGTCACCCTTCTTAGGGACTGGCAGAATGAGAGCAAACTTCCAGCAAGAAGGAACGGTACAACTTGATAGAGAAAGGGGAAAAAGTTTACCTAGGCAGGGTGCAAGCTCAGAAGCATAGTTCTTGGGGACAACAGAAGGGACCCCATCAGGTCCATATGCCTTGTTAGGAATGAGGCCAGTGATGGCATAGAATAAGAAATTTTAATGTCATTCATGAGGAAGTCAGAGGGGGGAAGTGATGGGAGAACAGCACCGGAATCGTCTGAGGTGCAATTGGTTGAGAAAGTCTGAGTAAAGAGATCTGCTTTATTAGTAGAAGACCTAGCTACAGAGCTATCATAGTAGAAAAGAGTAGGGAAGGATGATGAGGTAAAGTTGTTAGAAAGGTTTTTGGCAAGGTGCCAGAAGGAGTGGGAAGAATTCGAGATGGAGAGTTGAGAGCATTTAGTACTGATGAAATTATATTTAGCTGAGCAAAGAAGACTTAGCAGAATTCCGGGTAGAAACATAAAAAACATGTGATTCAGGAGTGGGTTGGCTCCGGTACCTTTTATAGGCCCTCTCCTTGTTGTGGACAGCATTAGAAGAAGAAGCGTGATAAAACCAAGACTTTTTTGCATTAGTCAAAGGATATGAAAATGGAATGTATGCTTCCATGCCTGAGAAAATAACCTCCATAATGCGTGAGGTACACTTAGATGGTTCCCGACCATGGAAGCAATAATCATTCCAGGGAAAATCAAATAAGTAGGCTACCGCCTGAAGGCCTCCCAATTAGCAGCTCCAAAGTGCCACAACCGACATTTCTTTGGAGGTGGAGCAATAGGACAGGTTAAGGTAATAAGATAAGCTAATGACTGGAGGAGCCCAGTGGAGAGGAAAGATTACCAATGTAAGCAGAAGAATTAGTTGTAAGGAAGAGGTCAAGTGTGTTGAAACTCTCTCCAAGGCAGTCAAGGATATTGGTAGGGTGCTGTACAAGCTGCTCTAGGTCATTAAGGATAGAAAAGATGTAAGCTTGTTCACCAGGTGGATCAGTGAAAGGAGAGGAAAGCCAAAGGTGGTGGTGAACATTGAAATCTCCTAGAATGGAGAATTCAGAGAAAGGAGAAATGGATAGGATGTGCTCCATCATAGAAGTAATATAGTTGAAGTATTTCATAGTCATTAGAATTAAGGGATAAGTAAACAGCACAGATACATTAGTCAGAGAATGACAGGAAAGCCGAAGCCAGAGAGTAAAGAATTCAGAAGAATCAAGTTCAGGAACACGAGAACAAGATAAGTCGTTGTGTGCCACCTTTGGCTTTGAAATGAGTGTAAAGAAAGTAGGAATATACAGGAAAGGGTTTGCTATTATTCGCCTGAGACAGCTGAGTCTCAGATAAAATGAGAAGGTGAGATTTAGAGGAGGAGAGGTGAGAAAATGTCAGAGGAAAGGCCGTGAATGTTACAGAAGTGAAGAAGTGAGTCAGACAGTGGATCCAGACATCTCATTCAGTCGTCACCGGTAAAGGGTCGGATGATGGGGGCATTTATGGACCCCACCTCCCCGAGGACTCTGAGGCTTGGTTATTATATGCCATTTATTTTAGAAATTTGGAAAAGGAAGTGTAGTGTATACTGTGCATGTAGTTTGGTGTTGACAGTTAGAGAAACTTGTATTGGAGAGCATGCTGGGCTACACTGTGTGTTACTGAAAGACTGAGAAAGTTCAGCAAAGAGGGATGGTTAGGAACTACGCTAAGTAAATCTTCCCTGGAATATTTCACTGATTTCATCCATTGAAATAAGCCCTATGCCCTATTCTTATACCAAATAATATATACAAGAAAGAAATAAGGTAAGTGAGAGTGCCATACACCTGGAATTGGCTCATTATCACCTGCCAACACCTCACGTGCACTCGTTCGCTAATTTTCGCTGTTTTTTTCCCCTTGAAATATGCCATATAATCTATTTTCGTAATAAATATACATATAAGGAGGGAAGGGAGAAGCCTTAGTGATATTTACATTCACCTGGAACTACCTAATTTATAATGTATTGTCTACATTTCCTGCCAATTATTTCAGTGAAATACATAGCTGTTTCAAGAGCTACGTTGGTAGTACTGAATAACCCCTAAGTAGGCCTCAACCCGGGCCGGCCCTCCTTTATCAGTTCTCTCTCATCTTCCGAAGAGGAGGTACTGCTCATCCTCTTGCTGACTTCAGGGCCTTTTTTCACCCCCATGCAAAGGGCCCTGTGACCTTTACCCCCTACTAAACCTCGTGTGGAAAGAGGTAAAGGGCTGACAAATGATAAAAGAGTGACTACGATCTTTCTATTGAGTAAAACAGTGCAAGTGGAATTGTAAATAATGTGTTAATAATGTGTAAACAGCAATTGAAAGTAATGAATGTAAATATACGTGAACAATGGAAAATAGTTTTATAAGTTACTTCAAGTGACAGTGCATAACACAGTGTAAATAAAATAGAAATGTAAATAACGTAAATAAAATAGAGAACGTAAATAGAAATGTAAATGAGTAGTATTATATGAATACGAGTATATACCCTAGGAGTAATGAAAGTGAAAGTTTCACTATAGCATGTCTGAATACTATGAGTTATGAGAGTGAAGATGAAAGTGACATTCAATCTCAATGCCAGTATACAGGACGAGAAAGTGAATGCTATGTATTTTACTGAAAGAAATTGAATCCCTACAGTGACAATAAACTAATACTACTGAAGGAAACTTATGGATAAAGACTGTAGATATATATAAGTGTTATATGGTAATAGAAATATAAAGTGTGAGGGGTTTTATGAATAATAAATGGCAGAGTACCAAGAGCGAACTAGCGCAAGTGCGGCGGTCAGACGCGCTCATATTTTTCATTGCTTTCACAGTGGTTTTTTTTTTTTTAGTATGGATCCCAAACTACTTAAAAATCATAGAGTAGTGTTTATAGTGTTAATATCTGGCTGTGGTAATCATATTACGGGTTGTCGGAAGTGTAAAGTGGAGACTTCGTTACCCAACTTCAGAGGTCTCCACAAGTCCTACGGTAACTGACGAAGGCTCAACAAACATTCCAGGAGAAAGCTGAAGGTATGTGCCATAAGCATATATAATTTTAATATTCTAGGACTAATAACTGATTTTTGGCAAATATTTTTTGAGAGTCTGTCGAAGCCCGAATAACCCCGCGGCACACGCAAAACATCGGTAAACATGCCCGCGGTGTAGGGGTTAAGAGTGGCACAAATGGAAGATAGAAACCATAAAAGGGCAATGTGGAAATCAAAGATTTGTGCAAAACTTGGGTGAAACCTTTACGATGACATGAATTTTCTTCATGCAAGGAAGAAGGAGCCAAAGGCCACGAGCCCACAAACCGTTCCTTCCAAGAAAAAAACAAAAACAAAACAAAAGACAGCCAAATTCATGATCTGTTCATTTCGAGATGCCTGGACACACCGCATTTAAAAGACTGGAGATCATAAGAAACAGGAAATATAGACAGAGGGAGACTGATCCAGAGTTGGCCTGTTGCATAAATGAAGGACTAGGAATAACGGTTAACTCTTGCATTAGAGAGTTGGACAGAAAAGGGATGAGAGTTTGCTGCTAGACGGATGCTACGCATCCGTCGTAGTGGTGGAGGGATGCAAGCAGACAGTTCAGAGGAGCAGTGACCATTGAAGTAGCGATAGAAAAGAGATAAAGATGCAACAGTGAGGCGAAGAATCAGAGGTTGAAGGGAGTCAGTAAGAGGAGGAGAGTTAATGAGACGAAAAGCCTTTGACTCCATCCTATTGAGAAGAGCTGTATGTGGGGAGCCTCCCCACACATGAGAGTTGTACTCAACACAGGGGAGAATAAAACCCGCGAATAAAGTCAACAACTGTGCAGGGGTAAAGAAGGTACGGAGTCAGCTTAGCACACCTAATCTCTTGAAAGCAGATTTTACGAGAGATGGATATGATCTTTCCAAGAAAAGCCCCGAGAGAATGAAACCCTAAGTATGTTTCAAGATGATGCAGGATTGAGCTGGGTATTATTAAACATTCGTGGGAACTCCTGAGGATGATTTGTCTGGGTGATATGTGTGAGAACTGAGTCTTAGATGCATTAAAAACAACCAGATTATTTTTACCGCAGTCAGAGATACATGCCGAGTCAGAAGTAAGTGCTGAGATGGACGTTGCGGGAACCGAATGGAAAGGAGAAAGGTGGAATCATCAGCATATGTGTGGATAGGATTAGATGTACAGCTTAGAAGGTCACTGATGAATAAAAGGAAGAGAGTTGGTGATAGGACACAGCCCTGAGGAACACCAGTGTTGATAGATCCAGGAGAAGAACGACCATAAAGGAAGCTAGAGATGAAGGCACATATTGAAGGATAGAAACGGTAAAAGGGTTGGTTGGAAATTGAATATTTATGTCAGACTCGATCGAAAGCCTTTAAGATGTCAAGTGCAATGGAAAAGCTTTCGCTAAAGTCCCAAAAGGAGGATGACCAGGAATCTGAAAGGTAGGTGAGAAGATAGCCATTGGAGCGTCCCTGATGGAACCCATACTGACAATCAAAATGGAGGTTGTGATGGGAAAGATGTTTTAGTTTTTTCTTTTAAGAATAGACTAGAAAACTTTTGAGACACAGGATGTTAAAGCAACTGGGAGATTGAGAGTTGGAAATGGTCACCCTTCTTAGGGACTGGCAGAATGAGAGCAAACTTCCAGCAAGAAGGAACGGTACAACTTGATAGACAAAGGGGAAAAAGTTTACCTAGGCAGGGTGCAAGCTCAGAAGCATAGTTCTTGGGGACAACAGAAGGGACCCCATCAGGTCCATATGCCTTGTTAGGAATGAGGCCAGTGATGGCATAGAATAAGAAATTTTAATGTCATTCATGAGGAAGTCAGAGGGGGGAAGTGATGGGAGAACAGCACCGGAATCGTCTGAGGTGCAATTGGAAGAGAAAGTCTGAGTAAAGAGATCTGCTTTATTAGTAGAAGACCTAGCTACAGAGCTATCATAGTAGAAAAGAGTAGGGAAGGATGATGAGGTAAAGTTGTTAGAAAGGTTTTTGGCAAGGTGCCAGAAGGAGTGGGAAGAATTCGAGATGGAGAGTTGAGAGCATTTAGTACTGATGAAATTATATTTAGCTGAGCAAAGAAGACTTAGCAGAATTCCGGGTAGAAACATAAAAAACATGTGATTCAGGAGTGGGTTGGCTCCGGTACCTTTTATAGGCCCTCTCCTTGTTGTGGACAGCATTAGAAGAAGAAGCGTGATAAAACCAAGACTTTTTTGCATTAGTCAAAGGATATGAAAATGGAATGTATGCTTCCATGCCTGAGAAAATAACCTCCATAATGCGTGAGGTACACTTAGATGGTTCCCGACCATGGAAGCAATAATCATTCCAGGGAAAATCAAATAAGTAGGCTACCGCCTGAAGGCCTCCCAATTAGCAGCTCCAAAGTGCCACAACCGACATTTCTTTGGAGGTGGAGCAATAGGACAGGTTAAGGTAATAAGATAAGCTAATGACTGGAGGAGCCCAGTGGAGAGGAAAGATTACCAATGTAAGCAGAAGAATTAGTTGTAAGGAAGAGGTCAAGTGTGTTGAAACTCTCTCCAAGGCAGTCAAGGATATTGGTAGGGTGCTGTACAAGCTGCTCTAGGTCATTAAGGATAGAAAAGATGTAAGCTTGTTCACCAGGTGGATCAGTGAAAGGAGAGGAAAGCCAAAGGTGGTGGTGAACATTGAAATCTCCTAGAATGGAGAATTCAGAGAAAGGAGAAATGGATAGGATGTGCTCCATCATAGAAGTAATATAGTTGAAGTATTTCATAGTCATTAGAATTAAGGGATAAGTAAACAGCACAGATACATTAGTCAGAGAATGACAGGAAAGCCGAAGCCAGAGAGTAAAGAATTCAGAAGAATCAAGTTCAGGAACACGGGAACAAGATAAGTCGTTGTGTGCCACCTTTGGCTTTGAAATGAGTGTAAAGAAAGTAGGAATATACAGGAAAGGGTTTGCTATTATTCGCCTGAGACAGCTGAGTCTCAGATAAAATGAGAAGGTGAGATTTAGAGGAGGAGAGGTGAGAAAAAGTCAGAGGAAAGGCCGCGAATGTTACAGAAGTGAAGAAGTGAGTCAGACAGTGGATCCAGACATCTCATTCAGTCGTCACCGGTAAAGGGTCGGATGATGGGGGCATTTATGGACCCCACCTCCCCGAGGACTCTGAGGCTTGGTTATTATATGCCATTTAGTTTAGAAATTTGGAAAAGGAAGTGTAGTGTATACTGTGCATGTAGTTTGGTGTTGACAGTTAGAGAAACTTGTATTGGAGAGCATGCTGGGCTACACTGTGTGTTACTGAAAGACTGAGAAAGTTCAGCAAAGAGGGATGGTTAGGAACTACGCTAAGTAAATCTTCCCTGGAATATTTCACTGATTTCATCCATTGAAATAAGCCCTATGCCCTATTCTTATACCAAATAATATATACAAGAAAGAAATAAGGTAAGTGAGAGTGCCATACACCTGGAATTGGCTCATTATCACCTGACAACACCTCACGTGCACTCGTTCGCTAATTTTCGCTGTTTTTTTCCCCTTGAAATATGCCATATAATCTATTTTCGTAATAAATATACATATAAGGAGGGAAGGGAGAAGCCTTAGTGATATTTACATTCACCTGGAACTACCTAATTTATAATGTATTGTCTACATTTCCTGCCAATTATTTCAGTGAAATACATAGCTGTTTCAAGAGCTACGTTGGTAGTACTGAATAACCCCTAAGTAGGCCTCAACCCGGGCCGGCCCTCCTTTATCAGTTCTCTCTCATCTTCCGAAGAGGAGGTACTGCTCATCCTCTTGCTGACTTCAGGGCCTTTTTTCACCCCCATGCAAAGGGCCCTGTGACCTTTACCCCTACTAAACCTCGTGTGGAAAGAGGTAAAGGGCTGACAATTGATAAAAGAGTGACTACGATCTTTCTATTGAGTAAAACAGTGCAAGTGGAATTGTAAATAATGTGTTAATAATGTGTAAACAGCAATTGAAAGTAATGAATGTAAATATACGTGAACAATGGAAAATAGTTTTATAAGTTACTTCAAGTGACAGTGCATAACACAGTGTAAATAAAATAGAAATGTAAATAACGTAAATAAAATAGAGAACGTAAATAGAAATGTAAATGAGTAGTATTATATGAATACGAGTATATACCCTAGGAGTAATGAAAGTGAAAGTTTCACTATAGCATGTCTGAATACTATGAGTTATGAGAGTGAAGATGAAAGTGACATTCAATCTCAATGCCAGTATACAGGACGAGAAAGTGAATGCTATGTATTTTACTGAAAGAAATTGAATCCCTACCGTGACAATAAACTAATACTACTGAAGGAAACTTATGGATAAAGACTGTAGATATATATAAGTGTTATATGGTAATAGAAATATAAAGTGTGAGGGGTTTTATGAATAATAAATGGCAGAGTACCAAGAGCGAACTAGCGCAAGTGCGGCGGTCAGACGCGCTCATATTTTTCATTGCTTTCACAGTGGGTTTTTTTTTTTTAGTATGGATCCCAAACTACTTGAAAATCATAGAGTAGTGTTTATAGTGTTAATATCTGGCTGTGGTAATCATATTACGGGTTGTCGGAAGTGTAAAGTGGAGACTTCGTTACCCAACTTCAGAGGTCTCCACAAGTCCTACGGTAACTGACGAAGGCTCGACAAACATTCCAGGAGAAAGCTGAAGGTATGTGCCATAAGCATATATAATTTTAATATTCTAGGACTAATAACTGATTTTTGGCAAATATTTTTTGAGAGTCTGTCGAAGCCCGAATAACCCCGCGGCACACGCAAAACATCGGTAAACATGCCCGCGGTGTAGGGGTTAAGAGTGGCACAAATGGAAGATAGAAACCATAAAAGGGCAATGTGGAAATCAAAGATTTGTGCAAAACTTGGGTGAAACCTTTACGATGACATGAATTTTCTTCATGCAAGGAAGAAGGAGCCAAAGGCCACGAGCCCACAAACCGTTCCTTCCAAGAAAAAAACAAAAACAAAACAAAAGACAGCCAAATTCATGATCTGTTCATTTCGAGATGCCTGGACACACCGCATTTAAAAGACTGGAGATCATAAGAAACAGGAAATATAGACAGAGGGAGACTGATCCAGAGTTGGCCTGTTGCATAAATGAAGGACTAGGAATAACGGTTAACTCTTGCATTAGAGAGTTGGACAGAAAAGGGATGAGAGTTTGCTGCTAGACGGATGCTACGCATCCGTCGTAGTGGTGGAGGGATGCAAGCAGACAGTTCAGAGGAGCAGTGACCATTGAAGTAGCGATAGAAAAGAGATAAAGATGCAACAGTGAGGCGAAGAATCAGAGGTTGAAGGGAGTCAGTAAGAGGAGGAGAGTTAATGAGACGAAAAGCCTTTGACTCCATCCTATTGAGAAGAGCTGTATGTGGGGAGCCTCCCCACACATGAGAGTTGTACTCAACACAGGGGAGAATAAAACCCGCGAATAAAGTCAACAACTGTGCAGGGGTAAAGAAGGTACGGAGTCAGCTTAGCACACCTAATCTCTTGAAAGCAGATTTTACGAGAGATGGATATGATCTTTCCAAGAAAAGCCCCGAGAGAATGAAACCCTAAGTATGTTTCAAGATGATGCAGGATTGAGCTGGGTATTATTAAACATTCGTGGGAACTCCTGAGGATGATTTGTCTGGGTGATATGTGTGAGAACTGAGTCTTAGATGCATTAAAAACAACCAGATTATTTTTACCGCAGTCAGAGATACATGCCGAGTCAGAAGTAAGTGCTGAGATGGACGTTGCGGGAACCGAATGGAAAGGAGAAAGGTGGAATCATCAGCATATGTGTGGATAGGATTAGATGTACAGCTTAGAAGGTCACTGATGAATAAAAGGAAGAGAGTTGGTGATAGGACACAGCCCTGAGGAACACCAGTGTTGATAGATCCAGGAGAAGAACGACCATAAAGGAAGCTAGAGATGAAGGCACATATTGAAGGATAGAAACGGTAAAAGGGTTGGTTGGAAATTGAATATTTATGTCAGACTCGATCGAAAGCCTTTAAGATGTCAAGTGCAATGGAAAAGCTTTCGCTAAAGTCCCAAAAGGAGGATGACCAGGAATCTGAAAGGTAGGTGAGAAGATAGCCATTGGAGCGTCCCTGATGGAACCCATACTGACAATCAAAATGGAGGTTGTGATGGGAAAGATGTTTTTCTTTTTTTCTTTTAAGAATAGACTAGAAAACTTTTGAGACACAGGATGTTAAAGCAACTGGGAGATTGAGAGTTGGAAATGGTCACCCTTCTTAGGGACTGGCAGAATGAGAGCAAACTTCCAGCAAGAAGGAACGGTACAACTTGATAGACAAAGGGGAAAAAGTTTACCTAGGCAGGGTGCAAGCTCAGAAGCATAGTTCTTGGGGACAACAGAAGGGACCCCATCAGGTCCATATGCCTTGTTAGGAATGAGGCCAGTGATGGCATAGAATAAGAAATTTTAATGTCATTCATGAGGAAGTCAGAGGGGGGAAGTGATGGGAGAACAGCACCAGAATCGTCTGAGGTGCAATTGGAAGAGAAAGTCTGAGTAAAGAGATCTGCTTTATTAGTAGAAGACCTAGCTACAGAGCTATCATAGTAGAAAAGAGTAGGGAAGGATGATGAGGTAAAGTTGTTAGAAAGGTTTTTGGCAAGGTGCCAGAAGGAGTGGGAAGAATTCGAGATGGAGAGTTGAGAGCATTTAGTACTGATGAAATTATATTTAGCTGAGCAAAGAAGACTTAGCAGAATTCCGGGTAGAAACATAAAAAACATGTGATTCAGGAGTGGGTTGGCTCCGGTACCTTTTATAGGCCCTCTCCTTGTTGTGGACAGCATTAGAAGAAGAAGCGTGATAAAACCAAGACTTTTTTGCATTAGTCAAAGGATATGAAAATGGAATGTATGCTTCCATGCCTGAGAAAATAACCTCCATAATGCGTGAGGTACACTCAGATGGTTCCCGACCATGGAAGCAATAATCATTCCAGGGAAAATCAAATAAGTAGGCTACCGCCTGAAGGCCTCCCAATTAGCAGCTCCAAAGTGCCACAACCGACATTTCTTTGGAGGTGGAGCAATAGGACAGGTTAAGGTAATAAGATAAGCTAATGACTGGAGGAGCCCAGTGGAGAGGAAAGATTACCAATGTAAGCAGAAGAATTAGTTGTAAGGAAGAGGTCAAGTGTGTTGAAACTCTCTCCAAGGCAGTCAAGGATATTGGTAGGGTGCTGTACAAGCTGCTCTAGGTCATTAAGGATAGAAAAGATGTAAGCTTGTTCACCAGGTGGATCAGTGAAAGGAGAGGAAAGCCAAAGGTGGTGGTGAACATTGAAATCTCCTAGAATGGAGAATTCAGAGAAAGGAGAAATGGATAGGATGTGCTCCATCATAGAAGTAATATAGTTGAAGTATTTCATAGTCATTAGAATTAAGGGATAAGTAAACAGCACAGATACATTAGTCAGAGAATGACAGGAAAGCCGAAGCCAGAGAGTAAAGAATTCAGAAGAATCAAGTTCAGGAACACGGGAACAAGATAAGTCGTTGTGTGCCACCTTTGGCTTTGAAATGAGTGTAAAGAAAGTAGGAATATACAGGAAAGGGTTTGCTATTATTCGCCTGAGACAGCTGAGTCTCAGATAAAATGAGAAGGTGAGATTTAGAGGAGGAGAGGTGAGAAAAAGTCAGAGGAAAGGCCGCGAATGTTACAGAAGTGAAGAAGTGAGTCAGACAGTGGATCCAGACATCTCATTCAGTCGTCACCGGTAAAGGGTCGGATGATGGGGGCATTTATGGACCCCACCTCCCCGAGGACTCTGAGGCTTGGTTATTATATGCCATTTAGTTTAGAAATTTGGAAAAGGAAGTGTAGTGTATACTGTGCATGTAGTTTGGTGTTGACAGTTAGAGAAACTTGTATTGGAGAGCATGCTGGGCTACACTGTGTGTTACTGAAAGACTGAGAAAGTTCAGCAAAGAGGGATGGTTAGGAACTACGCTAAGTAAATCTTCCCTGGAATATTTCACTGATTTCATCCATTGAAATAAGCCCTATGCCCTATTCTTATACCAAATAATATATACAAGAAAGAAATAAGGTAAGTGAGAGTGCCATACACCTGGAATTGGCTCATTATCACCTGACAACACCTCACGTGCACTCGTTCGCTAATTTTCGCTGTTTTTTTCCCCTTGAAATATGCCATATAATCTATTTTCGTAATAAATATACATATAAGGAGGGAAGGGAGCAGCCTTAAGTGATATTTACATTCACCTGGAACTACCTAATTTATAATGTATTGTCTACATTTCCTGCCAATTATTTCAGTGAAATACATAGCTGTTTCAAGAGCTACGTTGGTAGTACTGAATAACCCCTAAGTAGGCCTCAACCCGGGCCGGCCCTCCTTTATCAGTTCTCTCTCATCTTCCGAAGAGGAGGTACTGCTCATCCTCTTGCTGACTTCAGGGCCTTTTTTCACCCCCATGCAAAGGGCCCTGTGACCTTTACCCCCTACTAAACCTCGTGTGGAAAGAGGTAAAGGGCTGACAATTGATAAAAGAGTGACTACGATCTTTCTATTGAGTAAAACAGTGCAAGTGGAATTGTAAATAATGTGTTAATAATGTGTAAACAGCAATTGAAAGTAATGAATGTAAATATACGTGAACAATGGAAAATAGTTTTATAAGTTACTTCAAGTGACAGTGCATAACACAGTGTAAATAAAATAGAAATGTAAATAACGTAAATAAAATAGAGAACGTAAATAGAAATGTAAATGAGTAGTATTATAAGAATACGAGTATATACCCTAGGAGTAATGAAAGTGAAAGTTTCACTATAGCATGTCTGAATACTATGAGTTATGAGAGTGAAGATGAAAGTGACATTCAATCTCAATGCCAGTATACAGGACGAGAAAGTGAATGCTATGTATTTTACTGAAAGAAATTGAATCCCTACAGTGACAATAAACTAATACTACTGAAGGAAACTTATGGATAAAGACTGTAGATATATATAAGTGTTATATGGTAATAGAAATATAAAGTGTGAGGGGTTTTATGAATAATAAATGGCAGAGTACCAAGAGCGAACTAGCGCAAGTGCGGCGGTCAGACGCGCTCATATTTTTCATTGCTTTCACAGTGGTTTTTCTTTTTTTAGTATGGATCCCAAACTACTTGAAAATCATAGAGTAGTGTTTATAGTGTTAATATCTGGCTGTGGTAATCATATTACGGGTTGTCGGAAGTGTAAAGTGGAGACTTCGTTACCCAACTTCAGAGGTCTCCACAAGTCCTACGGTAACTGACGAAGGCTCAACAAACATTCCAGGAGAAAGCTGAAGGTATGTGCCATAAGCATATATAATTTTAATATTCTAGGACTAATAACTGATTTTTGGCAAATATTTTTTGAGAGTCTGTCGAAGCCCGAATAACCCCGCGGCACACGCAAAACATCGGTAAACATGCCCGCGGTGTAGGGGTTAAGAGTGGCACAAATGGAAGATAGAAACCATAAAAGGGCAATGTGGAAATCAAAGATTTGTGCAAAACTTGGGTGAAACCTTTACGATGACATGAATTTTCTTCATGCAAGGAAGAAGGAGCCAAAGGCCACGAGCCCACAAACCGTTCCTTCCAAGAAAAAAACAAAAACAAAACAAAAGACAGCCAAATTCATGATCTGTTCATTTCGAGATGCCTGGACACACCGCATTTAAAAGACTGGAGATCATAAGAAACAGGAAATATAGACAGAGGGAGACTGATCCAGAGTTGGCCTGTTGCATAAATGAAGGACTAGGAATAACGGTTAACTCTTGCATTAGAGAGTTGGACAGAAAAGGGATGAGAGTTTGCTGCTAGACGGATGCTACGCATCCGTCGTAGTGGTGGAGGGATGCAAGCAGACAGTTCAGAGGAGCAGTGACCATTGAAGTAGCGATAGAAAAGAGATAAAGATGCAACAGTGAGGCGAAGAATCAGAGGTTGAAGGGAGTCAGTAAGAGGAGGAGAGTTAATGAGACGAAAAGCCTTTGACTCCATCCTATTGAGAAGAGCTGTATGTGGGGAGCCTCCCCACACATGAGAGTTGTACTCAACACAGGGGAGAATAAAACCCGCGAATAAAGTCAACAACTGTGCAGGGGTAAAGAAGGTACGGAGTCAGCTTAGCACACCTAATCTCTTGAAAGCAGATTTTACGAGAGATGGATATGATCTTTCCAAGAAAAGCCCCGAGAGAATGAAACCCTAAGTATGTTTCAAGATGATGCAGGATTGAGCTGGGTATTATTAAACATTCGTGGGAACTCCTGAGGATGATTTGTCTGGGTGATATGTGTGAGAACTGAGTCTTAGATGCATTAAAAACAACCAGATTATTTTTACCGCAGTCAGAGATACATGCCGAGTCAGAAGTAAGTGCTGAGATGGACGTTGCGGGAACCGAATGGAAAGGAGAAAGGTGGAATCATCAGCATATGTGTGGATAGGATTAGATGTACAGCTTAGAAGGTCACTGATGAATAAAAGGAAGAGAGTTGGTGATAGGACACAGCCCTGAGGAACACCAGTGTTGATAGATCCAGGAGAAGAACGACCATAAAGGAAGCTAGAGATGAAGGCACATATTGAAGGATAGAAACGGTAAAAGGGTTGGTTGGAAATTGAATATTTATGTCAGACTCGATCGAAAGCCTTTAAGATGTCAAGTGCAATGGAAAAGCTTTCGCTAAAGTCCCAAAAGGAGGATGACCAGGAATCTGAAAGGTAGGTGAGAAGATAGCCATTGGAGCGTCCCTGATGGAACCCATACTGACAATCAAAATGGAGGTTGTGATGGGAAAGATGTTTTTCTTTTTTTCTTTTAAGAATAGACTAGAAAACTTTTGAGACACAGGATGTTAAAGCAACTGGGAGATTGAGAGTTGGAAATGGTCACCCTTCTTAGGGACTGGCAGAATGAGAGCAAACTTCCAGCAAGAAGGAACGGTACAACTTGATAGACAAAGGGGAAAAAGTTTACCTAGGCAGGGTGCAAGCTCAGAAGCATAGTTCTTGGGGACAACAGAAGGGACCCCATCAGGTCCATATGCCTTGTTAGGAATGAGGCCAGTGATGGCATAGAATAAGAAATTTTAATGTCATTCATGAGGAAGTCAGAGGGGGGAAGTGATGGGAGAACAGCACTGGAATCGTCTGAGGTGCAATTGGAAGAGAAAGTCTGAGTAAAGAGATCTGCTTTATTAGTAGAAGACCTAGCTACAGAGCTATCATAGTAGAAAAGAGTAGGGAAGGATGATGAGGTAAAGTTGTTAGAAAGGTTTTTGGCAAGGTGCCAGAAGGAGTGGGAAGAATTCGAGATGGAGAGTTGAGAGCATTTAGTACTGATGAAATTATATTTAGCTGAGCAAAGAAGACTTAGCAGAATTCCGGGTAGAAACATAAAAAACATGTGATTCAGGAGTGGGTTGGCTCCGGTACCTTTTATAGGCCCTCTCCTTGTTGTGGACAGCATTAGAAGAAGAAGCGTGATAAAACCAAGACTTTTTTGCATTAGTCAAAGGATATGAAAATGGAATGTATGCTTCCATGCCTGAGAAAATAACCTCCATAATGCGTGAGGTACACTTAGATGGTTCCCGACCATGGAAGCAATAATCATTCCAGGGAAAATCAAATAAGTAGGCTACCGCCTGAAGGCCTCCCAATTAGCAGCTCCAAAGTGCCACAACCGACATTTCTTTGGAGGTGGAGCAATAGGACAGGTTAAGGTAATAAGATAAGCTAATGACTGGAGGAGCCCAGTGGAGAGGAAAGATTACCAATGTAAGCAGAAGAATTAGTTGTAAGGAAGAGGTCAAGTGTGTTGAAACTCTCTCCAAGGCAGTCAAGGATATTGGTAGGGTGCTGTACAAGCTGCTCTAGGTCATTAAGGATAGAAAAGATGTAAGCTTGTTCACCAGGTGGATCAGTGAAAGGAGAGGAAAGCCAAAGGTGGTGGTGAACATTGAAATCTCCTAGAATGGAGAATTCAGAGAAAGGAGAAATGGATAGGATGTGCTCCATCATAGAAGTAATATAGTTGAAGTATTTCATAGTCATTAGAATTAAGGGATAAGTAAACAGCACAGATACATTAGTCAGAGAATGACAGGAAAGCCGAAGCCAGAGAGTAAAGAATTCAGAAGAATCAAGTTCAGGAACACGGGAACAAGATAAGTCGTTGTGTGCCACCTTTGGCTTTGAAATGAGTGTAAAGAAAGTAGGAATATACAGGAAAGGGTTTGCTATTATTCGCCTGAGACAGCTGAGTCTCAGATAAAATGAGAAGGTGAGATTTAGAGGAGGAGAGGTGAGAAAAAGTCAGAGGAAAGGCCGCGAATGTTACAGAAGTGAAGAAGTGAGTCAGACAGTGGATCCAGACATCTCATTCAGTCGTCACCGGTAAAGGGTCGGATGATGGGGGCATTTATGGACCCCACCTCCCCGAGGACTCTGAGGCTTGGTTATTATATGCCATTTAGTTTAGAAATTTGGAAAAGGAAGTGTAGTGTATACTGTGCATGTAGTTTGGTGTTGACAGTTAGAGAAACTTGTATTGGAGAGCATGCTGGGCTACACTGTGTGTTACTGAAAGACTGAGAAAGTTCAGCAAAGAGGGATGGTTAGGAACTACGCTAAGTAAATCTTCCCTGGAATATTTCACTGATTTCATCCATTGAAATAAGCCCTATGCCCTATTCTTATACCAAATAATATATACAAGAAAGAAATAAGGTAAGTGAGAGTGCCATACACCTGGAATTGGCTCATTATCACCTGACAACACCTCACGTGCACTCGTTCGCTAATTTTCGCTGTTTTTTTCCCCTTGAAATATGCCATATAATCTATTTTCGTAATAAATATACATATAAGGAGGGAAGGGAGAAGCCTTAGTGATATTTACATTCACCTGGAACTACCTAATTTATAATGTATTGTCTACATTTCCTGCCAATTATTTCAGTGAAATACATAGCTGTTTCAAGAGCTACGTTGGTAGTACTGAATAACCCCTAAGTAGGCCTCAACCCGGGCCGGCCCTCCTTTATCAGTTCTCTCTCATCTTCCGAAGAGGAGGTACTGCTCATCCTCTTGCTGACTTCAGGGCCTTTTTTCACCCCCATGCAAAGGGCCCTGTGACCTTTACCCCCTACTAAACCTCGTGTGGAAAGAGGTAAAGGGCTGACAATTGATAAAAGAGTGACTACGATCTTTCTATTGAGTAAAACAGTGCAAGTGGAATTGTAAATAATGTGTTAATAATGTGTAAACAGCAATTGAAAGTAATGAATGTAAATATACGTGAACAATGGAAAATAGTTTTATAAGTTACTTCAAGTGACAGTGCATAACACAGTGTAAATAAAATAGAAATGTAAATAACGTAAATAAAATAGAGAACGTAAATAGAAATGTAAATGAGTAGTATTATATGAATACGAGTATATACCCTAGGAGTAATGAAAGTGAAAGTTTCACTATAGCATGTCTGAATACTATGAGTTATGAGAGTGAAGATGAAAGTGACATTCAATCTCAATGCCAGTATACAGGACGAGAAAGTGAATGCTATGTATTTTACTGAAAGAAATTGAATCCCTACAGTGACAATAAACTAATACTACTGAAGGAAACTTATGGATAAAGACTGTAGATATATATAAGTGTTATATGGTAATAGAAATATAAAGTGTGAGGGGTTTTATGAATAATAAATGGCAGAGTACCAAGAGCGAACTAGCGCAAGTGCGGCGGTCAGACGCGCTCATATTTTTCATTGCTTTCACAGTGGGTTTTTTTTTTTTAGTATGGATCCCAAACTACTTGAAAATCATAGAGTAGTGTTTATAGTGTTAATATCTGGCTGTGGTAATCATATTACGGGTTGTCGGAAGTGTAAAGTGGAGACTTCGTTACCCAACTTCAGAGGTCTCCACAAGTCCTACGGTAACTGACGAAGGCTCGACAAACATTCCAGGAGAAAGCTGAAGGTATGTGCCATAAGCATATATAATTTTAATATTCTAGGACTAATAACTGATTTTTGGCAAATATTTTTTGAGAGTCTGTCGAAGCCCGAATAACCCCGCGGCACACGCAAAACATCGGTAAACATGCCCGCGGTGTAGGGGTTAAGAGTGGCACAAATGGAAGATAGAAACCATAAAAGGGCAATGTGGAAATCAAAGATTTGTGCAAAACTTGGGTGAAACCTTTACGATGACATGAATTTTCTTCATGCAAGGAAGAAGGAGCCAAAGGCCACGAGCCCACAAACCGTTCCTTCCAAGAAAAAAACAAAAACAAAACAAAAGACAGCCAAATTCATGATCTGTTCATTTCGAGATGCCTGGACACACCGCATTTAAAAGACTGGAGATCATAAGAAACAGGAAATATAGACAGAGGGAGACTGATCCAGAGTTGGCCTGTTGCATAAATGAAGGACTAGGAATAACGGTTAACTCTTGCATTAGAGAGTTGGACAGAAAAGGGATGAGAGTTTGCTGCTAGACGGATGCTACGCATCCGTCGTAGTGGTGGAGGGATGCAAGCAGACAGTTCAGAGGAGCAGTGACCATTGAAGTAGCGATAGAAAAGAGATAAAGATGCAACAGTGAGGCGAAGAATCAGAGGTTGAAGGGAGTCAGTAAGAGGAGGAGAGTTAATGAGACGAAAAGCCTTTGACTCCATCCTATTGAGAAGAGCTGTATGTGGGGAGCCTCCCCACACATGAGAGTTGTACTCAACACAGGGGAGAATAAAACCCGCGAATAAAGTCAACAACTGTGCAGGGGTAAAGAAGGTACGGAGTCAGCTTAGCACACCTAATCTCTTGAAAGCAGATTTTACGAGAGATGGATATGATCTTTCCAAGAAAAGCCCCGAGAGAATGAAACCCTAAGTATGTTTCAAGATGATGCAGGATTGAGCTGGGTATTATTAAACATTCGTGGGAACTCCTGAGGATGATTTGTCTGGGTGATATGTGTGAGAACTGAGTCTTAGATGCATTAAAAACAACCAGATTATTTTTACCGCAGTCAGAGATACATGCCGAGTCAGAAGTAAGTGCTGAGATGGACGTTGCGGGAACCGAATGGAAAGGAGAAAGGTGGAATCATCAGCATATGTGTGGATAGGATTAGATGTACAGCTTAGAAGGTCACTGATGAATAAAAGGAAGAGAGTTGGTGATAGGACACAGCCCTGAGGAACACCAGTGTTGATAGATCCAGGAGAAGAACGACCATAAAGGAAGCTAGAGATGAAGGCACATATTGAAGGATAGAAACGGTAAAAGGGTTGGTTGGAAATTGAATATTTATGTCAGACTCGATCGAAAGCCTTTAAGATGTCAAGTGCAATGGAAAAGCTTTCGCTAAAGTCCCAAAAGGAGGATGACCAGGAATCTGAAAGGTAGGTGAGAAGATAGCCATTGGAGCGTCCCTGATGGAACCCATACTGACAATCAAAATGGAGGTTGTGATGGGAAAGATGTTTTTCTTTTTTTCTTTTAAGAATAGACTAGAAAACTTTTGAGACACAGGATGTTAAAGCAACTGGGAGATTGAGAGTTGGAAATGGTCACCCTTCTTAGGGACTGGCAGAATGAGAGCAAACTTCCAGCAAGAAGGAACGGTACAACTTGATAGACAAAGGGGAAAAAGTTTACCTAGGCAGGGTGCAAGCTCAGAAGCATAGTTCTTGGGGACAACAGAAGGGACCCCATCAGGTCCATATGCCTTGTTAGGAATGAGGCCAGTGATGGCATAGAATAAGAAATTTTAATGTCATTCATGAGGAAGTCAGAGGGGGGAAGTGATGGGAGAACAGCACCAGAATCGTCTGAGGTGCAATTGGAAGAGAAAGTCTGAGTAAAGAGATCTGCTTTATTAGTAGAAGACCTAGCTACAGAGCTATCATAGTAGAAAAGAGTAGGGAAGGATGATGAGGTAAAGTTGTTAGAAAGGTTTTTGGCAAGGTGCCAGAAGGAGTGGGAAGAATTCGAGATGGAGAGTTGAGAGCATTTAGTACTGATGAAATTATATTTAGCTGAGCAAAGAAGACTTAGCAGAATTCCGGGTAGAAACATAAAAAACATGTGATTCAGGAGTGGGTTGGCTCCGGTACCTTTTATAGGCCCTCTCCTTGTTGTGGACAGCATTAGAAGAAGAAGCGTGATAAAACCAAGACTTTTTTGCATTAGTCAAAGGATATGAAAATGGAATGTATGCTTCCATGCCTGAGAAAATAACCTCCATAATGCGTGAGGTACACTCAGATGGTTCCCGACCATGGAAGCAATAATCATTCCAGGGAAAATCAAATAAGTAGGCTACCGCCTGAAGGCCTCCCAATTAGCAGCTCCAAAGTGCCACAACCGACATTTCTTTGGAGGTGGAGCAATAGGACAGGTTAAGGTAATAAGATAAGCTAATGACTGGAGGAGCCCAGTGGAGAGGAAAGATTACCAATGTAAGCAGAAGAATTAGTTGTAAGGAAGAGGTCAAGTGTGTTGAAACTCTCTCCAAGGCAGTCAAGGATATTGGTAGGGTGCTGTACAAGCTGCTCTAGGTCATTAAGGATAGAAAAGATGTAAGCTTGTTCACCAGGTGGATCAGTGAAAGGAGAGGAAAGCCAAAGGTGGTGGTGAACATTGAAATCTCCTAGAATGGAGAATTCAGAGAAAGGAGAAATGGATAGGATGTGCTCCATCATAGAAGTAATATAGTTGAAGTATTTCATAGTCATTAGAATTAAGGGATAAGTAAACAGCACAGATACATTAGTCAGAGAATGACAGGAAAGCCGAAGCCAGAGAGTAAAGAATTCAGAAGAATCAAGTTCAGGAACACGGGAACAAGATAAGTCGTTGTGTGCCACCTTTGGCTTTGAAATGAGTGTAAAGAAAGTAGGAATATACAGGAAAGGGTTTGCTATTATTCGCCTGAGACAGCTGAGTCTCAGATAAAATGAGAAGGTGAGATTTAGAGGAGGAGAGGTGAGAAAAAGTCAGAGGAAAGGCCGCGAATGTTACAGAAGTGAAGAAGTGAGTCAGACAGTGGATCCAGACATCTCATTCAGTCGTCACCGGTAAAGGGTCGGATGATGGGGGCATTTATGGACCCCACCTCCCCGAGGACTCTGAGGCTTGGTTATTATATGCCATTTAGTTTAGAAATTTGGAAAAGGAAGTGTAGTGTATACTGTGCATGTAGTTTGGTGTTGACAGTTAGAGAAACTTGTATTGGAGAGCATGCTGGGCTACACTGTGTGTTACTGAAAGACTGAGAAAGTTCAGCAAAGAGGGATGGTTAGGAACTACGCTAAGTAAATCTTCCCTGGAATATTTCACTGATTTCATCCATTGAAATAAGCCCTATGCCCTATTCTTATACCAAATAATATATACAAGAAAGAAATAAGGTAAGTGAGAGTGCCATACACCTGGAATTGGCTCATTATCACCTGACAACACCTCACGTGCACTCGTTCGCTAATTTTCGCTGTTTTTTTCCCCTTGAAATATGCCATATAATCTATTTTCGTAATAAATATACATATAAGGAGGGAAGGGAGAAGCCTTAAGTGATATTTACATTCACCTGGAACTACCTAATTTATAATGTATTGTCTACATTTCCTGCCAATTATTTCAGTGAAATACATAGCTGTTTCAAGAGCTACGTTGGTAGTACTGAATAACCCCTAAGTAGGCCTCAACCCGGGCCGGCCCTCCTTTATCAGTTCTCTCTCATCTTCCGAAGAGGAGGTACTGCTCATCCTCTTGCTGACTTCAGGGCCTTTTTTCACCCCCATGCAAAGGGCCCTGTGACCTTTACCCCCTACTAAACCTCGTGTGGAAAGAGGTAAAGGGCTGACAATTGATAAAAGAGTGACTACGATCTTTCTATTGAGTAAAACAGTGCAAGTGGAATTGTAAATAATGTGTTAATAATGTGTAAACAGCAATTGAAAGTAATGAATGTAAATATACGTGAACAATGGAAAATAGTTTTATAAGTTACTTCAAGTGACAGTGCATAACACAGTGTAAATAAAATAGAAATGTAAATAACGTAAATAAAATAGAGAACGTAAATAGAAATGTAAATGAGTAGTATTATATGAATACGAGTATATACCCTAGGAGTAATGAAAGTGAAAGTTTCACTATAGCATGTCTGAATACTATGAGTTATGAGAGTGAAGATGAAAGTGACATTCAATCTCAATGCCAGTATACAGGACGAGAAAGTGAATGCTATGTATTTTACTGAAAGAAATTGAATCCCTACAGTGACAATAAACTAATACTACTGAAGGAAACTTATGGATAAAGACTGTAGATATATATAAGTGTTATATGGTAATAGAAATATAAAGTGTGAGGGGTTTTATGAATAATAAATGGCAGAGTACCAAGAGCGAACTAGCGCAAGTGCGGCGGTCAGACGCGCTCATATTTTTCATTGCTTTCACAGTGGGTTTTTTTTTTTTAGTATGGATCCCAAACTACTTGAAAATCATAGAGTAGTGTTTATAGTGTTAATATCTGGCTGTGGTAATCATATTACGGGTTGTCGGAAGTGTAAAGTGGAGACTTCGTTACCCAACTTCAGAGGTCTCCACAAGTCCTACGGTAACTGACGAAGGCTCGACAAACATTCCAGGAGAAAGCTGAAGGTATGTGCCATAAGCATATATAATTTTAATATTCTAGGACTAATAACTGATTTTTGGCAAATATTTTTTGAGAGTCTGTCGAAGCCCGAATAACCCCTGCACACGCAAAACATCGGTAAACATGCCCGCGGTGTAGGGGTTAAGAGTGGCACAAATGGAAGATAGAAACCATAAAAGGGCAATGTGGAAATCAAAGATTTGTGCAAAACTTGGGTGAAACCTTTACGATGACATGAATTTTCTTCATGCAAGGAAGAAGGAGCCAAAGGCCACGAGCCCACAAACCGTTCCTTCCAAGAAAAAAACAAAAACAAAACAAAAGACAGCCAAATTCATGATCTGTTCATTTCGAGATGCCTGGACACACCGCATTTAAAAGACTGGAGATCATAAGAAACAGGAAATATAGACAGAGGGAGACTGATCCAGAGTTGGCCTGTTGCATAAATGAAGGACTAGGAATAACGGTTAACTCTTGCATTAGAGAGTTGGACAGAAAAGGGATGAGAGTTTGCTGCTAGACGGATGCTACGCATCCGTCGTAGTGGTGGAGGGATGCAAGCAGACAGTTCAGAGGAGCAGTGACCATTGAAGTAGCGATAGAAAAGAGATAAAGATGCAACAGTGAGGCGAAGAATCAGAGGTTGAAGGGAGTCAGTAAGAGGAGGAGAGTTAATGAGACGAAAAGCCTTTGACTCCATCCTATTGAGAAGAGCTGTATGTGGGGAGCCTCCCCACACATGAGAGTTGTACTCAACACAGGGGAGAATAAAACCCGCGAATAAAGTCAACAACTGTGCAGGGGTAAAGAAGGTACGGAGTCAGCTTAGCACACCTAATCTCTTGAAAGCAGATTTTACGAGAGATGGATATGATCTTTCCAAGAAAAGCCCCGAGAGAATGAAACCCTAAGTATGTTTCAAGATGATGCAGGATTGAGCTGGGTATTATTAAACATTCGTGGGAACTCCTGAGGATGATTTGTCTGGGTGATATGTGTGAGAACTGAGTCTTAGATGCATTAAAAACAACCAGATTATTTTTACCGCAGTCAGAGATACATGCCGAGTCAGAAGTAAGTGCTGAGATGGACGTTGCGGGAACCGAATGGAAAGGAGAAAGGTGGAATCATCAGCATATGTGTGGATAGGATTAGATGTACAGCTTAGAAGGTCACTGATGAATAAAAGGAAGAGAGTTGGTGATAGGACACAGCCCTGAGGAACACCAGTGTTGATAGATCCAGGAGAAGAACGACCATAAAGGAAGCTAGAGATGAAGGCACATATTGAAGGATAGAAACGGTAAAAGGGTTGGTTGGAAATTGAATATTTATGTCAGACTCGATCGAAAGCCTTTAAGATGTCAAGTGCAATGGAAAAGCTTTCGCTAAAGTCCCAAAAGGAGGATGACCAGGAATCTGAAAGGTAGGTGAGAAGATAGCCATTGGAGCGTCCCTGATGGAACCCATACTGACAATCAAAATGGAGGTTGTGATGGGAAAGATGTTTTTCTTTTTTTCTTTTAAGAATAGACTAGAAAACTTTTGAGACACAGGATGTTAAAGCAACTGGGAGATTGAGAGTTGGAAATGGTCACCCTTCTTAGGGACTGGCAGAATGAGAGCAAACTTCCAGCAAGAAGGAACGGTACAACTTGATAGACAAAGGGGAAAAAGTTTACCTAGGCAGGGTGCAAGCTCAGAAGCATAGTTCTTGGGGACAACAGAAGGGACCCCATCAGGTCCATATGCCTTGTTAGGAATGAGGCCAGTGATGGCATAGAATAAGAAATTTTAATGTCATTCATGAGGAAGTCAGAGGGGGGAAGTGATGGGAGAACAGCACCAGAATCGTCTGAGGTGCAATTGGAAGAGAAAGTCTGAGTAAAGAGATCTGCTTTATTAGTAGAAGACCTAGCTACAGAGCTATCATAGTAGAAAAGAGTAGGGAAGGATGATGAGGTAAAGTTGTTAGAAAGGTTTTTGGCAAGGTGCCAGAAGGAGTGGGAAGAATTCGAGATGGAGAGTTGAGAGCATTTAGTACTGATGAAATTATATTTAGCTGAGCAAAGAAGACTTAGCAGAATTCCGGGTAGAAACATAAAAAACATGTGATTCAGGAGTGGGTTGGCTCCGGTACCTTTTATAGGCCCTCTCCTTGTTGTGGACAGCATTAGAAGAAGAAGCGTGATAAAACCAAGACTTTTTTGCATTAGTCAAAGGATATGAAAATGGAATGTATGCTTCCATGCCTGAGAAAATAACCTCCATAATGCGTGAGGTACACTCAGATGGTTCCCGACCATGGAAGCAATAATCATTCCAGGGAAAATCAAATAAGTAGGCTACCGCCTGAAGGCCTCCCAATTAGCAGCTCCAAAGTGCCACAACCGACATTTCTTTGGAGGTGGAGCAATAGGACAGGTTAAGGTAATAAGATAAGCTAATGACTGGAGGAGCCCAGTGGAGAGGAAAGATTACCAATGTAAGCAGAAGAATTAGTTGTAAGGAAGAGGTCAAGTGTGTTGAAACTCTCTCCAAGGCAGTCAAGGATATTGGTAGGGTGCTGTACAAGCTGCTCTAGGTCATTAAGGATAGAAAAGATGTAAGCTTGTTCACCAGGTGGATCAGTGAAAGGAGAGGAAAGCCAAAGGTGGTGGTGAACATTGAAATCTCCTAGAATGGAGAATTCAGAGAAAGGAGAAATGGATAGGATGTGCTCCATCATAGAAGTAATATAGTTGAAGTATTTCATAGTCATTAGAATTAAGGGATAAGTAAACAGCACAGATACATTAGTCAGAGAATGACAGGAAAGCCGAAGCCAGAGAGTAAAGAATTCAGAAGAATCAAGTTCAGGAACACGGGAACAAGATAAGTCGTTGTGTGCCACCTTTGGCTTTGAAATGAGTGTAAAGAAAGTAGGAATATACAGGAAAGGGTTTGCTATTATTCGCCTGAGACAGCTGAGTCTCAGATAAAATGAGAAGGTGAGATTTAGAGGAGGAGAGGTGAGAAAAAGTCAGAGGAAAGGCCGCGAATGTTACAGAAGTGAAGAAGTGAGTCAGACAGTGGATCCAGACATCTCATTCAGTCGTCACCGGTAAAGGGTCGGATGATGGGGGCATTTATGGACCCCACCTCCCCGAGGACTCTGAGGCTTGGTTATTATATGCCATTTAGTTTAGAAATTTGGAAAAGGAAGTGTAGTGTATACTGTGCATGTAGTTTGGTGTTGACAGTTAGAGAAACTTGTATTGGAGAGCATGCTGGGCTATACTGTGTGTTACTGAAAGACTGAGAAAGTTCAGCACAGAGGGATGGTTAGGAACTACGCTAAGTAAATCTTCCCTGGAATATTTCACTGATTTCATCCATTGAAATAAGCCCTATGCCCTATTCTTATACCAAATAATATATACAAGAAAGAAATAAGGTAAGTGAGAGTGCCATACACCTGGAATTGGCTCATTATCACCTGACAACACCTCACGTGCACTCGTTCGCTAATTTTCGCTGTTTTTTTCCCCTTGAAATATGCCATATAATCTATTTTCGTAATAAATATACATATAAGGAGGGAAGGGAGAAGCCTAAGTGATATTTACATTCACCTGGAACTACCTAATTTATAATGTATTGTCTACATTTCCTGCCAATTATTTCAGTGAAATACATAGCTGTTTCAAGAGCTACGTTGGTAGTACTGAATAACCCCTAAGTAGGCCTCAACCCGGGCCGGCCCTCCTTTATCAGTTCTCTCTCATCTTCCGAAGAGGAGGTACTGCTCATCCTCTTGCTGACTTCAGGGCCTTTTTTCACCCCCATGCAAAGGGCCCTGTGACCTTTACCCCCTACTAAACCTCGTGTGGAAAGAGGTAAAGGGCTGACAATTGATAAAAGAGTGACTACGATCTTTCTATTGAGTAAAACAGTGCAAGTGGAATTGTAAATAATGTGTTAATAATGTGTAAACAGCAATTGAAAGTAATGAATGTAAATATACGTGAACAATGGAAAATAGTTTTATAAGTTACTTCAAGTGACAGTGCATAACACAGTGTAAATAAAATAGAAATGTAAATAACGTAAATAAAATAGAGAACGTAAATAGAAATGTAAATGAGTAGTATTATAAGAATACGAGTATATACCCTAGGAGTAATGAAAGTGAAAGTTTCACTATAGCATGTCTGAATACTATGAGTTATGAGAGTGAAGATGAAAGTGACATTCAATCTCAATGCCAGTATACAGGACGAGAAAGTGAATGCTACGTATTTTACTGAAAGAAATTGAATCCCTACAGTGACAATAAACTAATACTACTGAAGGAAACTTATGGATAAAGACTGTAGATATATATAAGTGTTATATGGTAATAGAAATATAAAGTGTGAGGGGTTTTATGAATAATAAATGGCAGAGTACCAAGAGCGAACTAGCGCAAGTGCGGCGGTCAGACGCGCTCATATTTTTCATTGCTTTCACAGTGGGGTTTTTTTTTTTAGTATGGATCCCAAACTACTTGAAAATCATAGAGTAGTGTTTATAGTGTTAATATCTGGCTGTGGTAATCATATTACGGGTTGTCGGAAGTGTAAAGTGGAGACTTCGTTACCCAACTTCAGAGGTCTCCACAAGTCCTACGGTAACTGACGAAGGCTCAACAAACATTCCAGGAGAAAGCTGAAGGTATGTGCCATAAGCATATATAATTTTAATATTCTAGGACTAATAACTGATTTTTGGCAAATATTTTTTGAGAGTCTGTCGAAGCCCGAATAACCCCGCGGCACACGCAAAACATCGGTAAACATGCCCGCGGTGTAGGGGTTAAGAGTGGCACAAATGGAAGATAGAAACCATAAAAGGGCAATGTGGAAATCAAAGATTTGTGCAAAACTTGGGTGAAACCTTTACGATGACATGAATTTTCTTCATGCAAGGAAGAAGGAGCCAAAGGCCACGAGCCCACAAACCGTTCCTTCCAAGAAAAAAACAAAAACAAAACAAAAGACAGCCAAATTCATGATCTGTTCATTTCGAGATGCCTGGACACACCGCATTTAAAAGACTGGAGATCATAAGAAACAGGAAATATAGACAGAGGGAGACTGATCCAGAGTTGGCCTGTTGCATAAATGAAGGACTAGGAATAACGGTTAACTCTTGCATTAGAGAGTTGGACAGAAAAGGGATGAGAGTTTGCTGCTAGACGGATGCTACGCATCCGTCGTAGTGGTGGAGGGATGCAAGCAGACAGTTCAGAGGAGCAGTGACCATTGAAGTAGCGATAGAAAAGAGATAAAGATGCAACAGTGAGGCGAAGAATCAGAGGTTGAAGGGAGTCAGTAAGAGGAGGAGAGTTAATGAGACGAAAAGCCTTTGACTCCATCCTATTGAGAAGAGCTGTATGTGGGGAGCCTCCCCACACATGAGAGTTGTACTCAACACAGGGAGAATAAAACCCGCGAATAAAGTCAACAACTGTGCAGGGGTAAAGAAGGTACGGAGTCAGCTTAGCACACCTAATCTCTTGAAAGCAGATTTTACGAGAGATGGATATGATCTTTCCAAGAAAAGCCCCGAGAGAATGAAACCCTAAGTATGTTTCAAGATGATGCAGGATTGAGCTGGGTATTATTAAACATTCGTGGGAACTCCTGAGGATGATTTGTCTGGGTGATATGTGTGAGAACTGAGTCTTAGATGCATTAAAAACAACCAGATTATTTTTACCGCAGTCAGAGATACATGCCGAGTCAGAAGTAAGTGCTGAGATGGACGTTGCGGAAACCGAATGGAAAGGAGAAAGGTGGAATCATCAGCATATGTGTGGATAGGATTAGATGTACAGCTTAGAAGGTCATTGATGAATAAAAGGAAGAGAGTTGGTGATAGGATACAGCCCTGAGGAACACCAGTGTTGATAGATCCAGGAGAAGAACGACCATAAAGGAACCTAGAGATGAAGGCACATATTGAAGGATAGAAACGGTAAAAGGGTTGGTTGGAAATTGAATATTTATGTCAGACTCGATCGAAAGCCTTTAAGATGTCAAGTGCAATGGAAAAGCTTTCACTAAAGACCCAAAAGGAGGATGACCAGGAATCTGAAAGGTAGGTGAGAAGATAGCCATTGGAGCGTCCCTGATGGAACACATACTGACAATCAAAATGGAGGTTGTGATGGGAAAGATGTTTTTCTTTTTTTCTTTTAAGAATAGACTAGAAAACTTTTGAGACACAGGATGTTAAAGCAACTGGGAGATTGAGAGTTGGAAATGGTCACCCTTCTTAGGGACTGGCAGAATGAGAGCAAACTTCCAGCAAGAAGGAACGGTACAACTTGATAGACAAAGGGGAAAAAGTTTACCTAGGCAGGGTGCAAGCTCAGAAGCATAGTTCTTGGGGACAACAGAAGGGACCCCATCAGGTCCATATGCCTTGTTAGGAATGAGGCCAGTGATGGCATAGAATAAGAAATTTTAATGTCATTCATGAGGAAGTCAGAGGGGGGAAGTGATGGGAGAACAGCACCGGAATCGTCTGAGGTGCAATTGGAAGAGAAAGTCTGAGTAAAGAGATCTGCTTTATTAGTAGAAGACCTAGCTACAGAGCTATCATAGTAGAAAAGAGTAGGGAAGGATGATGAGGTAAAGTTGTTAGAAAGGTTTTTGGCAAGGTGCCAGAAGGAGTGGGAAGAATTCGAGATGGAGAGTTGAGAGCATTTAGTACTGATGAAATTATATTTAGCTGAGCAAAGAAGACTTAGCAGAATTCCGGGTAGAAACATAAAAAACATGTGATTCAGGAGTGGGTTGGCTCCGGTACCTTTTATAGGCCCTCTCCTTGTTGTGGACAGCATTAGAAGAAGAAGCGTGATAAAACCAAGACTTTTTGCATTAGTCAAAGGATATGAAAATGGAATGTATGCTTCCATGCCTGAGAAAATAACCTCCATAATGCGTGAGGTACACTTAGATGGTTCCCGACCATGGAAGCAATAATCATTCCAGGGAAAATCAAATAAGTAGGCTACCGCCTGAAGGCCTCCCAATTAGCAGCTCCAAAGTGCCACAACCGACATTTCTTTGGAGGTGGAGCAATAGGACAGGTTAAGGTAATAAGATAAGCTAATGACTGGAGGAGCCCAGTGGAGAGGAAAGATTACCAATGTAAGCAGAAGAATTAGTTGTAAGGAAGAGGTCAAGTGTGTTGAAACTCTCTCCAAGGCAGTCAAGGATATTGGTAGGGTGCTGTACAAGCTGCTCTAGGTCATTAAGGATAGAAAAGATGTAAGCTTGTTCACCAGGTGGATCAGTGAAAGGAGAGGAAAGCCAAAGGTGGTGGTGAACATTGAAATCTCCTAGAATGGAGAATTCAGAGAAAGGAGAAATGGATAGGATGTGCTCCATCATAGAAGTAATATAGTTGAAGTATTTCATAGTCATTAGAATTAAGGGATAAGTAAACAGCACAGATACATTAGTCAGAGAATGACAGGAAAGCCGAAGCCAGAGAGTAAAGAATTCAGAAGAATCAAGTTCAGGAACACGGGAACAAGATAAGTCGTTGTGTGCCACCTTTGGCTTTGAAATGAGTGTAAAGAAAGTAGGAATATACAGGAAAGGGTTTGCTATTATTCGCCTGAGACAGCTGAGTCTCAGATAAAATGAGAAGGTGAGATTTAGAGGAGGAGAGGTGAGAAAAAGTCAGAGGAAAGGCCGCGAATGTTACAGAAGTGAAGAAGTGAGTCAGACAGTGGATCCAGACATCTCATTCAGTCGTCACCGGTAAAGGGTCGGATGATGGGGGCATTTATGGACCCCACCTCCCCGAGGACTCTGAGGCTTGGTTATTATATGCCATTTAGTTTAGAAATTTGGAAAAGGAAGTGTAGTGTATACTGTGCATGTAGTTTGGTGTTGACAGTTAGAGAAACTTGTATTGGAGAGCATGCTGGGCTACACTGTGTGTTACTGAAAGACTGAGAAAGTTCAGCAAAGAGGGATGGTTAGGAACTACGCTAAGTAAATCTTCCCTGGAATATTTCACTGATTTCATCCATTGAAATAAGCCCTATGCCCTATTCTTATACCAAATAATATATACAAGAAAGAAATAAGGTAAGTGAGAGTGCCATACACCTGGAATTGGCTCATTATCACCTGACAACACCTCACGTGCACTCGTTCGCTAATTTTCGCTGTTTTTTTCCCCTTGAAATATGCCATATAATCTATTTTCGTAATAAATATACATATAAGGAGGGAAGGGAGAAGCCTAAGTGATATTTACATTCACCTGGAACTACCTAATTTATAATGTATTGTCTACATTTCCTGCCAATTATTTCAGTGAAATACATAGCTGTTTCAAGAGCTACGTTGGTAGTACTGAATAACCCCTAAGTAGGCCTCAACCCGGGCCGGCCCTCCTTTATCAGTTCTCTCTCATCTTCCGAAGAGGAGGTACTGCTCATCCTCTTGCTGACTTCAGGGCCTTTTTTCACCCCCATGCAAAGGGCCCTGTGACCTTTACCCCCTACTAAACCTCGTGTGGAAAGAGGTAAAGGGCTGACAATTGATAAAAGAGTGACTACGATCTTTCTATTGAGTAAAACAGTGCAAGTGGAATTGTAAATAATGTGTTAATAATGTGTAAACAGCAATTGAAAGTAATGAATGTAAATATACGTGAACAATGGAAAATAGTTTTATAAGTTACTTCAAGTGACAGTGCATAACACAGTGTAAATAAAATAGAAATGTAAATAACGTAAATAAAATAGAGAACGTAAATAGAAATGTAAATGAGTAGTATTATAAGAATACGAGTATATACCCTAGGAGTAATGAAAGTGAAAGTTTCACTATAGCATGTCTGAATACTATGAGTTATGAGAGTGAAGATGAAAGTGACATTCAATCTCAATGCCAGTATACAGGACGAGAAAGTGAATGCTACGTATTTTACTGAAAGAAATTGAATCCCTACAGTGACAATAAACTAATACTACTGAAGGAAACTTATGGATAAAGACTGTAGATATATATAAGTGTTATATGGTAATAGAAATATAAAGTGTGAGGGGTTTTATGAATAATAAATGGCAGAGTACCAAGAGCGAACTAGCGCAAGTGCGGCGGTCAGACGCGCTCATATTTTTCATTGCTTTCACAGTGGGTTTTTTTTTTTTAGTATGGATCCCAAACTACTTGAAAATCATAGAGTAGTGTTTATAGTGTTAATATCTGGCTGTGGTAATCATATTACGGGTTGTCGGAAGTGTAAAGTGGAGACTTCGTTACCCAACTTCAGAGGTCTCCACAAGTCCTACGGTAACTGACGAAGGCTCAACAAACATTCCAGGAGAAAGCTGAAGGTATGTGCCATAAGCATATATAATTTTAATATTCTAGGACTAATAACTGATTTTTGGCAAATATTTTTTGAGAGTCTGTCGGAGCCCAAATAACCCCGCGGCACACGCAAAACATCGGTAAACATGCCCGCGGTGTAGGGGTTAAGAGTGGCACAAATGGAAGATAGAAACCATAAAAGGGCAATGTGGAAATCAAAGATTTGTGCAAAACTTGGGTGAAACCTTTACGATGACATGAATTTTCTTCATGCAAGGAAGAAGGAGCCAAAGGCCACGAGCCCACAAACCGTTCCTTCCAAGAAAAAAACAAAAACAAAACAAAAGACAGCCAAATTCATGATCTGTTCATTTCGAGATGCCTGGACACACCGCATTTAAAAGACTGGAGATCATAAGAAACAGGAAATATAGACAGAGGGAGACTGATCCAGAGTTGGCCTGTTGCATAAATGAAGGACTAGGAATAACGGTTAACTCTTGCATTAGAGAGTTGGACAGAAAAGGGATGAGAGTTTGCTGCTAGACGGATGCTACGCATCCGTCGTAGTGGTGGAGGGATACAAGCAGACAGTTCAGAGGAGCAGTGACCATTGAAGTAGCGATAGAAAAGAGATAAAGATGCAACAGTGAGGCGAAGAATCAGAGGTTGAAGGGAGTCAGTAAGAGGAGGAGAGTTAATGAGACGAAAAGCCTTTGACTCCATCCTATTGAGAAGAGCTGTATGTGGGGAGCCTCCCCACACATGAGAGTTGTACTCAACACAGGGGAGAATAAAACCCGCGTATAAAGTCAACAACTGTGCAGGGGTAAAGAAGGTACGGAGTCAGCTTAGCACACCTAATCTCTTGAAAGCAGATTTTACGAGAGATGGATATGATCTTTCCAAGAAAAGCCCCGAGAGAATGAAACCCTAAGTATGTTTCAAGATGATGCAGGATTGAGCTGGGTATTATTAAACATTCGTGGGAACTCCTGAGGATGATTTGTCTGGGTGATATGTGTGAGAACTGAGTCTTAGATGCATTAAAAACAACCAGATTATTTTTACCGCAGTCAGAGATACATGCCGAGTCAGAAGTAAGTGCTGAGATGGACGTTGCGGAAACCGAATGGAAAGGAGAAAGGTGGAATCATCAGCATATGTGTGGATAGGATTAGATGTACAGCTTAGAAGGTCATTGATGAATAAAAGGAAGAGAGTTGGTGATAGGATACAGCCCTGAGGAACACCAGTGTTCATAGATCCAGGAGAAGAACGACCATAAAGGAAGCTAGAGATGAAGGCACATATTGAAGGATAGAAACGGTAAAAGGGTTGGTTGGAAATTGAATATTTATGTCAGACTCGATCGAAAGCCTTTAAGATGTCAAGTGCAATGGAAAAGCTTTCGCTAAAGTCCCAAAAGGAGGATGACCAGGAATCTGAAAGGTAAGTGAGAAGATAGCCATTGGAGCGTCCCTGATGGAACCCATACTGACAATCAAAATGGTGGTTGTGATGGGAAAGATGTTTTTCTTTTTTTCTTTTAAGAATAGACTAGAAAACTTTTGAGACACAGGATGTTAAAGCAACTGGGAGATTGAGAGTTGGAAATGGTCACCCTTCTTAGGGACTGGCAGAATGAGAGCAAACTTCCAGCAAGAAGGAACGGTACAACTTGATAGACAAAGGGGAAAAAGTTTACCTAGGCAGGGTGCAAGCTCAGAAGCATAGTTCTTGGGGACAACAGAAGGGACCCCATCAGGTCCATATGCCTTGTTAGGAATGAGGCCAGTGATGGCATAGAATAAGAAATTTTAATGTCATTCATGAGGAAGTCAGAGGGGGGAAGTGATGGGAGAACAGCACCGGAATCGTCTGAGGTGCAATTGGAAGAGAAAGTCTGAGTAAAGAGATCTGCTTTATTAGTAGAAGACCTAGCTACAGAGCTATCATAGTAGAAAAGAGTAGGGAAGGATGATGAGGTAAAGTTGTTAGAAAGGTTTTTGGCAAGGTGCCAGAAGGAGTGGGAAGAATTCGAGATGGAGAGTTGAGAGCATTTAGTACTGATGAAATTATATTTAGCTGAGCAAAGAAGACTTAGCAGAATTCCGGGTAGAAACATAAAAAACATGTGATTCAGGAGTGGGTTGGCTCCGGTACCTTTTATAGGCCCTCTCCTTGTTGTGGACAGCATTAGAAGAAGAAGCGTGATAAAACCAAGACTTTTTGCATTAGTCAAAGGATATGAAAATGGAATGTATGCTTCCATGCCTGAGAAAATAACCTCCATAATGCGTGAGGTACACTTAGATGGTTCCCGACCATGGAAGCAATAATCATTCCAGGGAAAATCAAATAAGTAGGCTACCGCCTGAAGGCCTCCCAATTAGCAGCTCCAAAGTGCCACAACCGACATTTCTTTGGAGGTGGAGCAATAGGACAGGTTAAGGTAATAAGATAAGCTAATGACTGGAGGAGCCCAGTGGAGAGGAAAGATTACCAATGTAAGCAGAAGAATTAGTTGTAAGGAAGAGGTCAAGTGTGTTGAAACTCTCTCCAAGGCAGTCAAGGATATTGGTAGGGTGCTGTACAAGCTGCTCTAGGTCATTAAGGATAGAAAAGATGTAAGCTTGTTCACCAGGTGGATCAGTGAAAGGAGAGGAAAGCCAAAGGTGGTGGTGAACATTGAAATCTCCTAGAATGGAGAATTCAGAGAAAGGAGAAATGGATAGGATGTGCTCCATCATAGAAGTAATATAGTTGAAGTATTTCATAGTCATTAGAATTAAGGGATAAGTAAACAGCACCGATACATTAGTCAGAGAATGACAGGAAAGCCGAAGCCAGAGAGTAAAGAATTCAGAAGAATCAAGTTCAGGAACACGGGAACAAGATAAGTCGTTGTGTGCCACCTTTGGCTTTGAAATGAGTGTAAAGAAAGTAGGAATATACAGGAAAGGGTTTGCTATTATTCGCCTGAGACAGCTGAGTCTCAGATAAAATGAGAAGGTGAGATTTAGAGGAGGAGAGGTGAAAAAGTCAGAGGAAAGGCCGCGAATGTTACAGAAGTGAAGAAGTGAGTCAGACAGTGGATCCAGACATCTCATTCAGTCGTCACCGGTAAAGGGTCGGATGATGGGGGCATTTATGGACCCCACCTCCCGAGGACTCTGAGGCTTGGTTATTATATGCCATTTAGTTTAGAAATTTGGAAAAGGAAGTGTAGTGTATACTGTGCATGTAGTTTGGTGTTGACAGTTAGAGAAACTTGTATTGGAGAGCATGCTGGGCTACACTGTGTGTTACTGAAAGACTGAGAAAGTTCAGCAAAGAGGGATGGTTAGGAACTACGCTAAGTAAATCTTCCCTGGAATATTTCACTGATTTCATCCATTGAAATAAGCCCTATGCCCTATTCTTATACCAAATAATATATACAAGAAAGAAATAAGGTAAGTGAGAGTGCCATACACCTGGAATTGGCTCATTATCACCTGACAACACCTCACGTGCACTCGTTCGCTAATTTTCGCTGTTTTTTTCCCCTTGAAATATGCCATATAATCTATTTTCGTAATAAATATACATATAAGGAGGGAAGGGAGAAGCCTAAGTGATATTTACATTCACCTGGAACTACCTAATTTATAATGTATTGTCTACATTTCCTGCCAATTATTTCAGTGAAATACATAGCTGTTTCAAGAGCTACGTTGGTAGTACTGAATAACCCCTAAGTAGGCCTCAACCCGGGCCGGCCCTCCTTTATCAGTTCTCTCTCATCTTCCGAAGAGGAGGTACTGCTCATCCTCTTGCTGACTTCAGGGCCTTTTTTCACCCCCATGCAAAGGGCCCTGTGACCTTTACCCCTACTAAACCTCGTGTGGAAAGAGGTAAAGGGCTGACAATTGATAAAAGAGTGACTACGATCTTTCTATTGAGTAAAACAGTGCAAGTGGAATTGTAAATAATGTGTTAATAATGTGTAAACAGCAATTGAAAGTAATGAATGTAAATATACGTGAACAATGGAAAATAGTTTTATAAGTTACTTCAAGTGACAGTGCATAACACAGTGTAAATAAAATAGAAATGTAAATAACGTAAATAAAATAGAGAACGTAAATAGAAATGTAAATGAGTAGTATTATAAGAATACGAGTATATACCCTAGGAGTAATGAAAGTGAAAGTTTCACTATAGCATGTCTGAATACTATGAGTTATGAGAGTGAAGATGAAAGTGACATTCAATCTCAATGCCAGTATACAGGACGAGAAAGTGAATGCTACGTATTTTACTGAAAGAAATTGAATCCCTACAGTGACAATAAACTAATACTACTGAAGGAAACTTATGGATAAAGACTGTAGATATATATAAGTGTTATATGGTAATAGAAATATAAAGTGTGAGGGGTTTTATGAATAATAAATGACAGAGTACCATGAGCGAACTAGCGCAAGTGCGGCGGTCAAACGCGCTCATATTTTTCATTGCTTTCACAGTGGGTTTTTTTTTTTTAGTATGGATCCCAAACTACTTGAAAATCATAGAGTAGTGTTTATAGTGTTAATATCTGGCTGTGGTAATCATATTACGGGTTGTCGGAAGTGTAACGTGGAGACTTCGTTACCCAACTTCAGAGGTCTCCACAAGTCCTACGGTAACTGACGAAGGCTCAACAAACATTCCAGGAGAAAGCTGAAGGTATGTGCCATAAGCATATATAATTTTAATATTCTAGGACTAATAACTGATTTTTGGCAAATATTTTTTGAGAGTCTGTCGGAGCCCGAATAACCCCGCGGCACACGCAAAACATCGGTAAACATGCCCGCGGTGTAGGGGTTAAGAGTGGCACAAATGGAAGATAGAAACCATAAAAGGGCAATGTGGAAATCAAAGATTTGTGCAAAACTTGGGTGAAACCTTTACGATGACATGAATTTTCTTCATGCAAGGAAGAAGGAGCCAAAGGCCACGAGCCCACAAACCGTTCCTTCCAAGTAAAAAAACAAAACAAAACAAAAGACAGCCAAATTCATGATCTGTTCATTTCGAGATGCCTGGACACACCGCATTTAAAAGACTGGAGATCATAAGAAACAGGAAATATAGACAGAGGGAGACTGATCCAGAGTTGGCCTGTTGCATAAATGAAGGACTAGGAATAACGGTTAACTCTTGCATTAGAGAGTTGGACAGAAAAGGGATGAGAGTTTGCTGCTAGACGGATGCTACGCATCCGTCGTAGTGGTGGAGGGATGCAAGCAGACAGTTCAGAGGAGCAGTGACCATTGAAGTAGCGATAGAAAAGAGATAAAGATGCAACAATGAGGCGAAGAATCAGAGGTTGAAGGGAGTCAGTAAGAGGAGGAGAGTTAATGAGACGAAAAGCCTTTGACTCCATCCTATTGAGAAGAGCTGTATGTGGGAAGCCTCCCCACACATGAGAGTTGTACTCAACACAGGGGAGAATAAAACCCGCGTATAAAGTCAACAACTGTGCAGGGGTAAAGAAGGTACGGAGTCAGCTTAGCACACCTAATCTCTTGAAAGCAGATTTTACGAGAGATGGATATGATCTTTCCAAGAAAAGCCCCGAGAGAATGAAACCCTAAGTATGTTTCAAGATGATGCAGGATTGAGCTGGGTATTATTAAACATTCGTGGGAACTCCTGAGGATGATTTGTCTGGGTGATATGTGTGAGAACTGAGTCTTAGATGCATTAAAAACAACCAGATTATTTTTACCGCAGTCAGAGATACATGCCGAGTCAGAAGTAAGTGCTGAGATGGACGTTGCGGGAACCGAATGGAAAGGAGAAGGGTGGAATCATCAGCATATGTGTGGATAGGATTAGATGTACAGCTTAGAAGGTTATCGATGAATAAGAGGAAGAGAGTTGGTGATAGGACACAGCCCTGAGGAACACCAGTGTTGATAGATCCAGGAGAAGAACGACCATAAAGAAAGCTAGAGATGAAGGCACAGATAGAAGGATAGAAACGGTAAAAGGGTTGGTTGGAAATTGAATATTTATGTCAGACTCGATCGAAAGCCTTTAAGATGTCAAGTGAAATGGAAAAGCTTTCGCTAAAGTCCCGAAAGGAGGATGACCAGGAATCTGAAAGGTAGGTGAGAAGATAGCCATTGGAGCATCTCTGATGGAACCCATACTGACGATCAAAATGGAGGTTGTGATGGGAAAGATGTTTTAATTTTTTTCTTTTAAGAATAGACTAGAAAACTTTTGAGACACAGGATGTTAAAGCAACTGGGAGATTGAGAGTTGGAAATGGTCACCCTTCTTAGGGACTGGCAGAATGAGAGCAAACTTCCAGCAAGAAGGAACGGTACAACTTGATAGACAAAGGGGAAAAAGATTACCTAGGCAGGGTGCAAGCTCAGAACCATAGTTCTTGGGGACAACAGAAGGGACCCCATCAGGTCCAGATGCCTTGTTAGGAATGAGGCCAGTGATGGCAAAGAATAAGAAATTTTAATGTCATCCATGAGGAAGTCAGAGGGGAGAAGTGATGGAGGAACAGCACCGGAATCGTCTGAGGTGCAATTGGAGGAGAAAGTCTGAGCAAAGAGATCTGCTTTATTAGTAGAAGACCTAGCTACAGAGCTATCGTAGTAGAAAAGAGGAGGGAAGGATAATGAGGTAAAGTTGTTAGAAAGGCTTTTGGCAAGGTGCCAGAAGGAGTGGGAAGAATTCGAGATGGAGAGTTGAGAGCATTTAGTACTGATGAAATTATATTTAGCTGAGCAAAGAAGACTTAGCAGAATTCCGGGTAGAAACATAAAAAAACATGTGATTCAGGAGTGGGTTGGCTCCGGTACCTTTTATAGGCCCTCTCCTTGTTGTGGACAGCATTAGAAGAAGAAGCGTGATAAAACCAAGGCTTTTTTGCATTAGTCAAAGGATATGAAAATGAAGTGTATGCTTCCATGCCTGAGAAAATAATCTCCATAATGCGTGAGGCACACTCAGATGGCTCCCGACCACGGAAGCAATAATCATTCCAGGGAAAATCAAATAAGTAGGCTACCGCCTGAGGGCCTCCGAATTAGCAGCTCCAAAGTGCCACAACCGACATTTCTTTGGAGGTGGAGCAATAGGACAGGTTCAGGTAATAAGATAAGCTAATGATTGGAGGAGCCCAGTGGAGAGGAAAGATTACTAATGTAAGCAGAAGGATTAGTTGTAAGGAAGAGGTCAAGTTTGTTGAAACTCTCTCCAAGGCAGTCAAGGATATTGGTAGGGTGCTGTACAAGCTGCTCTAGGTCATTAAGGATAGAAAAGATGTAAGCTTGTTCACCAGGTGGATCAGTGAAAGGAGAGGAGAGCCAAAGGTGGTGGTGAACATTGAAATCTCCTAGAATGGAGAATTCAGAGAAAGGAGAAATGGATAGGATGTGCTCCATCGTAGAAGAAATATAGTTGAAGTATTTCATAGTCATTAGAATTTAGGGATAAGTAAACAGCACAGATACATTTAGTCAGAGAATGACAGGAAAGCCGAAGCCAGAGAGTAAAGAATTCAGAAGAATCAAGTTCAGGAACACGAGAACAAGATAAGTCGTTGTGTGCATATACACAACAGCCACCTTTGGCTTTGAAATGAGTGTAAAGAAAGTAGGAATATACAGAAAAGGGTTTGCTATTATTTGCCTGAGACTGCTGAGTCTCAGATAAAATTTGAAGGTGAGATTTAGAGGAGGAGAGGTGGTGCTCAACAGTGAGATAAAGTTAGAGGAAAGGCCGCGAATGTTACAGAAGTGACGAAGGAGTGATTCAAAAAGTGGATCCAGACAGCTCATTCAGTCGTCACCGGTAAAGGGTCGGATGATGGGGGCATTTATGGACCCCACCTCCCCGAGGACTCTGAGGCTTGGTTGTTATATGCCATTTACTTTATAAATTTTGAAAAGGAAGTGTAGTGTATACTGTGCATGTAGTTTGGTGTTGACAGTTAGAGAAACTTGTATTGGAGAGCATGATGGGCTACACTCTGTGTTACTGAAAGACTGAGAAAGTTCAGCAAAGAGGGATGGTTAGGAACTAGTCCCGATGGCTGATGAAACGGGAGCTCCAGCTGTCCCTGTCATCAGCTTTTCATCAGCCTTGGGATTACTGCCCTGCTCGACTGGTGTTACAGTCTAGTCCTCTGCAAAGGCGTCGGTGAGGTTTCTAACGGAGAGCAACCAATAATTTGAAAACAAAAATAATAATAACATGAGGAGCTTGTCACTGAAGCGCCCATGAAGAAATCCGATCCTAACTGTCAGGAAGATTTTCAGGTGATAGATGCTGTATTCGGAAACCTCCTGTGAAGAATACACTCAGTCTTTGGAAGTGGAACACATTACAGCACATAGACAATATTTAGACAACTGGGAATGGTCATGCTTCTTTGGATTGGGCTGCATAAGAGCATCCTTCTTGCTGGATAGCATGGTGTAAATTGATAGACAAAGGTGAAAGAATATACTGAACAGGGTGTGAGCATGGACGCACAATTCTTAATGACAACAGGATGAGCCCCCTCAGGACCATACGTACTGTACAGTAACTACTGAGGCAAGAGAGGTCAAATCTAAACAAATTGTATTTACTTGCATGAGAAAGTAAAGAGAAAATGAACAGAACTGCAAACGTTTTGAGCAGAGTGAGAAGCAAAGACAGAAGAAAAATAAATCATCTTTTTCACTGTAATTAAGTGAAGAGACATCGAAGTGGAAATGAGGATGGCAAGAGGAAGGAGTTAAGTTAGAGAAGGAGAGTCAAACGTTTTTCAACTCATTAACCCCTCAATAGCCGCCGGCACCGAACGACACTTTACCGTACCTGTGGCGTGACGCTGAGTTAGTGTGACTTATAAAAAACTGCAAACAATTCAGGAAAGGGGAACGAAGGTCACTGGTATGTTTACATAAAGCTACTCTACCATCCAAAGAACTCAGGCAGCCACTTCATCTTGGATGTTATCGCCCGTATGTTTACATGGTAATGTCACATGCGCTGTAATTTTGAGAATTCTTCCGTTAATCATCGTGAATCACAAAGTGGGTTTTGGAAGCTAAAAACACACACACACACACACACACACACACACACACACATTGTCAGGTGAACCAGACGATTCTCTTCAAATCTATAAGAAAAAAAAAAATAGGTCTTTGAAAAAATGATCCCCGTGGCTGCTAAGGAAGCACGTAAATATCTGAAGGCACGGCCGATGAGGGGTTAACTCTCCTCCTTACTGGTTTCCCTCAGCCTCTATCTTTCCGACGCACTGTTGCGTCTTCATCCCTTTTTTATCGATACTTCAGTGGTCAATGCTCCTCTGAGCTGTCTTCATGCATCCCTCCACCACTTAGGAGAGCAACGCCCGTTTGGTAGCAAACTCTCATTCCTTTTCTATCCAGCTTTCTTATGCATGAGTAATCTGTTACTTCCAGTCCGTTTTGTATGCAGCCTGCCGACATCGGAATTGCCTTCCTCTGTCTGTATTTCCTACCGCATATGACCGGCAATCTTTTACGCTCAATGTGTCAAAGCACCTCTAAATGAAGGGGTCGTGAATTTTCCTTTTTTTTTTTTTTTTTTTTTAATTCCAGGGTTGGGAACAATTTTCGTTGCTGTTGACCATTGGTTTCTTCTTTTCCGCATTAAAAAAAAGTTTAGATGTCGTAAAGGCCAAGAGGAGTTAGAGTAAAAACGATTATTATATTTAGAGCAGATGTCATTGTTGCTGGCAAGTCAAAACACAGCTTTAGCATGATTCTAGGCAAAATATACAAAGAATGTCATCAAGGGGTCAGTTTGGCATCCGTATCATCTGAAAGCAGAACTCCACGTTGTGGACTGCATAATAAGAAACTCACGTAAACCAGTGTCTTTGTACTTTAGACACAGGGTAAGAATATGGAATGTATGTTTCCATGCCTGAGAGAATAACCTCTGTAATGCACACAGCATGCTTGAATTATTGTCGGTTGTAAAAATAATTATCATCCTAAGCAATGACAGCGAAGTACTCTCTCTGGGTCTTCCAAACAACAGTGCCGTAATGCTGCGTACACCGTTTTCTGGGAGGGTCCAAAGGCCTTTCTGGAGTGACAGGACAGGCTGCAGAAATATGATTTTGATCAAAGGAGCCCAAAGGAGAACAAACATTGCCAGACTAACAGAAAGCATAAATATCAGGTATGGTATGGTTCCCTCCAAGATTGTTTAAAGATACATGTAGGGTGCTTTTCAAGCTGACTTTTTTTTTCTTTTTTTAATGCAAGAGAGAAGGAAACAAAAGCCATGCATCTGCAAGCTTGTTCCCTCCAAGAAAAAAAATAGATAGCAGGGAGCCAAATTCAAGACCCTTTCATTTTGAGTGCCTGGACACACTGCGTTTGAAAGACTGGAGATCATAGGCCGTAGCAAATACGGACAGAGAAAGACAGTTCCAGAGTTGACCTGTTGCATACATGAAGGACTAGGAGTAAGGGTTAACTCTTGCATTAGGTCATTTAGGGCAGAAAAATGTAGGCCTCTTCATGTTAAATTAGTGAAATGAGGAGAGCCAAAGGTTGAGGTGAACTACGAATTCACCGAGAATGGCGCTTTGTGAGAAAGGGGGAGATTGTTTGAATGAGTTCCAATTTAGAAGGCAGACAGTCAAAAAATTCTGTATAAAGGGTAGAGTTAGGGAATAAATATACAGTGTAGGTATATACAGTCAAAGATGGAAAGTTTATCCGGACCCAGAATGTAGGTAAAAATGAAGATCCAAGTATGACAACACGAGAGTATATGAGGCCGCCTTCCTAAAAGAAACAGACTCGAAAGGACCTATTGGTATGTTGCCGTTTGCTTTCCTTTGCATTCCCTTGTTGTTCACATAGGCACAACAACCACGTTTGGCTTGGAAACGAGTATAGAGAGAGGGAGGATAAAGAGATGGGACTGCTGTCTGTAGATTCAGGCAGCTGAGCCTCATAGACGAGGAGAGGTAATGTCAGCAAAGGGCAAACTGGAGACAAGGCTAGTAATGTTATAGAATGAACAAAAAAAATTGTCAAACCAGGGTTTAGGACAACCATTTAATCGTCACCAAAAGAGACGTTATTGGTTAGAGTATTTGTGATCACCCTTCCCCTCCCCTCCCCCCACAACCCATGGACTCAGAGCGTGGGTGCTGCACTGCCATTATTGGAAGACTGAAACAAAACGTTTATCGTACAATATTCATGTAATGTGGCGTAGCTAGAGGATTTTTTTTTTTTCCAAAACACTGATTTAAAAAAAAAAAAATCTGTAATGGGAGATGGTCAGGAATCAAGTTTTGACAGTTCATGAAACGAAGTTCAAGCACAGCCTGTCATCAGCTTTCCATCCACCTCTGGAATTTTGTCCTGTACGACTCGTGCCAGTTTTCCTCCATAATCACACTCAACTTAAATGTCGGGTTTGAGTAGTCTCATTCTGGTCCCCTACGCTCCCGAGCGATGTAGATATAGATAGATAGATGAATGGATAGATGGATGCATAGATAGATAGATGGACAGACAGACAAATGGATAGATAGACTGATAGACATAGATACATGTATGCCATACCCATTTCGAGGTTCCTCACGCTCCTGCCACAGATAGTATTAAGCACGGTGATGAGAAGTTGTTGGTCACTCATGGCTGTGATGTTTGTCCCGTTCAGGATTCCACCTGTCGTGTAAGCACAGTGCTATAGTTTACCACATTAACCTGGCAGAGATTTTCAACATTTTGCGTCTTATTTCATGTAGTTCAGTGACAGACTAAGAGAACACTAAGGCTCTAAATCCTTTCCACAGTACTTCATCAAGACAAACACCATGTTCTGTTTATAATCTTTTGTTGTACCTAAGCACTCAAGATACAGGGTTTGCAATTTTAGTTCGATTTAAAGCACTATGTTATTACAATTTGTCTTTTTTCATGTCTCTATCACCACAAAAATAGAGTGTTCCAATTATATCTAATGACGTGTCAATAATTATTTTTTGAACAAAGCGAAGTGTGCATATTTTCCCAGACAAACTTTGAGTTACCTTTACATAATGATATATGATAACTTACTTACCCACACCAGGAAACTGTTGGCTCTGTTACCTGCGAAGAACAGTGACAATTATTAGTTAACTTTCTAACAAGAACTTGCCTACTCTCATCCTTATAATGCAAAAAATGCCTGAGTTTGATGTGTTGTGGTTAACAAAAATATATTTCCAATACATACAACTAACAATGTATCGAGCTGGTTGGAAGTATTTTGTATAGAGGAGTATAATTATGACAAGGGTTTGGAATCCCTGCTTTTACCCGGTGACATGATAGTCATCAGAATGACTCAAGATGATGGGCAATGTGAAGTGCTTAAGCGTGGATGTTCATGGAATCAGGATTCCAGGGCTTAAATGATGACTGAATGAAAGTGCGACCATTTAATTGGCCATACTGTTAAAAATTTTCCCTCTATCAGATTTTTTTTCTTCCTCTCTAGTCCCTGCCTTATTAATATCCCATCCCTAGGTAGCAAAAGAGGTCGTGATGATGATGATGATGGTGGTGGTGGTGGGGCAAAATATGAGATTTGGTTGCACTTGGTTTATTACTTTAGGGATTAGAATGGGCCATAGACAAATGGCCACTGAGGAGCACAGTTTACGAAATGTGCGCATGTGTGTACAAAGTTGCACGCTCCTAAATATATCCCCATTGAAAATACACACACACACACACACACACACACTGTATACAAAATAAAAATTGATGTGGGCAGCAATGCATCTTTCCAGCGATGGCCTGACTTTTTTTTCATCCTTAGTTATGTTAATATTTTCAGTTAACACACAGAGGATATAGCTAATTAGGCAAGATATGCACAGCTGATTATCCCGCCGCGCCCCAGTAATATATGGATACATTGCAATGTTTTGTCACACAGAGTCCTGATGACGTATCCTTACGTTTTGCAATTGCAAGGTCCGTCATTTGCACATTTTTCAACTTTCGTGCGTGATTTTTGGTATATGTATGCGGGATACCCTCCTCTACCCGCCGCCAGGCAGGGACACTGCCTTACCCCGTGTGACACCCCCTCCCCCTGCACGTCATTGTCTTGGCAAATCACCTGTTAGCAGTGATCTGGCAATTAGAGATATGTTGCGCCATGATATGAAATTCAAGGCGAGGGTGATTCCCCAATCAATGACAATGTGAAGGACAAAGATTACGTGGCACCAGACGAAGAAACGAGCAGAAGTGATGAGATAACATTGCCAAGCAAGGAGAAGTATGTTGATGTGTTCAGTGAGTGAAACAATGCTTATATCCCCTATATTATTGTGTGAAAACCAATATATACTTGTACTACATATACATTCGTACCAAATGATCAAATATATACCTATTCTGAGTGGTTTGCAATAGTTACCAATACCATAGAAAACGCGATACTCACAGCGCGGCTCCAGAGAACACGGTACCAGGTGTGTAGAAGGTGACCTGTTTAAACCACTTCTAAGCTCAGGTGAGCACTTTTTCTCTGAAATACCATTGTTTCTCACAAAAGCGGAGGTTTGAGAAAAAAAAATCCAAAATTGGTCAGGACTGGGAGGGTCAGTGGTGAAAAATTGGTTGGGACACAGTGGGATAAAGCTATAGTTATATTTCGCTGATATGAACATTCTCTGACTCCTCTGACTTATTTACAACTGAATAAAATAATCTGGCATAAACTAGAATTGAATAGTTGAATTGCCCCGTCATGACAGGGTTACTAGTGACTGTACTGACACTGTCAGGGTTCCTTGACTCACTAAGCTGACTGAAACTGTCTGGCATTTATTGGAATAAAATACTAGAGTTGTTCCCACAGGATATAGTACACTAAATATAGTGGGATAGCAAGACGTGGTATACTGATTGTATATACATCAGTGTGTAGTTTACAGACAAAACAGGATACAGTATACTATAGACAGTGAAATAGCGAGATATGGTATCCTTACCGTACGTACATCAGTGTGCAGTTTACGGATGAAACAAGATATATTGTACAACAGACAATGAAATAGAAACTCGGATTGGTCAATTTGCCAGCGTGCTGAAACTGTCTTGAGAAACTGACAAAATCTTCCAAGGCAAACATTGCCACCAAACCGTAAAGAAACTACATTTCCAAGTGACCTATAACCTGCGTCGGCGTGACACTTTCTGCAAGCTAGAAAAAAGGGGGGTGACAACCAGCGTGATGTATGATGACTATGGTGGGAATGGCCGATCGGGAGTGGACGGGACGACATACGGGGAGGAACCACTAACATGAAGGGGAACAGCCGCTGTGTATATAAGCTTGCAATCTTGAAATGTGTGTAAGTTCTTTGATTATGACATAATACCAAATCGTCAGACTAAGTTCATGAGATCGTACAATAGAGTCTATCTTCATATCATTCACTCTCTTAACTTGCCAAATGAATTACCGGTATATATATATATATATATATATATATATATATATATATATATATATATATATATATATGACAGTATTGTGATAACTCTAACGTATGGAAGTGAAGCTTGGAAGTTGCTGGAAGGACACAAGTCAAGAGTGAGAGCAGTGGAAATGAGTTATTTAAGAGGAGCCTGTGGAGTTACATGGAGAGACAGGCTGACAAATGAGGATATAAAGGAGCGTTGTGGTGTGGATGTGGATGTGATAGGAAGCGTTAGGAGGAATACACTGAGGTGGTTTGGCCATGTGGAGAGGATGGAGGGTGAAAGACTGACGAAGAGACTGTATGTGAGTGAGGTGGAGGGGGGAAGAGGGAGGGGAGGCCGAGGATTAGATGGAGGGATGGAGTGGAGAGGTATATGAGAGAGGGGTGTGTGAGTTGGGAGCAGGGTAGTGAAATGGCGGGGGACAGGGCGACGTGTAGGCGATTTGTTTGTGGCCACCCCGAACTGGATTGAGGCATCTGGCAATATATATATATATATATATATATATATATATATATATATACAGAGAGAGAGAGAGAGAGAGAGAGAGAGAGAGAGATGTGGGCAACTTAACCTGAACTTACAGAATGCACGCCTGGCACGACGGGCTGATGGAGGACGGGGCCTGAACCACCCGTGGCGATCGACGCCCAGTGTTTGAGTGGCCTTCTCTGCCTCTGCTGTGTGGTGGGCAAGGATAGAAAAATGTGGATTAAAGTTCGTGTTGTTTGTCAAGGTACAGACGATGGAAACTCAGACAATGTTTGTAGCTGTTTCACCTAATCTTAGTCCAGATTTTCGTTCTTTTGCAGTTTATTTCACGTAGTTCATTGGGGAAGGCGGTGGCTCAATCGGTAGAGAGGTGGCTTGTAGTCCTAACGGACCCTGGTTCAAATCCCGCTGGGGAAGGGAACAGTTTAAGGATTTGAATTTCATAAAAATCAGACTTTACTGATCTACCAGATGTCCCGCCTACATGTCGTAAAAATACCCCCGCTAATACCAATACACCAGTCCTGTATGAGAGAGCCCTAGGATGTATTCAATATGGACGGTGGGTGTCAGCGCCGAAGTGGTGACATGTAGAGGTGTGCGGTATGTAGGAGGACTACTGGGCCTTGAAAGCAGGCTGTGAAGCCTATGCCCAGAGTCGGACACATAAAAAAAAAAAAAAAAAAAAAAGACGATGCTGCGACTCTACATCCTTTCCATGTCTTTTGTCCATGATTAGTACCATACTCTAGTTTTAAACTATTGGTACTTCTTAAGCCTGAAGACTGAGAAATGTCAGTTGTACACCGAGGTAAAATACAAGGAGTATAGGAGAGTGAATGTAGGTGAGTAGGAGGCGAGGAACAGGAGGGGTAGAATGAGGATGAGATGAAGGGATGGGGTTGAAAAGGATATGGGAGAGGGAGTTGTGAGTTGGAGAGAGGGCAGCCTGATGGCAGCGGAGAAGGTTGCGTGGAGGTGATCAACTGTGTCCACCTTTTAGATTAGGCTGGCGATTGAGAGGCTGTAAGTAGCCTATGAAACTTTGGAACACCTTTCCTTGTTATTTATTCTCTGCTGTGTGGAGGTGAAGCAAAAGGTTTTGAATTCTGGCTCATACTATGACTGGCATAGAAAGCTCCGTAACTCCTCTTCCTTGGCGTTTTTTTTTCTACAGGGTATATTGTGTGAAGGTGAAGAAAAGGGCTTTATGAAACCTGTGCTTGTGCTGTTAATGGATTTTCCTTGATTTAAAAAAATTGGGGGCCTCCTGAGGAATTTTCTTAGGAATTTGTGTAATCTTAGGAATTTTTACAAATTTCAGCCTTTGTCTTTGGAGAACTTTGTTAGGTTACTGTCCTGTAAACTGCGTGCACAGTATAAAATGAAGATATGAGGAATCAGATTCACTTCCAGTGGTTAAGTGTTAAGTCTCACCGGCAGTGATATGATCAAAGTTCAGTCTAAAGCACCGGTTCTTAATCTGAGGTGCACACACACCTTTGAGGTGCCAAACATCAAAACTATGGCTGCTAAACACGCCTACCATGTCAGTAATAAAACAGTAAAATTATGAATATAACAATTATTAAATCTTTGCGGAAGGTTTTGGTCAGTAAGTTTAAATAACCAGTTCTTCTTCGCTCATTATCTCCTGTAGATCTCTTTTGCTTTACTGATGTCACGGTTTCACATTGCTTACATCTCTGAAAGTAGTGCTTTCATTTTGCTCTTGATAAACGTAGCGCATGTATTCACGGTTCAAAGTGCTGAGTACATCCAGTCAGTATGCAAGTATGAATAATATTATTGTCAGAGAAAATTTATTTGCCTTCACTCCAAAATTATTCATTTGGATAAAGTGTATGGAGGAAGGCAGCGTTACAAATATTATCTCATTTGATGAGGTTGCTGGTGCAAGAAGAAATGCTTTTCAAAACTGAAAAAACAAAAAAAACAAAAACATTTACAGAACCTAATGCTGTCCTTCCACGAATACTTTTAGTGTGGAGAAGTTTCCTTGGATCTGAGAAGCAGAGCTAATGAATTTAATTTCAAACCGATATTATGTATGGCAGTGGCGGTAATAAAGAACTTGTTGACATGAAAACCAGTGAAAAAAAAAATCGATGAAGTTTGATGAAGTGCAGCTAGACATCTCACAGTGTGCTTAACTCTAAGCATTGGCACGGGTAACAAAGAGAGCTGTTAGGTTCTCGTTGCTTATGTGCTCACGTACTTGTAGAGGCAGGTTCGTTTAAGTTCCTGCACATCACAGTCGTGCTGTGTTCACAACATTTAATTTCGGTGACCAAAGTCAGACCCAGTGAAGGTGGGTCACGGCATATTTTGCTTTAAATATATGTCAGGAGAATAAAAAGTGCACATTAGGCGGTTTTGTAAATTGTAGGTTTCAGTTTTGATAATATTCACTTCCCCGTTCAGATGAATATATATATATATATATATATATATATATATATATATATATATATATATATATATATATATTGTTACGGAACAGAGAAAGATAATGTACACTTTAAGTGAGAATGCTAAAAATCACTACTGTCCCGTAAAGTTCCAGGTTCAAAACAAAAGTGTTAGGTAAAATTACAAGTTAAAGTTTAATGCTCAAACTAACAACAAACCATTCAGGACTCATAAGGATAATGTAATGGCAAATAAACAGGTTAAATATATGGTTAACTGCAATAGCCTCTATTAACACGAAATTAGCAAGAGTAAATTTATCTAAGTCAGCCCTGTTAAAATGAGATACCAGATAATACTCAGTGAATGCCAGATAAATTATTACAGATACAAACTATTATCAAAAATGACTGACACAAAACCCAACACTAATCAAAAAACCTCACTAGGCCTAAGAACTAACCTTATGCTATACAGTACAAGAACAAAATGCAATAACACGTATACTCAAATCACACAGCTGCTAGATGGTTGGAGACTTCCTGAGAAATTCACAATAATAATAACTGTACAGGGGAGGACAGAGATGTGAACAAAATGAGGAGCAGATCTAAGTGGCAATGATGCAGAGACTGAGCTCATTATATAGGGGCCAGCAGAGCTTGATACAACTTGTAAGAAGGACGCGCAAATGAAGTCATGGGGACATAGAGTTGACAATCCCGCTTTGGACAACAGAAAGGACGACTTACTCTACTATAACGGTAGAAGGGGGGGACTGAGGCAGAACACGCTCGTGATCAAACATGCAGCAACTGTGCGTTAAAATTACACAAAGGATGATGAAATCATAGGCTATGTAACACCTCCCCACAAAGAAAAAAGAAATTTATAAAGGAAATTTCTTATTACTCTAAAACAATCTGTATATGGCATTACAGACCATGCAAAGGTCTTTCCTAATGTTACAAAACATGAGATCTCCCTAGCACGCTCAGTCATAGGTACTTGCCAGTATCCCTTTAACAAATCAAACTTACTCATGTACCTAGCCTTTCCAATCTTGTCTATGCAATCTTCCACACGAGGGAGAGGGTAAGTGTCTGTTTTGGTGATCTGATTAACACGTCTGTAGTCGATGCAAAGCTGCTGTGACCCACCTGGCTTAGGGACTAGAGTGACAGGAGAACTCCACTCGCTCTGGCAGGGCTCAATCATCTTGTGGTCCAACAGGTAGCCAAGCTCCTTCTGGATGAGGGGAACTTTCACTGGGTTCACACGGTAAGGAGGCAATTTAATTAGCTTTGCATCTCCAACATCGACATCATGCATCAACACAGTGGTTCGTCCTGGAGTGGCACGTAACACTTGCGGGTACTCCTGCAGTAATGCCGAAAACTCCTGCCTTTCCTTGGGAGGTAGATGAGAAAGCTTAGTCTGGAGATCATTCATGATATCAGGATTCTTCCCCAAACTATCACTCAGGCTCATACTGCATGGGAGAGCTTCACTTGCAGACTCGGGTGGAACAGCTACAGTGCAGACTGGATTATTTTCGTCCCGCCTGTGATATAACTTTAGCATGTTGATGTGACATAGTTGCTTGCTCTTTCTACGATCTGGTGTGGCGATGACATAGTTGACATCACTGAGTTTCTTCTCCACGAAATAAGGGCCACTAAACTTGGCTTGAAGAGGTTGCCCATGAACTGGTAGCAGAATCAAAACCTGATCTCCTGGCTGAAAGTGGCGTAACCTGGACTTCTTATCATACCAAGTCTTCATCTTCTCCTGAGCAGCTCCTAAATTCTCTCTCGCCAGCTGTAAAGCAGTGGACAGCCGTTCTTTGAAATTCATCACATACTCCAGCAGGTTGACGTCATCTTCCTCCAACAGCCAGCATTCCTTGAGTAACTTAAGGGGTCCTCTTACTTCATGGCCAAACAGTAGTTCAAAAGGTGAGAAGCCCAGTGATTCATTTGGAGATTCTCTTGCAGCAAACACAACGAATGGAAGACCTTTATCCCAGTCTTTCTGATGTTCCAAACAGTATTTCTTGAGCATCGATTTGAGTGTTTGGTGATATCTCTCCAACGCTCCTTGGGTCTGGGGATGGTAAGCTGAAGACGTGATCTGGGTGATGCCCAACTCTTTCAGAGACTGCTTGAAAACGTTTGACATGAAATTACTTCCCCGGTCTGACTGTACCTCCTTGGGCAGACCAAACTTTGTGAAGAACCCTAGCATTTCCTTAACCACGTTCTTTGCTGAGATATTTCTAAGTGGAATGGCTTCAGGATAACGAGTAGCCATATCAATCATGGTCAACACATAAGAAAATACTGAAGAAGTCTTAGGAAGAGGGCCCACAATATCCACCAACACACGGGTGAAAGGCGCCTCAAAAGGAGGAATGGGAACTAGAGGTGCAACCTTTTCGGTCTGATTACACTTCCCCACAACTTGACAGGTGTGACAAGACTTACAATACCAGGAAACATCCCTGAAGATACCTGGCCAGTAGAAGTGTTTCAAAATGCGTGCCACAGTCTTCCTCACTCCAAGGTGTCCTGCCAAACTGGAATCATGAGCCACTCTAATGATATCCTGCCTACAAACACGAGGAATGACAACTTGATGTACAACCTCCCATTCTCAGTCGGCTGATGCTGTTGGGGGTCTCCACTTCCTCATAAGTACTCCTGACTTTACATAATAACAAGTAGAAGCACCGGCTGACTCTTCTTCACTGTAAGCAGAGTTAGCTAGACCTGTCAACTCAGGGTCAGCAACCTGCAACTCAACCAACTCTTGACGAGACAAATTATCAACACTACGGGGTACTGCCTCATCTGGTGAGTGGTCCAAATTAGCAAGAAAAGTGTCAGCTAGGATAACATCATCATCATCATTATCCTCTAAATCACCAGTAACTTTAGACTTAGCCCTAGTGACAGCACATGCAGGGAACACATCAAGGACATCACAATCCTGGGACACAGCCACTGGCTCACTAGACAACTGAGGAGCTGGACACACTTGACTTCCACCAATATCATTTCCAAGTAAGAAAGTTACACCTGACATTGGGAGTGTCTCAACCAACCCAACCATAACAGAACCATTAACAAAACCAGACTCTAAATTCACTCTGCACAGAGGGACAGAGAAATAATTATTCCCTACACCTTGTAAGATTACAGTTTCATCAGAGGAATTAACATTAGAGCCTAGAACACTGGTCAGCATAAGGGATTGGCAAGCACCTGTATCACGATATATTTTAACTGATTTCCTGTCATTATTGTCCAGAGGACTGACAAAACCATCAGACAGGAAATTAGCACATGAACTCTTGAGAGTGTCACCCACGTTACTGCTCAAAAGAGGAGCTCCATCATGAGAATTTAAGTTACCCCTCAAAGCAGGTTCAGTTAACTCAGTTAAAGAATTCTGGGATCTCTCAAAAGTGGACACTAGACCAATTGACTGAATATTTAAAGACTCCTTTTTGTTCACATCACGCTGTCTCCTGAAACATTTCTCCGTAGTATGACCAAGCTTACTACAATAAGTACATTTACTTTTCTGAAATCTAGAGGTGAAGCTGGTATTTACTTCCTGAGAAACATCATCCTTATTCTCATTCCTGTTACCTGTACTCTGAGTAGAGGCAACGTAATTACTCTCAGCTTTCCTTTTTCCTCCAGAATATCTCTTGTGAGTGAGAACATATTCATCAGCTAAAACTGCAGCATCAGACAAATTATCTATTCTCTTCTCATCAAGATATAGGCTTACATCTTTATAAATACACATTTTGAAGTCCTCCAGCAAAATCATCTGCTTAAATTTGTCAAAATCAGAATCCACATTCTTAGAATTTAACCACTGCTCTAACAGATCTTCTTTGATTTTTGCATACTCAACATGGGATTGCTTATCTTGCTTGTAAGTTGTCCTAAATTTTACTCTATAGGCTTCAGGAACAAGCTCATAGGCCTTAAGAATCAAGCTCTTAACTACATCATAATTATCACATTGATCCTGAGGCAAAGATGCATAAGTTACTTGAGCTTTACCGGTGAGAACAGTTTGAAGGAGTACTGGCCAATACTCCTTAGGCCAATTAAAACCTGTAGCTACCCTCTCAAACAACTGAAAATACTTTGTTAAATCAGATTCATTAAAAGGAGGGACAAGTTTAACATTTTTAGTCACATCAAAATCATCAGAGCTAGATGATCCAGTTCCACCTTGTTTCATGCGATACTCATGGTCTGCCTGAATCCTAGCAAGTTCAACTTGTGCGTGAAACTCAGCCTCCTTAACATCAGCCTCCTTAGCACGTGCTTGAAATTCAGCTTCCTTCACACGAGCCTCCTGCAGGGCTAGCTGTAACTTAGCTAATTCAATCTGTGTTTGCTCATTTGGAGGAGTTACATTAAACAAGCTTTCATTAATCATGTCAACAATTTGATCTTTAGAATGATGAGAGCGAACAGCAATTCCCAATTGTTGAGCAACAAGCTTAAGTTCATTCTTTGTTCTGTTTTCTGCATCACACACTGTTTGCACATTTGACAAAAAATCTTTGGCTTCATCAAATGTAGTAATAGTAGACATAATTAATAAGTAACAGTCACAAAATATCAAGCAATATCCTTATGATAATATCCTGAATATCCTGATAAGAGGTCGCCAAATTTATGTTACGGAACAGAGAAAGATAATGTACACTTTAAGTGAGAATGCTAAAAATCACTACTGTCCCGTAAAGTTCCAGGTTCAAAACAAAAGTGTTAGGTAAAATTACAAGTTAAAGTTTAATGCTCAAACTAACAACAAACCATTCAGGACTCATGAGGATAATGTAATGGCAAATAAACAGGTTAAATATATGGTTAACTGCAATAGCCTCTATTAACACGAAATTAGCAAGAGTAAATTTATCTAAGTCAGCCCTGTTAAAATGAGATACCAGATAATACTCAGTGAATGCCAGATAAATTATTACAGATACAAACTATTATCAAAAATGACTGACACAAAACCCAACACTAATCAAAAAACCTCACTAGGCCTAAGAATTAACTTTATGCTATACAGTACAAGAACAAAATGCAATAACACGTATACTCAAATCACACAGCTGCTAGATGGTTGGAGACTTCCTGAGAAATTCACAATAATAATAACTGTACAGGGGAGGACAGAGATGTGAACAAAATGAGGAGCAGATCTAAGTGGCAATGATGCAGAGACTGAGCTCATTATATAGGGGCCAGCAGAGCTTGATACAACTTGTAAGAAGGACGCGCAAATGAAACCATGGGGACATAGAGTTGACAATCCCGCTCTGGACAACAGAAAGGACGACATACTCTACTATAACGGTAGAAGGGGGGGACTGAGGCAGAACACGCTCGTGATCAAACATGCAGCAACTGTGCGTTAAAATTACACAAAGGATGATGAAATCATAGGCTATGTAACAATATATATATCTGTATATATATATATATATATATATATATATATATATATATATATATATATGTGTGTATTTAACTCTTATTAGTAACATTTCCGATTTCGAGATTGGCTGTACATATTCAGTTTCTGTCATCCAAATATTTCAGTTTAGTGCCCTTTATTTCTTCACCAATTCGTTTCAAACCGGTACAGCTCTTGCTTGGAGAAATGCCCTCAGACACTATTTTTTTCATTTATAGACTTTAGGTCTTTAAAATGGAATATTGGGATGAAAGCCAAACCACAGAAAAACACACAGACTTTTGGGATCCTGTATTCTTGTGTGTTCATATATCGCCGTAGCATTTGGCACCTAAGTATGTCAGCGTACCGTCACTATGTGAAGACTAGCTCGCATACCCTTGGGAATGCTGGCAAGGTTTAATATGCGGCTGCAACACTAAATGTGTTTTGAAAACAAAAAAAGTGACATAATAAAAGCACCAGGATCTTTTGTTTGGTGCACATTCTTTCATTTTTATGTAAATTTCGTTACTAATATATATATATATATATATATATATATATATATATTTGCAGTTTCCAAACGAACTTATTTTTTCGGAGAAATTATTTGTCAAAAGTTAGGGTAGTTCTATCTATCTATCTATATACCTAGGCTGCTTCCCCCAAGGAAAGGGAGGTAGCCGAGACAGGACGACACACTCCCCATTTACTCATCCATTCAAACACATTCATTCGCATCTTAGCCCCAAAGGGGAGAACGGACAGATCCTCATCGCACCACACCGCACAAGGGTCAACTGCGCAATGCAATCAGTGACATCCGCAACAGGGCCCAACAGCAGAGCTGGTTTACCCCTGCCACACCATAACAGACCCATCCCCTTACCCGCACCTGACCTGACTAGCTGATCAGACCAAATGCGGGAGAATATCCCCTCAGGGCTGCGTCATCATTTATTCATTCACAATTTCCCTCCATTTATTTCTGTCACGCACAGCCACTCTTCCTTGCTCAACAGACATCCCTCTCGCATCTAGCGCTCTCTTCACACTGTCCATCCATCCTATTCGTGGTCTTCCTCTCAGCCGTACACCTCTCACATCAGATCTAGTTATCTTTTTCACCAATCGCTCATTATCCATTCTCTCGATATGCCCAAAACATCGCAACACCCTCTGCTCAATTCTACCAACCATCTCCCGACAACTCCAGTTCTCCTTCGCACTTCATCATTTCGCACTCGATCCATACGCGTCACTCCACACATACTCCTCAGACACCTCATCTCCATTACATTCAAACTTTTCCTCTCTGCTACACCCATATTCCATGTTTCAGCCCTATATAACGCAGTCGGTACCACAACACCCTCATACAGCCTTCTTTGTACATCCATTCTAAGCAAACGACATCTAAACACTTTTTTTTATACCTCCCAGCACCTTTTCTACTTTATTTTAAACTTCACTTCTGCATCTATTCTTCCGTTCACAGCAACATGTGACCTTAAATACTTGAAACACACCACCTCCTCAAGCAATTCAACATTCAATATAAACGTCCTCCTACCATCTACCAACCTTTTACACTTCATCACTGTACTCGTATTTTCATTTACTTTCAATTTCCTCCTTTCACACACCCTTCCAAACTCCTCTGCCAACTGTTTCAATCTCTCCTCTGAATGATAATAATTGTTAGCTAATTATAATAAATAATATTTAAGTATAAACACAAAGGATTCAAAATCTAAGTTATGCCGCCGTAAGCATTCGATGAACATAAGCATTCGTGGTGGATCTGCTCAGTGGCGCTGCTCTAAACGCGGCTGAAACGAGTGGATTTATGTCAGGAAAGGAGCGTGGTTCGAGACTGGCGCGCATCCGTTATCCATCATAGCTGTATTTATCTATGCATGGAGCAAGGAGATGAACGTAATATATTAAATGTTATTTGTTATTATTATTAACTAACCGAATTATTATTATTTACTAACCAAACCGAACCTAGTGTAACTCTTAAAAAAGAAAAAAATTCCATAAAAACATGTTCAGATTTGTGATCAGCTTTAAAAACTATATTAGAGACGAAATTTACGAAAAATGGGAGAATGTGCACCGAACACAAAAGATCCTAGCACCTTCACAGCTGGTTGAAGAAGGATATATTCCGTGCACCTTTCGTATTGCTTTCCATCTATCCTGGTGTTTTGGAGGAAAGGATACATGTTTAGATATTCAGACATGCTTATACCAAGCTGCCAATCATGTCCAGTGACCATTGTTTACACCCAAATATAATGCACAGGAGCACAAACAAGTATCTGTGCAGGGGGATCCATGTTCTCTAAAAACGACGAGTGATATCTCGGGAGGGTTGGTGTACGCGAGGTTCCATCCACCTCCATGCAGTCCTCATTACAGAGGTGTGTTGCCATTTGGGAATTAGTTATTAGTTATGTTATAATCCTCTGAAAACATGTGAAAACACTTATTACCATTCCTATTAGCTGCTTTAAATAGTAATGTAACACTGAGGGGCCGTAAATGTAGTGCATGGGCTATGAGTTGCTTTGGTACTTAATGCATGTAATAATCGAATCACAAGGCTGAGTTCGTTGTTCATGAACTTAGTTCACGAAGCCCCATTGTTTCTTATGATCCATATAAGAGCCTAAATTTGACAGCATTATGATTTCCATGCTATTCGTTATGGAAACCACAAAAGAAATTCGGGGAGCCACTGTCACCGTTTATAATTAGGGTTCAATTAGTGTGAATTTCCTCGCCGGGTCGGTGTCCACCGATGTAACTCTTCAGTATGCAAAACAGCGCGACTGCCGCTACAAAACGTGGTGATAACTAACTGTTAGACAATATTGGCCACCACCGAAACGGAAGGCCAAGTTTACACAGGTTCTTTAAAATAATACACTTACTATACATATTTGCTTTTTTTAATTTTCATCATACGATATATCTGTATGAGTGATTTCATATAGCTGTTTACAATATTGCTCTCTTGATTGACGATCACAACAAACAATATCGTTAAAGCTCATTATAAGGCATCCGCATCACTAGATGTCACTTCCAGAATTTATCGTCCAGGATCGCATTAATTCCCACGAATTATGAACAGGTGCTTGGTTGAGCTATTGTACTTCCCATTGAAAATGATATCAGACCAGCTATATTTAATTGCTTTGTAGGAATCACAGTGCTTCGCAGTATTGTCCTGCCTCATGGAGTTGATCATCTAGAAGAAGCATTTCTCATATCTCAACACTTGAGGTTGGAGGCTCTGGGGGTCACCCTATGCCACCCCATCAGACAAGCCACTTCACCAGAACAAAAACCAAAAGTAGTTTGGCTGGAGCCGATGACGAGAGTGAACCCATTTCTTAAGCAAACAAAAAAAGATAAACAGAAGCTCGTTTCGTGAGAATCACTTATGAAAATTTATAACAAAAGCTGCACTAAGAAGGAGTCTGTGTGTAGGTTCGTTGCACATCACTAATAAAGCAACATCTTGAGCCTTATTAGTGACACTTTAGTAAACACTTCATGGTTAACTTGCAGCATTGAAATACTGAATAAACTTAAGCCAAGTCTCAACAGTTTCATTGAACTATTTCACTTCTTTGTGTGTGTGTGTGTGTGTGTGTGTGTGTGTGTGTGTGTGTGTGTGTGAAACCAAAGGCTGCAAAAATATAAACTGGTTGCGGTGAGCATGAAGGACCTTGAACACTAACACGATGTACTAAAGTTCTCTTTAATGTTTTTTGTAGAATAATATATGACTTTTTTAATGAAAAAAGAAAGTACAAAAGTGCGAAAACATCTGTGTATCCTATTAGTATAGAACTAGAATAAGACTCTCCTAATGGAGAATATAATAAGTTGGCAGCACTAAGAACAATACGAGAAAGATTCTGAGAACAAGTGTATTGTCACCATGGCAGATATTAACAACAGCTACTGAACTGCAATAGAGTTTTGCATACTTTTTTGTGTTGTAGTGCAGATTTTAAAAAAAGAAGGTAAAGACGAAAAATACAATAAACCAAAGAGTGTATGGCAAAATGCAAAGGTTGTAAAAGTACCAAAGAATGTATAGAATAATACAAAGGTTGTAAAAGTACCAAAGAATGTATAGCATAATGTAAAGGTTGTAAAAGTACCAAAGAATGTATAGCACAATGCAAAGGTTGTAAAAGTACCAAAGAATGTATAGAATAATGCAAAGGTTGTAAAAGTACCAAAGAATGTATAGAATAATGCAAAGGTTGTAAAAGTACCAAAGAATGTATAGCATAATGTAAAGGTTGTAAAAATAACAAAGAATGTATAGCACAATGCAAAGGTTGTAAAAGTACCTGGTTGTTGTGTCCTGGTGGCTGGACAGACGGCTCTCAGGAGGGTGACGATGAGCTGGCTAGTGGTCACGTTGGTCAGGTCACCACCGATGCTTACCACCAGGCTGGACGCTGAGACGTACCCACGTTGACCGTGGTAAAGTTTATGTCAGTTTGGTTTGGTCCACAGTAGTTGAATATTATGCCCATTAAGACTTACCTTGGATTGACTGTGTCCAGTATTTATGTAAATGGCTGTTAGTGTTATAATAGTTGGCTTTGTCAAGAGTATACGTACTCGTATTGTGACTGTAAAACTGATGTTAAATTGATTATGTCTTGGTTACTATGAGCATATTACAGAGGAATCTGACAACGATGGAAATGTAGACAAATGGAACTATACTGACCCATATTGGTGGAAAAGCGATTTTTTGCGCTAGCAGTATAATTGACTATTACAAACTTTTAGAAAAAAAATACTGCAGAAAGAAATATATTTTCTGTGCCATAATTTCTGTAAAATGTTATCGAAATGTAAGCAGAACGATCCTCGAGAGTGTGTTTATATCAGCTACTCAGTGTTTTGAATTAAAAATATAATTATTCTAATATAATTATTTGGAATAACTAAATCCCCCAAATGTTATCAGTTCCCTCATGTGCCGAAAACTGCGTGGTTGCAGCCTCAGTATAATATCTATTTGTGTGGCCGGCAGCCAATGGATTAAATTATGAAATACATAATATACTGAACAAGTATAAGAAAAACGGAAACAGTTACCACTGTTGAGGAAGCCGGTGAGAGGTGAACCTGTAGGAGAAAAATAATACATTTATTAAAATGCAGATTAATGTCACCAGGATGAATTTTCTCTTTAATCCTTGCTACCTTCACACGATTTTGTTTATAATACGAGATTTTTAACGGACGAGTAGATAATTATACAGGCCGGACCATACATAGAGATCCACTAGAAACTGACCTAAAGGTGTCTTATGTGTTGCAGGGACGGCTCAGCCTGCTGGATTGGGCGTGGATGTATCAGTGAGAACAGAAGCATAATAAATGATATAGAGTAGTCTTGGATTAATGCAGGCTGAGCCGTCCACGAGAAATTGGCCGGTGGAGAGGAAGAAGGGAGTTGTATATGCACTACCGTGTATATTGTACGAGTATTTTATGGGTTTTATTTTTACACTGCATTTCCAGATGAATTTCCTACGCTTAATTACAGGGTGGGTCAAAATACCAAGTACCTGTACCAATGGCGTTTCTCAGAAAACACCTGGCTCAGCGTGTTTGTATTCATCTTCTATTATCGTGTCTGATAAGCCACAATATAGTATTAACCCCTTCAATTCGCTGACGTGTTTTTTTTTTTTTTAATTCTTGCTACTGTCAAGTAATTTTTGTTACTGCCACATAATTTCGGTCAACTTGTGAGCGATCTCCTAACACAGAGGAGGTTACTGAAGGCTGCATCTAACCCCAGTAGTTACAAGTCTCTCCAACCCTGAATAAATTCGTCCGGTAGCCGCAGAAATAAAATGAAAGATACGTCATTGGACTGAAGGTATTGCATACGTTTTCTATAGGCATTAATTATGTTCAGGTAAACCAATTTATGAATTTCTCTTCTATCAGTGTGGCAACATTACTATTTCCTGTGGCAGTGGTAATATTCATTACTGTTATTGGTTTGTTTTCAGCTGACAAAGATCCATAACCCATTTTTGCTCAGTGGCCAAGTGTAGTTAGAGTGGAGGTTAAACTTGACAAGTAACCAAGGAGGCTCATTCTACCTCATAGCTAAACATCGACGAATTTCATGCAGTCACTTAGTCTTCAATTCGTGTGTGTGTGGCTTAGTTCCGTCAGATGAAAAGTAACCGGCTATAATAGGTAATGTGCTGACATGACTGGCTGATCTCTTACTTAAAACAAATTTATGCCTATCCACTGCACAGGTTATGGAGACAGATAACTACTGTGGATTTAAAGTTAAGAGAGGTTAAATTCTTCAGCCTTCACCGCTCTTGGCTTATCATCAACAGTCAACTGTTATATCAGTGGCTGGTAATGAGAAGAGGCTGACATGACATCCTATCCACACCAACTTGATCTCAAACTATCATCTCGCCTTCTTGAGTGCCAAGTTGTAGTAAGTTACTAAGATCAGATTATGGTTCTAGTCAAGAAGGAATGCTTTGGAAAGGAATGAGATCAGTAGAATTACTCTGCCACCAGGTTACGGAACCAAGCAGACATGTTAAATATCACTTCGGATATAAAGTGAACGCTCCATTGGCCATGTAATTGTTTAGTGTTTCCTGTTTGCTTGATAATTACTGTAGTTGAGGAAAGTTTCAGATATGCATAAACTGTAAAAACACATTTTTAGATTTGTTACTGACATTCATCCTGTTAAATTGTCGTTCATCATCATCATCAACATCATCCAGATCTCTTGTCCCACCTATGCATAAGGTGAGGTAGGGTACAAAGAGAAAGCAAACCCTTGTTAAAATAAGATCTAACCAAAGTCTTCCCAGTTAGGTGGGTCACTCATTACAGGTGATACGGTGATCACGAACATGTAATCAATAGTATATGACAGATAAAAGCCAGTAATGAATATTTGAATATTTTCTTTTCATATATGGGTACTCACAGAAGAAGCGCAGTGGGTTTCTTCGAACAGGGCAGAACAATCTGGAAATCTGTTCCTCTTCTTGTTGCCCTGAGGAGAAAAGAAGGAAGCAGTTCTGAGGCCTTCGCCCTGGGAAAGTGAATTATATTTTACTGGCTTTGGTGAGTATGGAGAGTGAGAGAATGATTAGGAGAGTGTACGTGTGCGAGGTGGAGGGAGGGAGGGGAAATGGAAGGCCGAAGATAAGATGGATGAATGGGGTGTAGAGGAGTACGAGTGTAGGTGGTGAGAGTTTGAAAGAGAGCAGCATAATGATGCAGGACAATGTGACGTGAAGGCGAATCGTTTGTGGTCCCTTTTCCAGGATTAATGCGTCTGGCCATAGACAGATACATAGACTGACAGGGGTTTTTCTCCCTGTCTGTCTATGTATGACAGATAGTTACCCGGCGTTGCTCGGGTTAGACAGGTTATTATAACACCAAAGACAACATTCCCCCTGCCAACCAGGAGGATGTGTTTTGGGGCCCTCACTTTGTTTTGCGTGATTGTCACTAAGTTCCTAAAAAATCTATCATTCTTCCATGTCCCTTTTGTTTAAAATGAATCCCCAGATCATCCTTAGCAAATCTGAAGTATACCCATTCTAAATTCTAATCTTAGAGAACAGTACGTTCTTTCCTGCCTGGCCGGGATTAAGGGTAGGGGGCGGTGCCCCCCCCCCACACACGGAACCCTCAAACGTACTCTTTGTGTCACTGGTTAATATTTTTTTGTCTTCGTCTAAGACCGAAGGAATTTCCGTGTGGATACGATGGTAACTGTATTTTTTTTTTTTTCGGGGAGTCAGGATCAAGAACTGAGTTCCCATCCCTGAACACTCTGCGCTGTTCATGTAATGCTCGTGGCCTATGTTAGGACCGTATCTGTACTCCAGCAAATACTAATTATCCAACTTGAAAACTAGCCTTGCTTAACAGACTGACCGTCGGAAAATGTTTATAAATTCCAAAAGTTCTCTACAAAACGACACACAAAAATGGAATTTTCATACCAGATGCTATGGTGAGTGAACAAAGACAAGGGAAGAACAAGCTTTGTCCAACATTCTGACCGGCCAAGTTAGCATGGAAATTAACTCGCATGTTACAGAGTCCAGTATTACGCATGCATGGTTTCGAGGTCGTGAATTAAAAAAAACAGCAGAAAATGACAGTAGGACAGTGGTGCTGGGACAATGGTACAGTGACAGTGGTACAGGGACAGTGGTGCAGGGACGGTGGTGCAGGGACGGTGGTGCAGGGACAGTGGTGGTTCAGGGACAGTGGTGGTACAGGGGCAGTGGTGCAGGGACAGTGGTGGTACAGGGGCAGTGGTGCAGGGACAGTGGTGCAGGGACAGTGGTGGTACAGGGGCAGTGGTGGTACAGGGGCAGTGGTGGTACAGGGGCAGTGGTGCAGGGACAGTGGTGCAGGGACAGTGGTGGTTCAGGGACAGTGGTGGTACATGGGCAGTGGTGCAGGGACAGTGGTGGTGCAAGGACAGTGGCGCAGGGACAGTGGTGGTGCAAGGACAGTGGTGCAGGGACAGTGGTGGTGCAAGGACAGTGGCGCAGGGACAGTGGTGCAGGGACAGTGGTGCAGGGACAGTAGCGCAGGGACAGTGGTGCAGGGACAGTGGTGCAAGGACAGTGGTGCAGGGACAGTGGTGCAAGGACAGTGGTGCAGGGACAGTGGTGCAGGGACAGTGGTGCAGGGACAGTGGTGCAAGGACAGTGGTGCAGGGACAGTGGTGCAAGGACAGTGGTGCAGGGACAGTGGTGCAGGGACAGTGGTGCAGGGACAGTGGTGCAGGGACAGTGGTGCAGGGACAGTGGTGCAGGGACAGTGGTGCAGGGACAGTGGTGCAGGGACAGTGGTGCAGGGACAGTGGTGCAAGGACAGTGGTGCAGGGACAATGTTGGTGCAGGGACAGTGGCGCAGGGACAGTGGTGCAGGGACAGTGGTGCAGGGACAGTGGTGCAAGGACAGTGGTGCAAGGACAGTGGTGCAGGGGCAGTGGTGCAGGGACAGTGGTGCAGGGACAGTGGTGCAGGGACAGTGGTGCAAGGACAGTGGTGCAGGGACAGTGGTGCAGGGTCTGTGGTGGTGCGGAGACACTGGTGCAGGGACAGTGGTGCAGGGACAATGTTGGTGCGGGGACACTGATGCAGGGACAGTGGTGCAGGGACAATGTTGGTGCAGGGGCAGTCGTGGAGCAGGGAAAGTCGTGGTGCAGGTACACTGGTAGTGCAGAGACACTATGGGTACAGGGACAGTGGTGGTGCAGGGACAGTGGTGGTGCAGGGTCAGTGGTGGTGCAGGTGCACTGGTAATGCAGGGACACTAATGGTACAAGGACACAAGTGGTATAGGGACTGTAGTGGTGCAAGGACAGTCATGGTATAGGAACTGTGGTGCAGAACAGTGGTGGTGCGGGGACAATGGTGATGAAACTACATTGTTTGTGTAGGGATAGTGGTAGTTCCAGGAAACTGCTTGTGCAGGAACAGTAGTGGTGCAGGGACAATAGTAGTGCGGGGACAATACTGTAGGGAGAGTGGTGATGATGAGACACACGTGGTGCAAGGACAGTGGTGGTGCGAGGAGAGTAGTGTTTCAAAGACAGTGGTGGTGCACAGACAGTAGTGGTGCAGGGACAGTGATGGTGTAGAGGCTGTGGTGCAGGGACAGTGATGATGCCAGTACAGTGGTGGTGCAGGGACAGTGGTGGTGATGCAGGGACAGTGGTGGTGGTGCAGGGACAGTGGTGGTGCAGGGACAGTGGTGGTGCAGGGACAGTGGTGGTGCAGGGACAGCGATGGTGCAGGGACAGTGGTGGTGCAGGGACAGTGGTGGTGCAGGGACAGCGATGGTGCAGGGACAGTGATGGTGCGGGGAATGCGATGTTGGAGGAGACACTGGTGGTGTAAGGACAGTGGTGGTGTAGGGACAGTGCTTGCGGTACAGGGACAGTGGTGTTAGAGGAGTCAGTGGTACTGGAGGTAGCTAAATAAATGTCTGTATTGTTTGTAACCCTTTCACTACGAGGGGCCTCTCCTTATCTCAAATAATTCATCAGCCGTTGTTACGAATATTGGTATATAAACCATGTCCTGGAAGTGAAATGGTTCGTGATGTGCTACACAAAACAAAGACTCCTAACCTTTTTTATCTTAGTTGATGGTCAAGTGAGTCAGTCAGGTATGTAGCTTGAACTAATGATCAAGCAGATTCATTCCTACCTAAAAATTAGGACTCATAAGTATTCATCGAACCGCGACTTAGTATTTAAGTTGTGGGAATGGCCCTGTTCCGTCAGAAGAAAACAAGCAGTAGATATCAAAACTGAATTAATAGATTTTTGTCACACCCGCTGGGGGGGGGGGGATACAATGCTGTGTCACTCAGTCACTTGCTCACCTGCTGAGTTACTGTACCTTGTACGAGGATATGGTCAAGGCCTGACGGGAGAGAGGGGAAGGAGAGTTAGGAAAGAAGAAACTTTGCACAGTGGTAGACCAACACCCGGACAGGGTTATCGTCGGGTGGGCCTCCCATGAGCCCTCTAGCCCTGTTAATAATACAAGGTGTCCAATGTCTTCTTCTGCTTAATGTGGCATGGGGGACTTCTTCGCATTTTCTAAACAAAAAATTCTGTATATATATTGTTACATAGCCTATGATTTCATCATCCTTTGTGTAATTTTAACGCACAGTTGCTGCATGTTTGATCACGAGCGTGTTCTGCCTCAGTCCCCCCCTTCTACCGTTATAGTAGAGTAAGTCGACATCTCTGTTATACTTTGCGGGATTGTCATCTCTTTGTCCCCATGGCTTCATTTGCGCGTCCTCATTACAAGTTGTATCAAGCTCTCCTGGCTCCTATATAATGAGCTCAGTCTCTGCATCATTGCCACTTAGATCTGCTCCTCATTTTGTTCACATCTCTGTCCTCCCCTGTACAGATATTATTATTGTGAGTGCTCAAGAAATCTCCAACCATCTAGCAGCTGTGTGTAATTTGAGTATAACTGTTGTTGCATTTTTGTTCTTGTACTGTATAGCATAAGTTTAATTTGTAGGCCTAGTGAAATTGTAATTTATGTAGGGTTCTTTGTCAGTCATTTTTGATAATAGTTTGTATCTGTAATAATTTATCTGGCATTCACTGAGTATTATCTGGTATCTCATTTTATCAGGGCTGACTTAGATAAATTTACTCTTGCTAACTTCGTGTTAATAGAGGCTATTGCAGTTAACCATATATTTAACCTGTTTATTTGCCATTACATTATCCTTATGAGTCCTGAATGTTTTGTTGTTAGTTTAAGCATTAAACTTTAACTTGTAATTTTACCTAACTCTTTTGTTTTGAACCTGGAACTTTACGGGACAGTAGTGACTCTTCGTATTCTCACTTAAAGTGTACATTATCTTTCTCTGTTCCGTAACATAAATTTGGCGACCTCATATCAGGATATTCAGGATATTATCATAAGGATATTGCTTGATATTTTGTGACTGTTTCTTATTAATTATGTCTACTATTACTACACTTGATGAAGCCAAGGACTTTTTGTCAAATGTGCAAACAGTGTGTGATATAGAAAACAGAACAAAGAATGAACTTAAGCTTGTTGCTCAACAATTGGGAATTGTTGTTCGCTCTCATCATTCTAAAGATCAGATTGTTGACATGATTAATGAAAGCTTGTTTAATGTAACTCCTCCAAATGAGCAAACGCAGATTGAATTAGCTAAGTTACAGCTAGCCCTGCAGGAGGCTCGTGTTAATGAGGCAAATGCTCGTATTCAAGAGGCAGAGGTACGGGCTCAGGCACAAATTGAACTTGCCAGGATTCAGGCAGACCATGAGTATCGCATGAAACAAGGTGGAACTGGATCATCTAGCTCTGATGATTTTGATGTGGCTAAAAATGTTAAACTTGTCCCTCCTTTTAATGAATCTGATTTAACAAAGTATTTTCAGTTGTTTGAGAGGGTAGCTACAGGTTTTAATTGGCCTAAGGAGTATTGGCCAGTACTCCTTCAAACTGTTCTCACCGGTAAAGCTCAAGTAACTTATGCATCTTTGCCTCAGAATCAGTCTGATAATTATGATGTAGTTAAGAGCTTGATTCTTAAGGCCTATGAGCTTGTTCCTGAAGCTTATAGAGTAAAATTTAGGACAACTTCCAAGCAAGATAAGCAATCCCATGTTGAGTATGCAAAAATCAAAGAAGATCTGTTAGAGCAGTGGTTAAATTCTAAGAATGTGGATTCTGATTTTGACAAATTTAAGCAGATGATTTTGCTGGAGGACTTCAAAAGGTGTATTTATAAAGATGTAAGCCTATATCTTGATGAGAAAAGAATAGATAATTTGTCTGATGCTGCAGTTTTAGCTGATGAGTATGTTCTCACTCACAAGAGATATTCTAAAGAAAAAAGGAAAGCTGAGAGTCAGTACGTTGCCTCTACTCAGAGTACAGGTAACAGGAAAGAGAATAAGGATGATGTTTCTCAGGAAGTAAATACCAGCTTCACCTCTAGATTTCAGAAAAGTAAATGTACTTATTGTAGTAAGCTTGGTCATACTACGGAGAGATGTTTCAGGAGACAGCGTGATGTGAACAAAAAGGAGTCTTTAAATATTCAGTCAATTGGTCTAGTGTCCACTCTTGAGAGTTCCCAGAATTCTTTAACTGAGTTAACTGAACCTGCTTTGAGGGGTAACTTAAATTCTCATGATGGAGCTCCTCTTTTGAGCAGTAACGTGGGTGACACTCTCAAGAGTTCATGTGCTAATTTCCTGTCTGATGGTTTTGTCAGTCCTCTGGACAGTAATGACAGGAAATCAGTTCAAATATATCGTGATACAGGTGCTTGCCAATCCCTTATGCTGACCAGTGTTCTAGGCTCTAATTTTAATTCCTCTGATGAAACTGTAATCTTACAAGGTGTAGGGAATAATTACTTCTCTGTTCCTCTGTGCAGAGTGAATTTAGAGTCTGGTTTTGTTAATGGTTCTGTTATGGTTGGGTTGGTTGAGACACTCCCAATGTCAGGTGTAACTTTCTTACTTGGAAATGATATTGGTGGAAGTCAAGTGTGTCCAGCTCCTCAGTTGTCTAGTGAGCCAGTGGCTGCGTCCCAGGATTGTGATGTCCCTGATGTGTTCCCTGCATGTGCTGTCACTAGGGCTAAGTCTAAAGTTACTGGTGATTTAGAGGATAATGATGATGATGATGTTATCCTAGCTGACACTTTTCTTGCTAATTTGGACCACTCACCAGATGAGGCAGTACCCCGTAGTGTTGATAATTTGTCTCGTCAAGAGTTGGTTGAGTTGCAGGTTGCTGACCCTGAGTTGAAAGGTCTAGCTAACTCTGCTTACAGTGAAGAAGAGTGAGCCGGTGCTTCTACTTGTTATTATGTAAAGTCAGGAGTACTTATGAGGAAGTGGAGACCCCCAACAGCATCAGCCGACTGTGAATGGGAGGTTGTACATCAAGTTGTCATCCCTCGTGTTTGTAGGCAGGATATCATTAGAGTGGCTCATGATTCCAGTTTGGCAGGACACCTTGGAGTGAGGAAGACTGTGGCACGCATTTTGAAACACTTCTACTGGCCAGGTATCTTCAGGGATGTTTCCTGGTATTGTAAGTCTTGTCACACCTGTCAAGTTGTGGGAAGTGTAATCAGACCGAAAAGGTTGCACCTCTAGTTCCCATTCCTCCTTTTGAGGCGCCTTTCACCCGTGTGTTGGTGGATATTGTGGGCCCTCTTCCTAAGACTTCTTCAGGATTTTCTTATGTGTTGACCATGATTGATATGGCTACTCGTTATCCTGAAGCCATTCCACTTAGAAATATCTCAGCAAAGAACGTGGTTAAGGAAATGCTAGGGTTCTTCACAAAGTTTGGTCTGCCCAAGGAGGTACAGTCAGACCGGGAAGTAATTTCATGTCAAATGTTTTCAAGCAGTCTCTGAAAGAGTTGGGCATCACCAAGATCACGTCTTCAGCTTACCATCCCCAGACCCAAGGAGCGTTGGAGAGATATCATCAAACACTCAAATCGATGCTCAAGAAATACTGTTTGGAACATCAGAAAGACTGGGATAAAGGTCTTCCATTCGTTGTGTTTGCCGCAAGAGAATCTCCAAATGAATCACTGGGCTTCTCACCTTTTGAACTACTGTTTGGCCATGAAGTAAGAGGACCCCTTAAGCTACTCAAGGAATGCTGGCTGTCGGAGGAAGATGACGTCAACCTGCTGGAGTATGTGATGAAGTTCAAAGAACGGCTGTCCACTGCTTTGCAGCTGGCGAGAGAGAATTTAGGAGCTGCTCAGGAGAAGATGAAGACTTGGTATGATAAGAAGTCCAGGTTACGCCACTTTCAGCCAGGAGATCAGGTTTTGATTCTGCTACCAGTTCATGGGCAACCTCTTCAAGCCAAGTTTAGTGGTCCTTATTTCGTGGAGAAGAAACTCAGTGATGTCAACTATGTCATCGCCACACCAGATCGTAGAAAGAGCAAGCAACTATGTCACATCAACATGCTAAAGTTATATCACAGGCGGGACGAAAATAATCCAGTCTGCACTGTAGCTGTTCCACCCGAGTCTACAAGTGAAGTTCTCCCATGCAGCATGAGCCTGAGTGATAGTTTGGGGAAGAATCCTGATATCATGAATGATCTCCAGACTAAGCTTTCTCATCTACCTCCTAAGGAAAGGCAGGAGTTTTCGGCATTACTGCAGGAGTACCCGCAAGTGTTCCGTGCTACTCCAGGAAGAACCACTGTGTTGATGCATGATGTCGATGTTGGAGACGCAAAGAAGCCAATTAAATTGCCTCCTTACCGTGTGAACCCAGTGAAAGTTCCTCTCATCCAGAAGGAGCTTGGCTACCTGTTGGACCACAAGATGATTGAGCCCTGTCAGAGCGAGTGGAGTTCTCCTGTCACTCTGGTCGCTAAGCCAGGTGGGTCACAGCGGCTTTGCATCGACTACAGACGTGTTAATCAGATAACTAAAACAGACACTTACCCTCTCCCTCGTGTGGAAGATTGCATAGACAAGATCGGAAAGGCTAGGTACATAAGTAAGTTTGATTTGTTAAAGGGATACTGGCAAGTACCTATGACTGAACGTGCTAGGGAGATCTCATGTATTGTAACATTAGGAAAGACATTTGCATGTTCTGTAATGCCATGTACAGATTGTTTTAGAGTAATAAGAAATTTCCTTTGTAAATTTCTTTTTTCTTTGTGGGGAGGTGTTACATAGCCTATGATTTCATCATCCTTTGTGTAATTTTAACGCACAGTTGCTGCATGTTTGATCACGAGCGTGTTCTGCCTCAGTCCCCCCCTTCTACCGTTATAGTAGAGTAAGTCGACATCTCTGTTATACTTTGCGGGATTGTCATCTCTTTGTCCCCATGGCTTCATTTGCGCGTCCTCATTACAAGTTGTATCAAGCTCTCCTGGCTCCTATATAATGAGCTCAGTCTCTGCATCATTGCCACTTAGATCTGCTCCTCATTTTGTTCACATCTCTGTCCTCCCCTGTACAGATATTATTATTGTGAGTGCTCAAGAAATCTCCAACCATCTAGCAGCTGTGTGTAATTTGAGTATAACTGTTGTTGCATTTTGTTCTTGTACTGCATAGCATAAGTTTAATTTGTAGGCCTAGTGAAATTGTAATTTATGTAGGGTTCTTTGTCAGTCATTTTTGATAATAGTTTGTATCTGTAATAATTTATCTGGCATTCACTGAGTATTATCTGGTATCTCATTTTATCAGGGCTGACTTAGATAAATTTACTCTTGCTAACTTCGTGTTAATAGAGGCTATTGCAGTTAACCATATATTTAACCTGTTTATTTGCCATTACATTATCCTTATGAGTCCTGAATGTTTTGTTGTTAGTTTAAGCATTAAACTTTAACTTGTAATTTTACCTAACTCTTTTGTTTTGAACCTGGAACTTTACGGGACAGTAGTGACTCTTCGTATTCTCACTTAAAGTGTACATTATCTTTCTCTGTTCCGTAACAATATATATATATATATATATATATATATATATATATATATATATATATATATATATATATATATATATATATATATATATATATATATATATATAAAATTGTCAATATATTCAGTTCCATGATAAGATATCAGATAGCATCGGTATATTTGGAACTGGAAGATGCGAAAGGTTATAGTGTTGATATAAGAAAAAACAAAGCACAAAGAATGATGCAATGTCAAAATACGTAATTTATGCCTAGAAAAATAATGATGTCCATGGAAATCAAAGTGATAAAGATGCCACTAAGCATTATGGTAAAGGATCATAATTTTAAAGTAAGGTAAAAGTAATGCATTAATTATATATATATATATATATATATATATATATATATATATATATAGGTAAGTAATACATTAATTATATATATATATATATATATATATATATATATATATATATATATATATATATATATATATAAAGGGCACACATTCAGAGAGACTTACAAATACTGTACACACACAACTGGTATATTTTCTGCCATCATTGGTCTCGGTACTAACAAGGCCTATTGGGGTCCCTCCTGTTGTCCTCAGGAACTGTGCTTCTCTGCAAACACCCTGCCTTGGCAAACTCTTTCACCTTTGTCTGTCAACTTGTACGTTTCCTTTTTTCTGGATGTTTGCCCTCATTCAGCCTGTCCCAAAGACGAGTGACGATACCCATCCCTCTAACTATAGCCCGATTGCTTTAACATCCTGCATTTCATTTTTTTAATCAATTCTTATCAAAAATAATATGAAGTACCTATCCTAAAACAAACTTCTTTCTGATCGTCAGAATGGGTTCCGCCAGGGACGTTCCACTGGCGATCTTGTCACCTACCTTTCAGACTCCTGGACTTTGGCAAAAGCGTTGCCATTGCGCTTTACATCTCAAAGGTTTTCGACTGAGTCTAGCAGAAGACTTTAATATCCAAACTGCTCTCTATCCTTCCATCTGTGCTTTCACCTCCAGCTTCCTTTCTGGTCGTTCTATAGCCACTGTTGTAGATGGCCACCGTTCTTCTACAATAGCAATCAATAGTGGTGCTCCACAGGCTTCTATCCTATCACCAACTCTCTTCCTTCTATTCATCAACGACCTACAGTGCTGTACACCTAACCCTATCCACTCATACGCTGATGACTCCACCCTTAACCTTTCCATTCGCTTCCCATTGAGTCCAGTTCAGCAGTTACTTCAACAAAAGAGGGATGAGGCTAGGGCACAACTAATGTCTGACTTGGATTATATCTCTGATTGGGTTAAATGTAATCTTGTTTATTTTCCTCTCTATCTGTCTATAGCCAGACGCCTCAATCCCGTAAGGGATGGTCACAAACAAATCACCTTCATGTCGCCCTGTTCCCCACCAATTCATTGCCCTCCCCACGGTTCACGTCCTCTTCTCTTATATATCTCTCCACTTCATCCCTCCATCCCATCCTCGGATTCCCCCTCCCTCTCCTCTCCTCTCCTCCACCCCACTTACATACACTCTACTTGTTTGTCTCTCGCTCTCCATCCTCTCCACATGGCCAAACAGCTCAGTGTATCTCTTCTAACACTTTCTGTCATAGCCACATCCACACCACAACGCCCTTAACCTCCTCATTTGCTAGTCTGTCTCACCATGTAACTACACATGCTCCTCTCAAGTAACTCATTTCCACTGCTCTCACTCTTGACTTGTGTCCTTCCAACAGGGTCCAAGCTTCACTTTCATACATTAGAGTTGGTATCATAATACTGTCGTGCAACGACTTTTTCACCTCCATGCTCACTTCCTTATTTCTTATCACTGCTTTCAATGAACCAGCCACCTTTTTTTACTTGTTTCGCCTTTTTATAGTACTTCCTCCAAACTTCCATCCTTACTCATCACACTACCCAAGTACTTAAATGCACTCACACTTTCCATTTTCTCATCATCAAACCTCACAGTACATACTGTGACTTAACTTATCTCGAGGACTATGACTTACTCTTCTCTTCATTCACCTTTAGATTCCGATTCTTACACACTCCCAGACTCATTCACTAAGCCTTGCAGTTCCCCTTCATCTTCACCTAACAACACAGTGTCACCTTCAAACACTAATACAGGATGTTTCCAAATGCTGCCCTCTCTCATTACGACCGCTCAAACATTCACTGCCCTACCTTGTACCTCTTTTATAACCTCATCCACATACAGATTGAACAACCATGGAAACATGACACATCCTTGTTTCAATCCAATATTCAGACAGAAAAATTCACTTTGTTCACTATCCACACGCACTGCAGCCTTAGCACCCTCTCAAAAGCTCTTCACGGCATTCATCATCCCCCAGTTTACTCCATATATCCTTGATATTCCCCACATTCCTTGTCTATCCACTCTGTCATATGCTTTCTCCAAATCTATGATGGCCGCATATAACTTTTTCCCCTTCTCTAGAAACTTTTCCACTAAAGACCTAAGGATGAATATCCGATCTACACAACCTTCTCCCTTACTAAAACATCCCGGTTCTTCTCCACCTAATTCCTCTGTTATTTTCCCAACTCTGTCAATAGGTATCCTACCATATACTTTGCCTGTTAGACTAAGGAGACAAATGCCCCCATAATTACCACACACTTCTATTTCCCCTATTCCTTTGTACAGACTAATAGTTTTACCAGAATTCCTATCCTTCGAGACACTACCTTCCTCCCAGACCAATCTGCACATCTTTCATATCTATTCTACTACTATCTCTTCCCCATCCTTCAGCATCACCACTCACTCCAGCAAATCCTGGGACTTTCCATATTTTGACTTTCTTCAGTGCTTCCATTACTTCCATCCAACTTCTCTCTTCCTCCCCTCTCACCTCCCTAATTGTCCCAGCCATTCCCCAGGTACTCATACTTGCATTACATTCATTCTCTTTCTTTAACCTTTCCTCAAAGTATTCTGTCCATCTGCTCATTTTTTCTCCCATATCCTCTATCAATCTGCCACTTTTATCTTTCACTTTCCTACTAACTTCTCTATCACCCTGTCTAATTCTCTTTACCTCCTTCCAGAACATTGTCTTATGTTCCCTCCACTTTGCACTCAAATTCCTTCATAATTCCTCATCCACTCTCTTCTTACTCTCTCCTACTAATCTCTTCACCTCTCTCTTCCTCCGTATATATAACTCTCACTTCCGTCTCTATACTTCCTCCATGCCTCTGCTTCCCATTTATTCACTATATGAATTCTTCTTTTGCACCATAGCTTCTCTCATCTCTTCATTCAACCATGTTGCTACTTGCACCCCGTTACGTCTTCTCTTCACGCCACACACCATCTGACATACTGCACAGATTTCTTCTGTAAATATCTTGCACACACACCTTCCACCTCCGCCATCTCCTCCTTATCATATTTACCCAATTGCTCATCCATTTCTCTGTTATATTCTGCTGTCTTTTCCATCCTCTTTTAACCTTTCTACCCTTGTTGTATGGTCTACTTCCTCTTGTCCTTCCCTCTCCATCACACTTAATCTTCCTCAGGTACACCTGGGTCTGACTGACACGGGCAATTTTTTCGATGGTATAGTTCAGTAACTTATAGATGCCTGGGATCCCTGTCCTCAATAGCTTCCTAACTTTTTGTGTCCATGCAAGGTGTGGGTTACTTTCGTGTCTCTCTATGTTTTTGCAATATATCACTCAGAATTGCATGTCGGGTCTGTGAGACCCAGGTGTACCTGAGGAGGGGGCAGAATTTTTCACTGTGAGTTTGCAAGTTGATTTTATGTTGTGTGGGACCCACTCCGCCCATAAGGAAGGTCATCCATACCTCAGGTTGTGACACAAGTGCTAGGCTCATAGTGTTCTTTGTTTTCGTGTATGGTGACTGAAAAAAAAAAAAAATCAGTTTGGCATTTCTTTTCATATTTTTTTAAAAAATATGTGGAGTTCAATTAATTAAAACTTATTCACATAGTTTTGTAACTGATAAGACCTATTACACTGTATTATATTCAGGAATTCATTATATAAAACATGCGTGACACTACGGCGTTCTTCAAAACTTGTTTCTGACAGACCCGGGTGTACCTAAGTTGTAAGCGAAACTGTAGGTCTACCCGAGGAGGTAAAAGCTTGACTTTCACCACCACCAAGCAATGCACCGAAAGTCCATTCCCCAACCACTGTATGCTCTTGCATACATTACATACCTTCTCATTCTGTCATTTACACATATATAATCAATCATTGCCTTCCATTCATTGAATTCACCATCCACCCTTCTTATCATCCGCCAAGTATAACTGTGGATCATTTTTTGCCTAAAGAGGGTATTGGCTATCACCAATCCTCTCCCAGCACAAATGTCCACCAGAGCACTACAATTCTCATCCACTTCTGCAGGCACACTCCACTCAACAGCCACTCTATCCACCTTCACATTCCCTACTTTTACTTTCATATCTCCATTTAAAGACACTTTCTCATTCCTCTCAAACTTTTCCCTGCATGCTTCGATATTTGTCCAGAACTCTTTTTTCACTGTGCTTGCACGATCTTATGTTGACGCGCGCGCGCGCGCCCACACACACACACACACACACACACACACACACACACACACACACACACACACACACACACACACACACACACACACACACACACACACACACACACACACACACAATCGCCTAAGTTTGTAATGATACTTCGATCTTACCCACATAATCCTTGAACCAACTGATACATACCGTCTTACCCGCGAATATACCCCATCCATACTCCCATGCTCTCACAGTCTGTCCACGTTTGCACCCTCAAGCACGTGGACAATCTCTCTCTCTCTCTCTCTCTCTCTCTGACCTCATCATTCGCATCCCTTACATTCCATGTTGCAATCCGAACCATGTCCTTCTCCAGGTCCTTGGTCGTCACCTGTTGGTCAGTCCTGGTCTGAGGCATCTTGTTCGTATTTTTAGTTAGCTGTTTTCCAGGGAAGGACACTAACCATCCGGCAACCCACTTGCTGACACGTAGGGAACACGTGTCTGTTGGTTATAAGGTTACCACCTAACGTATCAAATGATATCCTGGTTTACGAGAAATAATTTGGCTTACCACTAAATGTAGAGCTACCCCGAAATAGTGTACAGCTACAATGAGTGGGTGGATGATAGGCGCCCCCATCAAACACTCAGTTTCTACATTTCCAACCCGACAGAATCTTTCACAGTAGTATCCTCTAATTTTTAACAATATACAACTCAATTCTGCATCATCTTTAAACATTCCTGTGGTTTCATTCTCTCGGGATTTGTCTTGAAATGCTCATATTACTTCATTTGTAAAATCTACTTCCAGGAGATTGGGTGTGCTAAGCCGACTCTGTGCTATCTTTACCCCTGCAGAGCTGCTGACTATATACACTGGTTTTGTTCGCCCCTGTGTGGAGTACAACTGTCACATGTGGGAAGTTCCCCACATACAGCTCTTCCGAACAATGTGGAGTCAAAGGCCTTTCGTCTCATTAACACTGCTCCTATTACTGCCTTCCCTCAACCTCTGTTTTTCGCCACACTGTTGCATCTTTATCTCTTTTCTATCGCCACTTCAATTGCCACTGTTCCTCCGAACGGTCTGCTTGCATCCCTCCACCACTACGGTGGGCAGGTAGCACTTCTACCAACATACTCTCATCCCTTCTCTGTCAAACTCTCTAATGCAAGAGTTAACCGTTACACCCAGTCTTCTGTGTATGCAACAGTCTGACTCTGGAACTGTCTTCCTCTATCTGTATTTCCTACTGTCTATGACCTCCGGTCTTACAAACGCTGTGTGTCTAGGCATTTCGAAATGAATAGATCTTGAATTTGGCTCTTTGTTATCTTGTTTTTTTTGTTTTTGTTTTTCTTGGAAGGAACAATCTTACAGGCTTTTGGTATTTGGTTCCTTCTCCCGTGCATAAGATAACTCACACAAAAACGCATTGGAGTATACGCACAATGACACACATATGTTAAAATATTTCCTCATAAAACACATACACGCAATTACCTATGCATGCACATATACTGTTTGCACACAGATGCACACAAATGCACGTATTCACATTACTCAAACGGAAATCTCTCTCTCTCTCTCTCTCTCTCTCTCTCTCTCTCTCTCTCTCTCTCTCTCTCTCTCCTACTGCCAGTCATATACTCACCTGCCGACAGTCCATATGGGTCATCCTGAAAGTGAAGTACACAGAATTGTCAGTAAACCATTCTTACACTATTTAATAACCATTTCCATTGATAACACTACAATATGTACATCACCATATGCAAATATATACATCAACCAGTGATATAATACCCTTTGAGGTGTACAGGTCTGTTAGTAACCTGCCATAGTCCAAATTATTTATGCATACAGTAAGTGATTAGTCTATATACCTCAGCCATGAAGGTCTACTGGATCTGGTTTCATACTACTACATTGTACAATGTCAGACACTGTCGTAGGGTCTAGGTTGTATATTACTGATGTGTTACAACATAATGCTTGTTACTAGGGCATGTTTTGAGAAAAGGGAGTACCACGTTGTGTGTGACTTGGTAAGTGATTGAGAGTGTAGTGAGCTGACTGTGTGTACCAGTCTGTGCATTTTTTATGGCTAATGCTTCCTGGGAGTTAGCAGTCACTTAACAACTGGTGGAGGACTTAACTACCTGAGGGAGTTTATCCAATTTGTCAGCCGGTTAGCCAAAGTTAATGCAGCATAGGAAGGATTGGGCAGCCTCCTTACTGCTCTGTGTCCCGCAGCCTACCTCAGCGGATTAGGTGGCTACATAGTGACTGTAGTGTACTGTGTGTAAACAATATATGATATGCTACATCACTCCCCCTCTCACACAAAAAAAAAGAAAAAAAATCACATAAAAACATAGGGAATGCTATGCTGTTGTAACCCTCCATCTGACTAAGCACATACCCCCACCTCTCTGGACACCTAACAAAGCGCATAACGGCCCTCACCAGCCCCCAATCTTTTATTTTAAAGGTGGGTATTAAGAGAACGCCTTGAGGACACATAACATGGACCCTTAAGATTCCTTGCACAGGTTGCATTAAAATCTCTGGAATCTTTTTTTTTTTTGTCTGCCTTTTTATTATTAAAAAAATACTTAAGACACAGAATTCTACCTATCAAGAGGCACCAGTTCACTATAAGACACATAACTATGTGAAATTTCATGATTCTACAGTGAATACTTTCTAGAGTCCTGGCCCAGAAATGAAATCTCTATGCCCAGCCAGATGCCCAACTCTACGGATGGACACCTATTGATCCCAGTGATAACAATATCCTCCTCTGAGTTTGTCAGGTGGAGGGTAAAAATGAGCACATTGCTGTAATACATACTGTTTAAAAAATTCTAATATGGGTACATAGAATAACAGTATTTGACATACGCATTAGGTGAGGCAACTGGGCACTTAATGGGGAATTGGGCATACACTTTAATTAATTGCAAATATTCCTATATAAAACCTGTAAATCTTTAATTTTCTTGTCTTTTCTGGTGTTAATCGTAGAGCTAAGTTCCCCTGCAATAACATTTCAAAATCAACAATTAGAAATAGTAAAAAGTTGTCCACTGACTCTTGCAAGCATACGAGTGACGTTTTTTTGAGAAATCACCGAATCCCCAACACTGGAAACTAATGGTAAGGCACCTAGGTTAGACGTTAGCTACAGAACTCTGCTTAGGCTAATTTACTGGACATTATCAAAGGTCGGATGGGAACTAGTAACATGTGTCTACAGTGCAGTAACAGGTAAGGGCAAATGTAACTCAAGGGATGTAACTGGGCACTTTGGGGACGGGCAACCGAATACATTAACTAATCATTATTTAGCTTCTAAATATGCCTGAAAGACATCTATTGCTATATTGCTAAGTCTCAGGGATGCACCAGACTCTGAATCAAAAAGACTCTGTTTTCTCATCAGCCGACAGCACAGCAATGACAACATCCTGAGTAGCGGGAGTGCACCTGTTTTTCCTGCATACCACGATTTTACCCAACCCTTGAAAAACACAACCTAACCAATTCTTGAGGCCATACACTTCGACTAAAAAAGTTTCTAAGCTTCTTTAATTTGTTGTATTAAAAGTTTCCATATCATCAGTCAATGCTAGAAAAAGGTGTACTCCCAGTATTCAGGATTATAACATTTTGAGGTCTTCTTTATATACTGCCATGTTTAACATGTAATGCATGAATAAGTTTATGTTTTTAGTAGCAGTCATCTATATTGATCCCCATTGTACAGTCAGGGAAGTTACATTTTTTATCAATGTGTTCTGTGATGACCAGAATCTTTTGTGGTATTGTATTGTACATTTTAGGCACCAAGTGGTAGAATTGTCTATTTTTCCTACTGAAATCTTAAAACAGTAATACCTGCTTAAGTTTATGTTATTTAGTAGCAGTCAACAGTAATGAGCACCTTCCTGCAGTAATAAAAAGGTCTGGGTGTCCGGTTGTCCCATTGTTTGGGTTAAACAGGCACCCACCTTGTTATATTTCTAAGCAAGTTTTTTTTTTTTTTAATATGTGTCCGGTTCCAATAGGTATCCCTAAATGAGTCCTTTAAAGATATTTTTCACTTTTTCGAAATTCCTGCCTGTCTCTATAATATTGACCAAAAATATAGATAGATAGATAGATAGATAGATAGATAGAGAGAGAGAGACAGACAGACAGACAGACAGACAGACAGAGATTGATTGTATTAAAATCTGGCGGTGCAACTGCCAGGGTCATAACAAGCTAAAAGATTCAGCAAATTAAAAGTGCTTATTGAAAATAAAGTTAATAACTATTTCTAGAAATAAAACACTGAAAATAATAAAAGAATAGTTAAATGAAAATATCAATTACTTATAAAAGTGGAAGCAGGCCCGCCTCCTGAAGAAAACTAAAAACATCAGTAAAATCGCTAGAGGTTCCACCAAGCACCGAGGAGAGACAGTAGGCACCACCTGCCCCTCTATGCCTATGGAGGAAACTCTGACGTAGGTCCCCCGAACTCGGACACTCAACCAGCAAGTGACGGACAGTAGGGGGAACGAGGCAGTCATCACAGTACGGTTGAGTCTTACCACTCATCAGGAACCCATGTGTAAGCCGAGAGTGCCCAATGCAAAGCCTAGCAAGAGCCATCTCCAATCGCCGAGGCATGGAGGGGAGAACCCTTGGCACAACCACTCTCTGAAAGACCTTTTTCAGCTTAATATGAGTGACACCATCCCAGCATCTCTGCCAATATGCACGAATCCTATACGGCAAGTAAGGTGTTACATCAGAAGCAGGAAGCAGGTAGTCGGTTTGGGGCTGTTGAGAAGCTGCAGCCTTGGCCAGTGCATCTGCCTTCTCATTGCCCACCACACCAACATATACAGGAACCCAGCAGAAATCCACTCTCTTCCCCCGACGACGAACGAGGAACAGCCACTCCAAAATAGTTAAAACTAAAGGATGGGAAGAGTTAAAAGAGTCCAGGGCCAAAAGTGCCCCTTGAGAGTCGCTAAAAATAGTAAAATAATTGTCATGGTGGACAAACACCAACTTCAGGGCTACAATGATAGCTGACAACTCTGCAGTAAAAACTGAAGCAACCAAAGGAAGACTACCTCCATGGTTCAAATTGGGAAATACCACTCCAAAACCAATACCAGATGCGGATTTAGAGCCATCAGTATACACAGGCACAGAACCACCATGACTAGAAGAATATTCTAAAAGTAACTGTCAAAGACACTGAGGAGTCACAGAATCCTTTGAGCCTGCAAAAGACCCACAGAAAGTTTCCTTGGGCAATATCCATGGCGCAACCCTCAGGATCCAAACAGGACTGACAGGTACTGCTGACAAACCAAACTCCTCCATGATATCCCGAACCCTATAGCCAAACGGACGATGCATGCAAGGGTGTCTACTATAATACAAAGAACGAGACTGTTGCATCACACACTCGCAGACAAGTGAGTCTGGAAGGCGACGAATCTGGAGCCAGCATCATGCTGTAACAGACTGATGCAGTAGATCTAAAGGGGGTACACCAACTTCCACCAACAAGCTGGGAATTGGAGACGACTGAAAAGCCCCAGTTGCAAGGTGGAGACCAGCATGATAGACAGCATCTAGAGTTTTTAGTTTGGACTCTGTGGCAAAGGAGTATACCTCGCAGCCAAATGATTGCTTGGAGGTTACAAAAACCTGAAACAAATGCAAGAGCATCCTCCGATCAGCACCCCAAGAGGTATGGGACAGAACCCTCAATAGATGGAGAGCCTTCATACATGAAGCTTTAAGATTTGCCAAGTGGGAAACCCAAGTCAAACGGCAGTCAAACGTCAGGTCCAGGAATTTCGTCTCTGCCACACAACGGAGTCTCCTGCCACAAAGCTGGAGATCAGGGTCCAAGTGTACCCCTCTCATCTTACAGAAGTGCATAGCCACAATCTTAGAAGGGGAAAACCGAAAACCCTTGGAAGTGGCTCAGGCATAAATCTTGTCCAAGGCAAATTGCATACGCTGCTCAATAGCAGACATGCAGGAGTCACTAAACCATATAACTAAGCCATCCACATAAAGATATGAGGATACCCCAGGAGGCACAGCGTCAAGGATACCATTGATGGCCACCACAAACAGGGAAACACTTACGACACTCCACTGTGGGACACCTTCCTCCTGGCACAGTGGCACGGAGAGGGTAGAACCTACACGGACCTGAAACACACGATCAGTCAAGAAGTCTCGAAGTAACACAGGCAGGCAACCACGTAAACCAAAGGCATGAAGTTGTTGGAGGATGCCATGGTGCCAGGCAGTCATAAGCCTTCTCAAGGTCAAAGAACACAGACACAAGATGTTGCTTAGAGGCAAAAGCTTCACAGATTGACGCCTTGAGCCTGATAAGGTTGTCTGAAGTGCACCGTAATTTACAGAAACCGCTCTGCGAAGGAGAGAGAAAACAACCCTTCTTCAGAAACCACTAAGCCTGACATTGACCATCTTTTCAAATAGTTTGCACACGCACGATGTAAAAGTGATAGGGAGATAGTTGGTGACCTGGGAATGGTCTTTACCTGGCTTGGGAATGGGCAGGACAATACCCAACTTCCAACTCTTGGGAAGAGAGCCTTCTCTCCAACCCTGTTAGAAAGATCAGATAAAAACTGAAGTGAATCAGTCGGCAGAAGACGGAGCAGAACATATGGAATGCCGTCAGGCCCAGGAGCAGTGTCACCACACTCTGAGAGGGCAGCTCACAGCTCACGGAAGCTAAAGTCTAAATTATACGGTTCTCTACCACGAGAGCGAAAGTCAAGATCTAGCGTCTCCTGATTTCTACGAAAGCTAGCACATGGCTGAGAAGGATCCTTTTTTGAAACACCACAAAACTGATTTGCCAGAGCAGAGGCTACTGCATCTGGTGCAGACACAAGTTCTCCGTGAAGTCGCAACACCGGTGGGGAGGGGGACGAGAACCTACCAGAAATCTTGCGCACCTGTTTCCGCACCATAGGCATTGGAGTAGAGGACGCAACTGTAGAAACATACGACCTCCATGAGTCACAGAGAGCATTCTTCATGACCCATCTATAGTGAGCATGTGCTTTGTGAAACTGTATTTTTATTAAAACAACACTACTATTGGTAAAATATCGATGGGCAGGTGCTTTGTAAGCTCCCTTTGCTATGGAGCAGTCATCATTCCACCATGGCACATGTCTCCGGGAAAGAACACCAGAAGTCCATGGGATGGAATGAACCCCTGCTGAGAAAACTGTCTTATAAAAATAACATTCGGCATCATAGATAGTTGAAAAATCAGTAACCCTGTTGGCAAATACGCATAGTTCCTCAAAGAGAGACCAATCAGCCCTATCCAGACACCAGCGTGGCATACGGGCAGCAGGAACAGAGCGAGTAGACTGGACCAACACAGGATAATGGTCACTACCATGCAGATCATCCAAAACCTCCCAAGAAAAATCAAAGGCACAATCAGAGGAGGAGATGGTAAGGTCAATGACAGAATCCATGCTAGTCTGAACATGAAAATGGATCAGCCTCCCATCGATTAGTACAATCAAATCTAAATCTCCAACCAAGGAGGCAAGAAGATCACCCAGGGAATTTGAAAGTGAGTCACCCCACAAAGGATGTCGGCCATTAAGGTCACCAAGGAGTAGGAAGGGGGGTGAAAGTTGGCTGATAAAGGTTTCCAGATCAGCATGCATAACAGGAATGGAAGGTGGAAGGTACAAACAACAGATGATATAGCACCTCCCAACGTGCATCTGTACTAGTAGAACCTGAAGGGGAGACTGGATTGCAAAGGAAATAAAGGGGACATCAGAACAGCACAAAACTGCACATCTACTGCTGTGACCACCAGGAGGAGATGCATGGAAGACCTCATACCCTCTAATAGAAGGGAACTGTCTATTCCCCACCACTGTCTCCTGAAGACAGACACAGAGCGGCCTCAGAGTAGACAGTAATAACTGCAATTCCTCCCAATTCGCCATGAAACCTCTACCATTCCATTGAAGACAAATTGGTACTGATTAACCCGCCCTGTCCCGGAGACGTGAATTCACGTCCTCACATAATGTGCACTCATATCCTGGAGACGTAAATTAACGCAGCAAAATTGCAAGGACATTGCAAGGTCCCTAATTTGCACAATTTTCAATTTTCGTGAGTGATTTTTGGCACGTATACACGGGACACCTTCCTCCTCAAGATGCCAGGCAGGGACAATGCCTTACCCAGCATGACCTCCTCCCCCCCCTGCATGACCTTTTCTCAGCAATTCACCTGTTATCAGTGACCTGGCCAGTAAAGCCATGTCATACCATGGTACGAAATTGAGGGCCAGAGTGATTCCCCAATCGATGACAATGTGGAGGACAAACACTGGAGGAAGAAACAGTCAGTAATGATGATCAGGTAATGTGGCAAAAAAAGGTCAGGAATGGTGATGAGTTAGTGAGTGAAACAATGCTTATAATGCCTATACTGTATAACCGTTTGAAAACCAATATACTCTCGTACTACATATAAATTCGTACCAAATAAATAAATAAATACCGTTTATGAGTGGTGTAGAATAGTTATCCTCCCATAGAACTCGTTTTCTTTGCAGCCAGCTTGATAGAAAACCCTGTAAGGTAAGGAGGTACTCGTACCTAGATCGAGTATTTTAAACCTCAGGTGAGCGATTTCTCTATGAATTTTCGATGTTTCTCACCAAAAGCGGATGTTTGAGCTAAAAAAAAAAGGTCCAAAAATGTCGGGACTGGGGCGTACCACTGCCCAGAAAACGTCGGGATGGGGCGGGTTAAGCCATAGTGAGTAGTAGAAAATAATATGAAATGAGAAAACACCAAGGCTATGTAGCAACTTCACTGAGAAGGATGTGAAAGCCCTTCTTCCTAGGCGTGGAGCTCTGCCTTACCAACCGAGAAGACAATATAGATTTAGAGTTTCCATGGGTGGAAGTCCTCTTACCCCAAGACCGGTCCCGCCCATCTCCAGAACGGGGCCAATCGGACCCTCCTCAACTGAATCTACTAAGGTTTGACTGCTGGGTGATTGATCAGAGGGAGCAGGCAACCGAGCCCTTTGAGTATCCAAAGGCCCAGACCGTGCCACACCTGAGCAAGAAGCAGGAACTGGAATCTTAGAAAGACTGTCACGAACACCCACTGACTTAGACGCCACCATTGCCCGGGTTGCCAAGTGAAGAGCCCCCTCAGAATCCTCATGTGGCACGGAAGTTTGAACCTTAAGTGGAGGGGAATCACCCAAGACTCCTCACTACTCACCCGTTTGAGGTTGGCAGACGCAACCTCCATCTCTGTGCTAGAACTTGAGGACACACTAGAAATTGTAGAGGCACACTGTAGGGTAGACTGAACACCAGTAGCATAGCAAGCAGATGGTACAGGAGCAGCAGCCAGTACAGGAGTAGCAGATGATACAGGAGTAGCTGCAAGATCAGGAGTATCAACCGATACAGGAGTAGCAGCCGGATGAGATGCAGACTGCAAAGGTACTGGTGGCTCTGAGCGACCACGAGGAGGAGTAGTAGGACATCTAGTATCAGACAAGGGATGAGGAGGAAGGTCAGAATGAGGAGCAGGGGTTCCACGATGGCAACAGGCTTTGACCGAGAAAGAATAAAAGCAAAGGACACACCAGGGCGGACATACATAGACAGGACACAGTTCTTAGCTTCGGTAAAACTCAGCCTCTCTGAGGCTCTGAAGGGCAAAATTTCATGTTCCATTTTGTAACACTCACAAGATTTAGAAAAAGCAGCATGCTTACCACCACAACTGACGCAAAATTCAGGACCAGGGCATTCCACACCCTCATGAGCATTGAAGCCAAACAATGCACAGACTGCTTGAAGGCCTAGGGCAAGGCACCTATGAATTCAGCCAATATGACCAAAACGCAGACAGTGGAAACATCTACGAGGCATTGGGACATATGGCCTAACTCTGTATTGGTACCATCCAGCGTTAAGAACAGCAGGGAGGCTCAAGGAATCAAAAGTCACAATCAAGGATGAACTTGGCACAAGGACACCATTTATCTTCTTCTTAATCCTCTCAGCCTTTATTACATTTTGGGCAGACAACTCTTCAACAAGGGATGCCTCATCAAAAGTCAGTAGTTCCTTAGCATAGAGAACACCACGAGAATGATTCAATGAAGCATGGGGGGAGCATGTAATAGACTGACGAGAAAGTTCTGATAAAGATAGATTAGTCGCACTCTGAGAAGGGTCAGACACCTCTACCAACAAACTGTCATCAGCCTGTGGAACCACTTTAGAGGTCGCACCACAAGCAGTGACCAGTTCTCAGTGGGTTTGGCAGATGTCACATTTCCGGAGGTCGACCCCAGCAGGACCATGAATGACTAAGAACTTGTTAAAATGTGCAGGAGGTGGAGCAATTAATGAATCCATAATACATAACCCCGCAACCCACCATGGAGCCCAACAGGGGGAGGTCACATATCAGGGACAAGGCCACTGACGACCCCAGGGGTAGTGGAGGAGTATACACAGGTAACCACTGGGGGACTTAGCAAGGGTGACTCCAGGATGATAGGAACCACCAGGCCCCGCTGCCCCCTTCACCCTAGCCAACACATGACCAGCCGATTGACCTGGTCAGGCCCAACCAGGCCACCCATCTAGCCAGAATAAGGGACCAAAGAGGCGTATTGCTAGCTGCAGGGTGCATCGTGCAGCATCACTCAACCCCTAGGACTCCCGTTTCCCAGCGTTATGGGACACCACACATGGCAAACACGTGGGGAGACAACAGTCCCACCCTAGATGGCAAAAGGGCAGGGACTCTCATCACCAGCAGGCCTCCTCCACCAGTGATATAGGGGATGTTTGGTCCACTAGACCGACAAATGCCGAACCCTACAAAGGTAGGCATGCCTCCAAAGTAGGTGGCACTGCCAGCCATGCTTCAAGCCCTGCCACCATGTCAAAGCGACCCCCCTCAGCGAGGGGGGAGAGAGAGACAGAGAGAGAGGTGGGGGTCTAAAAAGTTACTGTGCAGTGGAAAAGGTTTAAGTAAAGTTTTAAAAGTGAAGTTTTACGTATGATATTGCAGTTTCTCCTACAGCAAATGCTGGAAATGTCCCCCAGAGGCCTGAAGACATGTCTGCACACGACACTGCCCAACTTATAGGTCTCGTATGCAATACCGTACGTAACTGTAATGTCATTAAAAATTTTGCACTGCACAGTAACTTTTTGGACAATATATATATATATATATTGTTACGGAACAGAGAAAACTGTCCCGCAAAGTTCCAGGTTCAAAACAAAAGAGTTAGGTAAAATTACAAGTTAAAGTTTAATGCTCAAACTAACAACAAAACATTCAGGACTCATAAGGATAATGTAATGGCAAAAAACTGGTTAAATATATGGTTAACTGCAATAGCCTCTATTAACACGAAATTTGCAAGAGTAAATTTATCTAAGTCAGCCCTGATAAAATGAGAATACCAGATAATACTCAGTGAATGCAAGATATATTATTACAGATACAAAATATTATTAATAAGGGCTGACACCCAAAACACATGAATCACAAAAACCTTACTAGGCCCAAGAACCAACACCCCACGCCACACAGTACAAGAAAAAATGTAATAACACTCATACTCAAATTACACAGCTGCTAGATGGTTGGAGACTTCCTGAGCACTCACAATAATAACAACTGTACAGGGGACCATGAGACCCATTATAAATATATATTGCTTCACCAAATATACTGAATAACATGGCATGAAAATTACATCTTATCAGAAACTCTACAGCAAGGAGGTGAGATTATTTGCTTCATCCTGCCCGCCAAACATGAATTCTACTGGTAATGATTTTATTGGCGCTCCTGTTGGCTGAACGTCTACTAAAGGCCTCCTGTGCTTGCGGGCAGTTAGCCACCGAAAGTGAATAGAAACTGTCTCCGTAAATCTGAGACCATGACATTAAACAAACTGAAGTAAACGAAAATCTGCACGTACAATGTAAGACGCCATGCAGATGATTACAAACTTGATACCTCAATGACCGGAATGGAAAACATTAATTGAGATACCCCAGTAATATTGGCCGAGCAAGATCCACAGAAAAGAGGAAGATTCAATTCAACCGCAATACAGCAACCATATATTTTATTAAAGTGGAAGGTAGCATGAAAGAGTTAGTGGTGTACAATTTCTAATTAACACAAACCTTGCGGAGAACATTGTTAAATTCAGCAGTGTGTCCGACAGAGTAGCATGGATTGAAAATTAACTATGCACACAGCGAATCGTAAAAGTAATACAAGTATATGCACCCATTTCTCATAACTCAGATAAGAAATAGAAACATTCTATGAAGATATCTCAGATTATGAAAGAAGAAATGACCAAATATACTACAGTCTTAGGATAATTCATTGCAAAAGTTGATAAAGTAAAAAATGAAGAAACATGTATAGAACAATCTGGAGTAGAAGAAAGGAATGAACGAGGTGAAATGGTGGAAAATTTAACTGAAACGTACAAAGTGAGAATAACGAACACATTCTTCCTCAAATGAACAGGGGGGAAAATGGACCTGAGGAGCAAAGAATGAAATTCTCTTTATCATGGCAGATAACAACACGGTCACTAATGTTATAGTTACCAACAAGGTAAATATAGTAAGTAACCGAAGAACGATGCATAGCTAGAATCGATTTCTGAAGTAAAGGAAAGAAGCTGATTAAAAACGAAAAGGTATGCCTAATAAACCTACAAGAAAACAAAGCTGCCATTCAGTTAGAAATAAAAAACACATTTCAAGCTCAAAGTTATAGCGAGTGTGACACTGATGAGTTGAATGATAGACTAACAAGAGTATTAAGGGAATCAGCAGAGGTGGTTGGGAAAGCTTATATTACCAAAGCCAGCAAGTTTCAATAAACGACCCTCGAACTCATGAAAAGAAGAGAGAGATGAAAGTAAAAATAAAGAAAGATGACAAAGAAAAAGCAGAAGTAATGAAGTTTTTGAACAAGAGAAGGAAAAGAAAACGAAAAAAACATGGATCAGATCAAAGGAACCATAAGTCTTCAACAAGTCCCAAGCAAAATGGCATTAGGAAAGCAACAAATTAGATCACTGAAAGACAAAAATGGTGAAATCATCACATGCAGAGTAAATATGAAGAAAAGTTGAAAAGTTTTACAAAAAACTATGCATCAAGACAATCGTACAATAGCAACAGCTAACGTATATGCTGACACAACTGAAATACCAGAGGTAATACCATACTGAAGTAATTTCTTTTCGTAAACAATGGAAAAAGGAAAGGTCCAAGGAGAAAACGGAAGAGTTGCAGGTTTACTGTCGAATGGATGAGTGTAAGTTCAAAACCGACTCATCCACCCATTTATGCACTGTATAAAGCAGAACATTCCCTAAACAAAGTGTGATGCAGTGGTTATTATGCTTTACAAGAAAGGCGATCCAAAGGATCTTAGTAACTATCGACCTATCAGCTTATGTCATAATTTACAAACTCTTCACCAAAGCCCTTACGACCATATGAGCAAAAAAATTTTAAGAAAATCAACCTCGTGAGCAGACAGGATTCTGAAGCGGGTATTCGACTACTGACCATCTACACACAGTGAATCACCTAAATGACAAAATTACAGAATACAGTATCACAAAACACTGTGCTTATGTTCTGTCGATTACAAAAAGGATTTCAACTCAGTGGAACACGCGGCAGCTATACAGTCATTGCATGAACAAGAAGTAAAGGAGAATATTGTAAAACTGCTCGAAAACTGCTACACTTATGTTACGTATAGACTCAAAACGAAATTAAGAATGAGAAAGGCGCACGTCAGGGAGATTCAGTTTTACCAAAATTATTTACAGCATGCCTTGAAAACATTTTCATAAAGCTAGAATGGGAGAACAAGGGAGTAAACATACTCGTAGGTGGAGAAAATGTAAACCCTTTGAGGTTTGCCGATAACATTATCTTAATCTCTGAAGCTGCAGATACATTGCAAGAAATGTTAAATAACTAAAATAGAGAACCCTGCAAAGTTGGCCTAAAGATGAACCGGAGTAAAATTATAGCAATATTTAAATAAAGTACACCAAAGAGCGTCATCAAAATAATCGAATAAATTCTTAAAGAAGTAGAGGAGTATAATGACTTGGAACAAATACAGAAAACTAACGAAAGACCAAAAAAAAAAACTAATAAAAAGATGTATTATAACTGAATGGAAAGGTTTCGGTAAACACAGAGATATTATGTAAATTAGCTAGCCAGTATGTACAAAACAAAAAGCATATAACGAATGTATAATCCCGGACATGACGTTCAGCTGTAAGACCTGGAATATGACAAAATCAATGAAAAACAATTTCATCTGTTTTGAAAGAGCAATGGAAAAGTCAGTGTTGGGAATGCGTTTGAGAGACAGGAAGAAATCAACTTGGGTGTGAGAGCAGAGTAGACATTTTAGAAGATATAAAAGAACAGAATTGGAGGTGGGCAGATCATGTAGGAGAGATAACAGATGGTGGAAGTGGGTGACTAGCTGGACTCCATGTGACTGCAAGCGAAGCAGAAAAAGGTCAGACAGGAGGTAGAGAGATGGCATAAAGAAGTTTGCAGGCAAATCCTGGCAGACTCTGGCTCGGACAAGGAATTCGTGGTGAAGGCTGGGCGAGGCCTTTGGTTAAAACTAGACTCTCAGTGGCAGATGATTCTCTATGTTCGTATGTATGTATGTATGTATGTGTGTATGTATCTATATCTATCTACCTAGCTCTCGATTTCTCTCTCTCTCTCTCTCTCTCTCTCTCTCTCTCTCTCTCTCTCTCTATATATATATATATATATATATATATATATATATATATATATATATATATATATATAATGGCTATCCAACAGTAGCACGAGGAACAGTTCTTCTAGTTGTCACTATAGTAAATACTGTTAAACTGAAGATCCAGCAAACAGGGGTTATGCATTTAGTTTCATGTAAGATTCTAAAGAAATCTAAAAATTTCGGTGACCACATTCATTATTTGATAGATACACGTGACTAAATAAATAAACAATATGTAGCACACATGTTTCCTATCGGTATGCATACTGTAGCATTCTCATGTAGGACACCACTGTTTGCATATTTGTATGTATTACAATTATATCCTCCACAGGGAAAAAATTTTTGTATGTAGAATGTACACACACACACACACACACACACACACACACACACACACACACACCGCTCGCTGGTGCAGTGGTAAAGTTCTCGCTTGCCAACTGGTGGAAGGGAGTTCGCGCCTCGCTCAGGTTGCGAAAAGTTTCACTGACGAAGTGGGTGGTTACTGTCCCCCTTGAGCAAGGGGACGAATGTGTGCGTGTGTGAAGGTCACAGCCTTGCCCTTAGATCGGACTATATGAGCTCTCAGCTCCCTTCCGGGAGGGTAAAAAGCTGACGATCACGACCATCAAGTGATCCTGACCGACCCGGTGAATTACACACACACACACACACACACACACATATATATATATATATATATATATATATATATATATATATATATCCAGGGGCAGGATCCCACTGCTACCTGGCGTGTCCCCGGGTGGCAGATAGGGAAAGGCCTTGTAGATATACGAGGTACCGTCTTAGACGGCACGGACCATGGGACCCCCTATAGATATATAAGGCTCCACCGAAATAACGAATAAGGTGGCAAAAAAATTACATCTCACCAGAAACTATGTGGCAGGGAGGTGAGATTATTTGCCACAATCCTCCCAACCAAACATGAGTTCTATTGCAAATGATTTGACGGGCCTTCCTGTTGGATCATCGTCTACTAAAGGTCCAACCGCACTGCCTCCAGGGCAGTGTGCCACCGAAAGTGAGTAGGCACTGTGATGGAAAATTAGACTCTTGGATGTTAAAGAAACTGAAACTGATGAAGATCTATGCATACAATGTAAGAAGCCTCGCAGAAGATTACAAACTTGATAACCTGATGACTGAACTGGAAAACATTAGTTGGGATATTGTAGGTTTGAGTGAGATCCGCAGAAAAGAAGAGAAAGTAATTCAGCTCGAAGACAGCAAACACCTACTGTATTTTACTACAGAGGAAAGGAAAATGAAAGAGTTAGTGGTGTAGGACTTCTAATTAAAAGAAATCTTGCAGACAACATTGTTAAATTCAGCAGTGTATCTGACAGAGCAGCATTTGTTGTCATTAGACTATGCAAAAAATATACCATGAAAGTCATACAAGTATATGCACCAACTTCTCAAAGCCAAGATGAAGAAATAGAAACATTCTATGATGACATCTCCCAGATTATGGAAGAAGAAAAGACAACATATACTATACTCATGGGAGACTTAAATGCAAAAGTTGGGAAGTCGAAAATTGGAGAAGCATGTATGGAAAAATTTGGAGTGGGAGAAAGGAATGAAAGAGGAGAAATGCTGGTAAATTTTGCTGAAATGTTTAACATGAGAATAATGAACACATTCTTCCACAAAAGAACAGGAAGAAAGTGGTCCTGGAGAAGCCCAAATGGAGAAACAAAGAATGAAATCGACTTCCTTATAGTAGATAAGAATAACACGATCACAAATGTCACAGTTATCAACAAAGTAAATATAGGTAGTGATCATAGAATCGTGGGCTGCACAGCCAGATTCAATTTCAGAAATGAAAGAAAGAAGATGATTAAATTTAAAAAGGTATGCCCAGTAAGAGTAAATGAAAACAAAGCAGCCTCTCAGTTGGAAATAAGGAACAGATTTCAGGCTCTAAGTAATGCTGAATGTGACATTGATGAGCTGAATGACAGACTAACAAAAGTGCTAAGAGAATCAGCAGAGGTAGTAAGAAAACCTAATACAACCAAAACCAAGAAGTATTCAGAAAAGACACTCGAGCTTATGAAAAAATGAAAGGAAATGAGAGTAAAGACAAAGAAAGACGAAATAGAACGAGCAGAATTAAATAAGCTTATCAACAAAAGACAAAGAGAAGAAAAAAGAAAGAGAAACATGGATCAGATCAAAGAAACCATCAAAAAAGGAAAAAGTCTGAAACAGGTCCGAAGTAAGATGGCACTAGGAAAGCAACAAATGACATCACTGAAAGAAATAAACGGTGAAATCATTAAATGCAGAGATAAGATGGTAAAGAGGTTGAAGAATTTTACAAAGAACTGTATGCATCAAAGTCAGTAGTACCAATAGCTAACTTTTCAACTGACACAAGTGAAATACCTGAGGTAACACCAGACGAAGTAAATATTTGTCTTTAAAATATGACAAGAGGGAAGGCTCCGGGAGAAGATGGAATAGTAACAGATTTACTGTTGGATGTCGGAGGAGAAGTACAAAATAGGCTTGCTCACTTATATACCCACTGTATGAAACCGAAGAAAATATCCAGTTTATGGTGTAATGCAATAGATATTTACTCCACAAAAAAGGTGACTCAAAAGATCTTAGTAACTATCGACCCATTAGCTTATTATCAGTCGTTTACAAACTCTTCACTAAAGCCCTTACGAACAGAATAACAACAATTTTGAAGGAAAACCAACCTCGTGAACAGGCAGGATTCCGAAGCGGGTATTCGACCACTGATCATCTACATACAATGAAGCAGCTAATTTAGAAAACTATAGAATATAATAAACCACTTTGCTTAGGTTTTGTTCATTACGAAAAGGCTTTCGACTCAGTGGAGCACATAGCAATTATAAATTCATTGCGAGAACAAGGAGTGAATGAGAACATTGTAAACCTGCTCGAAAACATATATAAATTGGGAACTGCTACAGTTAAATTACATAAGGACTCAGAAAACATTAAAATTGAGAAGGGCGTGCGTCAGGGAGATACAATTTCACCAAATTTATTTACAGCATGCCTAGAAAGTATTTTCAGAAAGCTAAACTGGGAAAACAAAGGAGTGAATATTGATGGAGAAAAACTAAACCATTTAAGATTTGCAGAAGACATTGTCCTAATCTCAGAAACGGCGGAGGCACTGCAGGAAATGTTAAATAACCTGAACAGAGAAAGTCTGAAAGTATGACTGAAGATGAACAGAAGTAAAACTAAAGTAATGTTTAATCCACAAACACCAAAGAGCGTTATCAGAATAAGCGATGAAATTCTTGAACAAGTTAAGGAGTACAACTACTTGGGACAAATACTAAAATTAACGAAAGATCATAATAGCGAAATAAAAACACGCCTTACAATTGGATGGAAAGCTTTCGGTAAACATAGAGACATTATGAAAAATAGCTTGCCAGTTTGTATGAAACGAAAAGTATATAACGAATGTATAATTCCAGCTATGATGCATGGTTGTGAGACCTGGAAACTGACAAAATGAATGGAAAATAAATTAATCCGTTCTCAGAGAGCAATGGAAAGGTCAATGTTGGGAATATCTTTAAGAGACAGGAAAAGATCAACTTGGGTGAGAGAGCAGACTAAAGTCAAAGATATTATAGAAGTTATAAAAGAACTGAAATGGAGGTGGGCAGGCCATATAGCAAGAATAAGGGATAACCGATGGAGTAAGAGGCTGACGGACTGGACACCAAGAGAATGTAAGCGTAGCAGAAAAAGGCCAGACAGGAGATGGAGAGATGAGATAGAGAAATCTGCAGGGAAAACGTGGCAAAGATTGGCTCAGTCAAGGAATTCGTGGAAAAGGTTGGGGGAGACCTTTGTTCAGCAGTGGACTAGTTATGGCTGATGATATATATATATATATATATATATATATATATATATATATATTTTTATATATATATATATTTATATATAGATATATGTATATATATATATATATATATATATATATATATATATATATATATTATCTCTCTCTCTCTCTCTCTCTCTATATATATATATATATATATATATATATATATATATATATATAGCGTATATTTCGTAAAGAAGGAAGAATCTGCGAACAGACAGAAGAAATGCTACACTGAACATTACTAAAGTTTAACCAGAATTTCGATCGACAAATTTGGCCTCACATAGTTGAAAAAAAAAAAAAAAATCTTGTATTCTATTCCAGCTTATGTTAGACGATTATATTTGACTTAGTCTGAGAATACGAACCTGAGAGTTTTAATACTTCTGGCATTATCCCTATTATTGCCTGACTAATTATTTTTTCATAATAGCCAACGCCAGGTAATTATCTTCAACTCAGAATAAGCCACAAGAACCTAACAGTGTTACGGATACGATAAATGAACATTGCAAATAGCATCTAAGTCTTGTTCAATTTAATGACATATAGCGGTACCATTATAAATGATTAAAAACAAGTGTCAAGCCTATATAGATTATTATTTAGAAATTAATGTGACGCTCACCAATGATGGCCTACAAATGGGCCATTCTTTACAAAGCCAAAGCAGTAAAATGGAATTAATTTGTTGCAGTAATGACATGTATATCAGATTTTAATAAGAATTTTAACATAAAAATCAGTCATCTGCAGGGTTAATGTAACATCATATAATCACTGTCGCAATGACCATACAAACTGTTTGCCCATACAGAGGTCTGTAATGAAAGATAAAGCACAGATAATGGCCAAAGTATCTATGGAGCAATATCGGGAAGTTGTGATACATTGTACTACTTGTTAGACACCACACTAAACAATACTAGTCTTTTCTAAATGCTGCACAGAACAAGTAATACTATGAATTAAAAAAAATGGGAAGGGATCCCTCGGAGGACGAAAAGGATATAAAAATATGTATTTTCACGGTGCTGTACTCTCTTCACATGAATTGGCCTAAAATTGTTTCCTCTCTATATTGAATGCTGAACTCGCAAAGAAGTCTTGTGAAAACGGTGTAGAAATATAGTATTGGCTAATTACCCACTGAGTTGTGGGAAACAATATGAAACGGGAGGAAAATTTCTGCCAAACTCAAGTGAACGAACAATAAACTCAATCAGGGACAAAAGTTCGCCTACCATTCCACTGTGCCTATTTCACACATAGGGCATGAGCGTTACTCTCCTCCCTGACGTATCAAATCAAAGGGAATCACTCATGGACTGAGAAACAAACCAAGCCTCTTTCAACTTGGGAACATAAGCCAACGGAGGGAAGGCCGATGCAGAAGTGAAATATTAGGCTAATTTTCGCTGATATGCAGTACAACAGGAAATCATGCTAAGGGAAACTCTAAGCGAGTATTTTCACGCATTTTTTACTGTTGTTGATACACAACACTATTCTTAACACCCAGGCTTCTGTGACTCACTCTCGACTGAATAATGAAGGCTCACGTTATTTGAACTAAAGTAGAATGACGAGTTTTACCAACCGCGAGAGGTTTCATGGTGACAGCATTAACACTCAGGTTTCTATGGCTCGTTCCTAGCTGAGTTAAGTCGTGTGGTGTTGGCAGGAGAACATTACAATAAAAGACGCAACCATAAGAGGGTCAAAAGCCCATCAACAGATAAACATCTGTGGAATTTTGGCTTTAAATCAGTAATAACACATTAATTTTATGAAGTGGGTAATATTTTCGTAAATAATGGTGTTTATTTGCAGAACACTAAGGAGGGAATGTTTTAAATACATGTAATCTTGCTCGGATCAGTTTTTTGCAAAATCTTACAAATTAAATATTTCTACAGTAATTTAAATGGATGATTTTGGATATAGCCACCATAGTGCTATGAATATATTTGGTTTGGTGAGGTAGTGACCTTATTAATCTCGTTTCCCGAGCTTGCTTCTGAAGCTGTTATCATAAAAGATCTTAAGCAAATTCTCGGATAAAGAAGACTAAGAATAAAGACATTTATTATGAATTTACCTGATACTAAAATAAAATATTTTTATGAATTTAATTACGGTTTAGCATATTATTAAAGATATGATATTTCCTATTCATAGATAAATATGTTACAAGTTTATCTGAGATGAAATACATGAGAGCAGGCAAAGGCGTAGAAGACAGAGTTTACCTGGAAATAGGTAAAGGTGTTTTAGATATGAGTTACCCTGAGGGTAAACAAATGTGTTTCAGATATGAGTTACTTTGAGAGTAAACAAAGGTGTTTCAGCTATGAGTTTCCCTGGGGGTAAACAAAGGTGTTTCACCTTTGAGTTATTTTGAACTTAAACAAAGGTGTTTCAGATATGGGTTACTCTGATAGAAAGCAAAGGTATAGAAAATATTAGTTTACCTGAGAGTATGGAAAGGTGTTTCAGATAGGCTATGAGTTTACCTGAGAGCGGACGAGTGTAGATGTGGCGAATAAAGCCAGCACCAGCACACACACAGCCAGATGAGCCTTCATCCTGTCCCTCAGCACTGATACCAACACCTGTGCCTCTGGCTATTTAAGCACCATGACCCTCATTCCCCTGCCTCTGTCCCCTTACACTACCCCCTCCCTGTCTTTTCACACTGGTACCCCCATCCTCTCTCCCCACACCGCAATCGTCTATCCCTTCCTTTACCACCAAACTCTCAGTCCCAGTCCTCCACCTCCTCCTCCCTCCTACCACCTCTTCCTCTTTTTACTCCACCTCTCTCCTGCTCTCTCACCCCCTTTTTTTTTTCTTCCCCAACTCCTTCTCTATCCATACTACCTAATCCCCTGCCCTTTCCCTTCCCTCACCCTATATCCCTACGGCTTCCATTCTCCCCACACTGCTGGTCCCCCATTCTCCTTTCCTTAACCCTAATCCGCCACCCCTTCTTCTATCCCTCTCCCCAGTCCCGTCCTCTCTCTCTCTCCCCTCTCCCAATCCTCACTCCCCGAACCTCACACTTCGCGTTTACACACTTGCATTGCTTTGACGCACTAGTTTACTCAGGTATATTTTCTATTGAGCGTGTTCTATATGAGGACGTTCACCATCCACTCACAGTAGTGATATCTGTTGGGGATTCTACAATGAGTAACAAACCATGTGGTTTCTTGTTCTCTAAGTAATTATCTATTATCGTCGCCAACGAGGTTGGAGGAGGTTATATATTCACTCCTGCTAGTTTGTTTGTTAGTTTGTCCATAAGATATATATAAAAATATTATTGATGGATTTCCAAGTAATTGTGTGATGTGGATTACGGGCCAAGGAACTGTTTATTTAATCTGGGTAGTGATCTGAGTTCGAGTCCCTGTTCAGGAGTGTTTTTTGTTTGTTTGTCCACAAGATATCTCAAAAAGTTACTGATGGCTTTCTCTTAAATTTTTTGAATGCGTGAGACATGGTTCAAGGAACAGTTGACTAAATTTTGGTGGTGATCTAGGTTGTCTGGTATAGACGTCGGCGGAGGCAATGCGCTCGTCGTGTAAGCTTAAATTGTTTATTGCTGGTGTAGGGCAACAAGAACACTGCGCTTATAATACATATGTAAGTAACCACTTCACTCCGCGGACATACATTTATATACAAATCATGCTTCTGTTAGATGTAATTTTCTGTTAAGAGGACACGCCTTGCAATGAAGGCGATAATGAAACAAATACGACTGGAGCAACTTAGTGACCAAATGCATTTTCGTAACTGATTTCCCTGAATTTTTTGTGATGCACAGTAAACTAAGAATTTACCCCTGAAACTTTAAATGGAATTCACTGAATGCTTTTCGTATATGAAACTAAAACATTACGATGGCTACATAAAGTAAAATTAGGAATTTATGCATCAACTAATATCTCTAAATTGTTGTCATGTGTGAACAAACCAAATAAATATTAGTTTAGGCATTTTTGGTTACTTGTGCCATCGCTGAGAAAAGCAACAAAAATATAAAATAAAAGAGTGGGGAGAAAGAAGAAATAAAACCTAAACAACATCATGAAAAACTTGATGCAGATTCATAGATCTTCAAGACCATTTTCTTTTCCCTTCACAAAACGTTAGTGAATAAAAGAAATATATTCATCTTAATGTTTGTATATTTAGTTTTGTGAGATGAGTAAATTTAGATAAATATGTGAGTCTATTATTTTTCAGCTGTAGCCATGAAATACTTTTTGTATAATGGTATGGCAATATAGAATACTTCTCTCATAGATTCAGCTCAGATTGGCCTTTGATTCCATCCGTAAAGGATATTACTCACTCACTCATTCGTTTTTTTTTTTTTTATTGACCTCATTGAGACTACAGATTTCTTGACGGTCTAGCCATGTGTTTAAGTCTGAGAAAAACTTAGATTGGTAAAATAAGTCAAGAAACGAACAAGTATATCATATACGCAGACCCCTTGCTGTACTGTTTCAGTAAATTTAAGAATATTTACCTGTCTATCTATATCTGGACGCCTTAATCCAGTTAGGGGTGGGCACAAACAAGTCGCCTCCATGTCGCCCTGTAACCTACCATATCGTTGCCCTCCTCCCACCTTACGCCCCCTCCACTATACTCCAGCCTTCCATCTCATCCCCCATCTCCCCCAACCCCATCCCTCTCCACCTTAGTCAAATATACTTTCCTAGTTAGTCTCTCACTCTTCAGCCTCTCCACAAGGCCAAACCACCTCACTGTGTTTCATCTAACGTTCACTGTCTCATCCACGCTCACACCACAACGCTCCTTCACGTCCTCATTTGTCAGTCTGTCTCTGCCATGACACCGTATATTATCTTCAAATAACTATTTTCCATTGCTGTGACTCTTGACGTGTGTCCTTCCAACAACGTCCAAGTCTCGCTTCCATGTCTTAGAGTGGGGATCACAATACTGCCATGCGGCGACTGTTTAATTTGTATACTCACTACCCTCTTTCTTATCACTGCTTCCAATGAACCAGCAACCTTCCATACCTTACACTTCATCCTACAAGCTCCCATCTTTTCTCATCACATTACCCAAGTACTCAGATTTCTTTTGTGAATATCTTGCATGTGCCTTCACCTTACCCCATCTGCTCCAGATTATATGTACCCAGTCGCTCCTTCACTTCTCTCTTATATTTAGCCTTTATTTATCCTCCTGCAACCTTTCTACCCTCTTTGTATGGACTGCTTCCTTCTGCCGTTTTCTTCTTCCATTCATCAACCGCATGTGTACCTTGACTTTCACCACTACTATGTGGTGGTCAGAGAGTCCATATCCCCAACCTCTGTATGCTCTCGCATTCAGCACAGATTTTTCTCATTCTGTCCTCCATGAATTCGTAGTTAATAACTACCTTCAGTTCATGCAGCTCACCACCCACCCTTCTCATCATTCACCTTGTATTCCTGTGGATCATTTTGTGCCTAAAGAGGGCGTTGGCTATCACCAGTCCCCTCCCCACACAAATGTCCACCTCAGCACAACCATTCCCATTCACTTTTGCAGGCACACCCCATTCACCAGCTACTCGTTTCACCTTCACATTCCCTACTTTTCCACTCATATCTCCTGCCAAGTACACTCTCTCGCTCCTCTCTAACTTTCCTATGAATGCTTCCACATTTGCCCAAAACTCATCTTTTACTCTGAGTAAAAGGTAACCTTGTTTTCCGACTGGCACTTAATTTTACTGAATAGATAAGATTGATAAAGTATCGTATAGGCACCAAACTTTCACGGAAAAATCCTGGCCCTTTGAAGCTTACTGGTATTCTGCTGCCCCCAAAGTGGCAAGTTGACCAAAATTTCTATATTACTGGAGTCAAAACTCCATAAGGCTATACCTCGCCCCTCCGTCTCAAAAAGTCCTTCCCAACGTGAATCAAATTACTTGATAGCAGCATCAATAACCTAAAGATGTGTCATCATAGGGATGGGTTCATTTGGCAGGAAGGGAGGGATGTTCAAAATAAGGAACTCCCATTTATTTCTCCTCCCCGGGCATGCTGTAAATAGGCTTATCCTCACCCCATCCTCATGTGGCAAAATGATCAACATGATGGTGATGATGATTATGATAATGATTTTCAGTCCATCTTTGTAGCAGCTACTCTCTCTCTCTCTCTCTCTCTCATATAAACTTTTCAGGATACCTCTTCTATTCCATAACGCGACTCTTAATCACTTCACTTTCATATTGGACAGAGTTTAGTTCCGGCTGGGTTACATACGGCCGTCACTAACACTTTCAATAAATAGGTTTTACAGAGTGGCATGTAAGAATATTTCACGTCATTTGACTCAGTATGTTAATCTGCCATTTCCCAACCCTCACGCCCACACACACGTACACATACATGATCATAACATTATTACTGAATTCGCCACAGTGATTCAGCAACACCTGTTCATTGATTGCCGGCAAGTAACTCGATGGACATATGTACCCGTATTCTCGTAAGCTTAGCACACTTTCATGTAGCTCTGTCTTAGCTGTTCATCATGACTATTACCCTCTAGTTTTATCATTCATTTTCATTTATATTTTGTTTATGACAAAGAAAAACACTACAAAAATATCGCAGAGGGTAAGGACACATTGTTGAAAAAAGCTGGCAAGGAAGAGGTACGGGAAGCCTCCTAAATCAGCGAGATGACGATGCTTGTTCCACTTCACCGACTTTCTGTATAAATGCATGTATCCAGTCGCCTGAATATTCCCGGAAAAGTATTGATAATATTTTATGCGTGTCGAATTTCTTCCGTAATTACCTAAGTGTACATACTCGCACACTTGTTGGTTTAGTGGAAGCACACACCAATCTGAGTGGCATTTTTTTTTTTTTCTGTATAGGTTTGAATCAGCCAGAAGTGAGTAACGCAAGTTATGTAGTCACAGTTGTTCGTATGTCTTTACCAGATAGGCTATCTTAAAAAGGTATTATCAGAATTAAATGAAATTTTTACATAGGAGAGTAGTCGGTCAATGAAGAGCTGACTTTCTTTTGAGGTGGATCCGGGCCCGAATGGAAGAAGAAATCATAACTATTATTGGCGCTGCGATAGGTATGCGCTCTCTTGGTTACGTGCAAGAGGGAAGAGTAAGACCGTAAAAGTATTCAACCTGTAGAAAAGGGATTACAGCACTAAATGTTGTTGTTTATTGGCGTTGGAGGATGTATACTCGTACAATCTCTAAGTGCTTTCATTTTCATCAAGTTGCGTTTCAGTATTGTGCTGCTTATCACCTGACAAAGGTCAGAAACCCATTTTTAGCTTAGATGATGCTGATCTCATCAGATATTAGAAGGTAAATTTGGCTAGTAACCAAGGAGAATAATTCCTCCGTTATAACAAAGGCTGTTCAAGTTTGATGCAATAACAACTCAATATGTGGGTTGAGGTAAATGATCAGTTCCAACTGATAAACTAGTTACCTATTCTTACTGTGTAGCCACAAAAAGGAAGCTTCACCATAACTACTTATGGAACAGTACATAAAGAATGAAATTTTTGCATCATAAACATGTGTGTGGCTTTTGAAAGTTGTTTAAGGTCATTCATATTTGGAACATGTACTTAGATTAACCTAAGGTAGCTTCTTATCAACAAGATCTGAAGACAAAGGTGTGGAAGAATGCATGGGTACATTAAATATTTGTTTCAGTAACTGGCTACCTGTATGCTTAGCTGTAACCATTTCCCCTTTAGAAAATGAAAGGGACCGCAGCTATATTACTGTAAAGTTATAGCTTTTCAGCTTTTGTGGTTTTCTCTAAAACGTATTACAAAGAAAACACTGAGCAGATTTGATTTTAGTACTTTTCACTAAGCTAAATGGCAAAATATTAAGCCAGAATTCTCAGCAAATTTTTGATCATTGGATTTTCAAACAAATAGCTGTATCTCAAATAGTCTCTGAGAAAGTTCAATGTAAAATTTTGCAAATTTTGCAATAAAAATGAGGATAATTATGACCTTCAGAAATAGGTCAAGGTCATTTATACTTGGCACAAGTACTTGGGTTATCCAAGGGTACCTTCATGTATATTATTAAGATCTAAAAAAGTTCGATGAAAATAATAATAATAATAATAATAATAATCATAATCATAATCATAATAATGATAATAATAATAATAATAATAATAATAATAATAATGGCGAAGCTTAATAAGGCTATAGGGACATAAATCCGTCTCTTGTTCTTAAATATTCAGGACTATGGTAGCCTAGTCTCGGCCACCTACAGCATGAGGGCGATATGGGACTTGCTGTTGCCGTGCTTAGGTGGATCATTGTTGCTCAAATAATTCCTGTGCCATGGTCAAGACAAGGAACTACTGTCGACATTGGTGGTCCGGGGAGGAATGGTGTTCTCAAGGCTTTATGGGGGTATCTGTGCATCATCAGCATCATAAGCTTCTGTTTCACTACTGTAAATGCATTTGGGCAGATTACTGGTCCATGAACAGTAATGCACGAAAGGAAGAGAAACTACTGGCAAATTGGCCAATGAAATGGACCATATATGTATTTATATAATCAAATTTAGGATTTGAAAAGACTGGATTCCTCGACATACTCCCTGTACATGGAAGTTTTACATTTATGAATGGATATGAAAATTTGCTGATTATTGGAGTATATGGATATATGCATTTCAAAATAAATTACACACAAAACCGTCAGATACGTTTCTGTTGTATGTAGCCTTTTGGCAAATCTGAGAAGGAAAACTTTTTTTTACAGTTACAGCGATGTAGGGATGGAAAAAGTTAAGTAAAAAATGAAAACCTGCACACAGACGACATTTGGGGTGAGAGAAGGGTTCCATGTCCAGCACTACAGTCCTCCATCTACAAACGTTTTGAGAGCAGCCTACCGTGTGGCATGTAGCAATGGGCATAGAACTCTAAACCTCCTCCCATCCCAGATTCTCTTTTTTTAATGTGCTGTTTTCATCTTTTGTTTCTGCACCTTTTCCAACCCTACATATGAAAAGCATTTCTAAAATAACATATCTGACACGCTGGCTATATAATAAGACGACTTTTAATTGTATAATAATCGCTGAAACGATTACTAATACAATATGTATAGAATGCTTACATACAATAGGCCGATTTTACATGTTTCTGAGAAGAGGTCTGAGTTCTAAAGTAGGTTTTTAGGCTGCAGCTCGAATGTAGCTCTAAGCATAGGCTATAAAGGAATATCCTTGATTGTTAACAAGCGTTTTTGGAACGTATCACGCTCGTGTACGCCTTTTCGTTTTGGAATTATGACTGTTGAAGGAAAAAACAAGATGAAGAAAACCTATATATATATATATATATATATTGTATACAGCCTAAGCCACTGGGTAGAGATACATTGGCTGTATCGTCCCTGCTTCGGTAGGGATAGGCCGGTCCTGTAGTGGACCTCAACGGCTGATTATATATATATATATATATATATATATATATATATATATATATATATATATATATATATATATATATATATATATATATATATATATATATATATACATATATATATATATATATATATATATATCGATAGATAGATATTTTTTTTACCTGATTTTGTGACTACCAAACTTATAAGGATTTTGTGAGTTGCTTTGCAACGAAGCAGCGAGGGTCTTTTAGGTCTTATGCTTAAAGCTGGGCTTCGAATACATTTTGGAACGCGCACCTACGCATTGTGTACAGTGCGCCATTTTGAACCAGCTCCATCCCTAAATGATAATCGCGTTTACTGTCTTTGGTCCCCAATACACAAGATCTGATGTCTTTCAAATGTGGTGTTTATGTTTTGGATACGTATTTTTCTGGCCATTTATTTTGCATTTTTACATAGTTCTGTGTGAAAGGTTATGAAATATTTAAAACATTGTCACCCTGAAAAACTTGTGTATACAGTTGATTTTTAGTACAAGTTATAACTTATTCTTTTACTGTGATAAAAATGCCGCCTACAATGTATATTACCAGGAAAAAACGCAGAATTCTATTGCTCTGAAGTACTCGTAGGAGGAACATTTTTGAGAAATCATCAAAAGCAGAGCTGTATAAAGTGTTTCAAAACATAGCTACCATCTCTCTCTCTCTCCCTCTCTTTCTTTCTCTCTCTCTCCCTCTCTCTCTCTCTCTCTCTCTCTCTCTCTCTCTCTCTCTCTCTCTCTCTCTCTCTCTCTCTCTCTCTCTCTCTCTCTCTAGCATGCAGTGGAATGAGCGTGCTATTCTGGGAACGTTCTAAATAAATAAAAAACACAGAAAAATAATCCCAACTCTGATCTGGAATAAGAAAAATAATGGGATGAGCTTTTAAAAGTTCGCCATACATTACTGTAGTTATCAGAACACAAATGACCAAAAAACTGTGTACAAATAAATAACACCCGACTGGATAAACATACATGTTTTTGCCCTTGACATCGCTTATGAATAAGATTGGGTAAGAGGGAAAAGTGTAAAGTAGCAGGAGAGCACCCACTCGATTAATTACACACTTCAGCTGCTGGAACCAGTTTTACTCATGTATAAATATTACAATACTCTCAGCATACACAAAAGTACAGAGGCGTTACCCATTAAAGGAGAGTACTAAACAATGAAACTGTGTGGTGTGCTGGCATGAACTTCTGGTTGTATTTTTTTCTTTTTTAGATGTGTGTGGAGGAGGGGGAGGGGACACTCATTGAAGTAAATGAACATTTAGAAGCATCTACGCAGTCTTTTTCTCTCTCTATATATATATATATATATATATATATATATATATATATATATATATATATATATATATATATATATATATATATATATCGTTTTTAAAGGCTCCAACATGATTGCATGCGTCGACCTAGATCACCTAATGGCGGCTCTCCACGCTGCACGATCCATTGCAGCCTCCCTGTTCAGTCCCTTAACCCTGAGGTCACACTTAATGACCTCGTCCCATGTCTTTCTCGGTCTGCCCCACATAACCCCACCCCCAATATTAACACTTCTCACCTTCCTTACCCAATTATCATCCCCCATCCTCTCCACATGTCCAAACCATCTCAATCTACCTCTCCTCATCACAGCACCAATACACTCCAGTCCCATCCTACCTCTCAACTCTTCCATCGTAAATCCAGCCCGCCCAGACCTTGCACACAGGGACGCACTACACATCCACCTAATCATTGTCATTTCTGTACGTGTGAGCCGGCGAATATCCTCCTCCTTTACTGCCCAGGTCTCACTACAATACAGCATTACACTCCTAACACATGCTGCATACAAAGACCCCTTAGCAGTTAGGAAGAGCCCTCTCAATGTCAGAAGAGACAAGAGCTCCCTGAACTTCTTCCAACCACTTCTCACCCTAGCCACAGAGCTAGCTCCAGCCCCACCTCCAGCACACAACATGTCTCCCAAAATAACAAAACTCTTGCACACATTCAAGAGATTCACCAGCAAGTTCAATCCTTTCACGCCTGACAATCTCCACCTGCTCTCCACGACACGCCGTACACATAAAATCAGCATTATCTCGCAGTCTACCTCTGATACCACTACATCTCTTGTGCACCCATTTATCATAAACACTGCACAGGATAGAATTACTTCCCACGCCCTTGTGGCAAACTGCACATGGCTGGTCTCCCTTGTCTTTGACAGTACTGCCACCAACCCTAAACATCATCACTTTTGTTTTATCTGCATTTACCCTTAAGCCCTTGTGCCCCATACCATCTCTCCACTTCCTAAACGTTTTCTCCGCCTCCCTATCGTTCTCTGCAATCAGCACCAAATCATCAGCATACATCTCCCATGTGAGTCCGTTTCTAAAGTCACGTGACAGGGCTTCAAGTACCATGATAAACAACATGGGACTCAAAATTGACCCCTGATGCACACCGACATTCACGGAAAACTCATCACTCAAATCTCCATTCACTCTTACCTGGGTGTGAGCACCCACATACATAGCCATAACCACCCTAACCAGCCACTCCTCCAAACCAAGCTTTCTCATTGCCCACTTCACCACCTCTCTAGGGACTCTGTCAAAGGCCTTTTCCAAATCAACAAAAACAAAAGACAGATCCCTTCTACTACCAATATATTTTTCCTGAAGCTGTCGAACAATGAATATGGCATCTGTGGTCCCCTTACCTGGGATAAACCCAAACTGCATCTCACCAATATTCACTCTTTCTCTAATCATGCCTTCTAAAACTCTCTCCATTACCTCCATTATCTGATCTAAAAGCTTTATACATCTATAATTTCTGCTTTCCAGGGCATCACCCTTCCCTTTATACAAATTTACAATTACTTCAGCCAATCATCTGGGACAACACACTCTTAAATAATCATATTTATCAGGTCAGTGACTAACCTCACCCCTATATTTCCTGAGACCTTCAACATTTCGGCAGTCAACCCAGACACACCTGCTGGCTTCCCCACCTTCATCATGCCTATTGCCTCACTCACAGTTGCAGCATCAATCAAAGGCCAAGGGCTAAACACTGGATTTGCTGGCTCCAAACTTTACCCGTCCCAGTCAAACTCCTCATTCAACAACCGGTTATAAAGCTCTCTCCATGCATCTTTAATATCCTCACTGTTCTCCATTACCCTTCCTTCATCATTCTTCACACACTGCTGACCAATAATATCCCGATTATCCCTCTTCATCTGATTTGCCACCTTAAATATCAAATTTTTCCTTTCCCCATGATTTAGGTTATCAAGGAAAAGTCTCTGTGACTCAGAATTTGCCCTGTATACCTCTCTTCTAGCCCTACCCTTGGCAGCCAAATATTCCTCTTTGCTACCACCCTTCTTCCATTCCCGGAAAAGCCTTCTTTTCTCCTTAACTGCAGCTTCTACACCCTCATCCCACCAACAAGTTAATTTATGTCTTGCTGGTCCTCTTGTCCAACCGCATGTTACAGCAGTAACTCTCAAGAGATTGTTCTTGAGGGCTCTGTACTGTTCATTAAGGCCTCTGTCTACAGCTCCCTGTTCAGCCACCACTCTCCTCATCTCGCTATAGAAGGCATTCCTTACTACTTGTTTTTTCAGGTTCCATATTTTTCTCCTAGGTACATAAGTCCTCTTTTTCATCACTCGTTCTTTAAGCACCATATCGCAAATCAATAGTTTGTGCTGCTGCACACACTCCTCACTTCCTATAACTTTAACATCCCTCACTAACCTCCTATCAGCCCTCCTAACCAGAAAATAGTCTATCTGACAGCTATTTCCCCCAGACTCACACGTAATTAACCTACTCTCTTTTCCTAAAATATGTGTTGCACACAATCATGTCCGTTGCCTCCCCAAACTCGAGTATCCTTTCCCCTTCCGCATTCCTTATGCTATATGCACATCCCCCATGTACTCCTTCATAACCTTGTGCTACTTCACCTACATGACCATTTAAGTCGCCTCCCAAAACCACTACCTCATCATTCCCCATACCACCTACTACATGTATTAAATCATCCCAAATCTATCTTTCTCTGATTCATCCAATCCTGCCTGTGGAGTATATGCCGATATAACTGCAGCTATCTTTCTACTGAATAGAATTTTCACTACCAATATCCTATCACTTACTCATTCCACCCATATATATATATATATATATATATATATATATATATATATATATATATATATATATATATATATATATATATATATATATATATATATATGTATGTATGTATATATATATATATATATATATATATATATATATATATATATATATGTATGTATGTATATATATATATATATATATATATATATATATATATATATATATATATATATATATATATATATATATATATATATATATATATATATATATATATATATATATATATATATGTATGTATGTATATATATATATATATATATATATATATATATATATATATATATATATATATATATATATATATATATATATATATATATATATATCAACGTCATGATTACCTTCCCTCCAATTTGCCAAAGGAAAACAAAGCAACAGGGGCTGTTTTCTTTTTATCAGTGCATAAGCGTACAATTTCCCTGAAACAGGTAGTTTTTGTACGTCCAAATCATACAGTAAATAAAACAAAAGCATTCGGGGGCTGAATGCTGAACGCCCGCCGAAATATACCTTTGGCTAATTTACAAGGTACCTACAAACTGTTTGCTGTTTTTCTTTGATAATCTTTGTTGCTGTTCGCGGATTTTCCAAGCCTAATATCAAAGTAGTTAGTCCACAGTCCTCCATGTGTTGTATGAAATACCCGTTAATTTACTGCAGTCATATTGAAACCAAGTGTCCATATCCATGAAACGTGTGTGGATATTACTTTCAACCGATTCTTCAGTTGGTTCAAAATATAAAGACAAATGTAAGTGCCCACATACAGAATAATTTCGAACGGATAACAAATAGAGTAGCTGTAATAATACGAGGTAGAAATGAAAATAAACTCGAGTAACTACATTTGTGATTTGGTAATACAGTTATTCACATGCGCAAGGTAGTCGAGCCGCTTAAAAACTCTGTTGCTGTCGGAAGCGCCAGCTAATGTAAACCAGTCAAAGGCATAATATTTAAAAAAAAATCTCAGGTTCTGTAATAGCTTTAATGAATTTTACCAACTCGACATTTGCCTGAATCCTTTCAGTAAATCATACCTGCCTGCAGATGAATCACGCATTCCCTACTTACCACTTCATGTACGACTGTGAGCAATGAATATGCGTTTGTCTTAGGTTACACACTTTTAGGTGGTGTATTAAAAACCAATAAGACCCACCTTGTTAACTCAAAGTGACTGCAGAGCATCACTCACCCTTCTGTCAAGCTGTGCTGCACCAGGTACTCCACCTCCTGTTACGGATGGCTTGTGTCTGTGGGTTCATTTAGCAGGGCACCTGCTTCATTGGACTGAAGGCTCAGGTATTCACATCATTCCAGTTAGCTCCTTCAGGCCTGGGGTGTTCTGAGACACTTCCCGATATTTATGAAGGACAACAGTTAGGTTCATTATGTTGTTAAACGGACAAAGCTTTTCAGGCATTTATCTCATTACCTCCTGATTCTCTCGCCAAGAGCCAATCTTATCAAAGGTCAACAAGCAGCCTTCTTTCTCTGTCACCTCCTCAGGCAACACAAAACAGGCTGAAGCAATAAGGTTTCCCGGCTCATTCATCATATTCACATAGCACATTGTACGAGCATTTCTCTGATCAGAGGTACTCGGTACATTCGTATGGTCCACGGAGCAAAGCCACCTGTGTGGTAAGAAGGTTCTCTTGTGTTACTTCTGGTATCATACCAAGATTTCATCCTGACTCAGAATTACAGCAGCAAGCCTCTCCTTGGTAAGTGGAAGATAAGATATTAACATCACTTCAATATCTTGTCTGAGCCACTTTTCAACAATTTCAAAGGTCCTCTGACTTCATGATGACAAATCAGTTCATCTGTAGATCGACCTAAATATTCACGTACAGTTTCTAAAACAGCAAAGAGTACAAAGGGTAACCCTTACCTCGAGTTTTCCAGTTCTCAATATAGGACTTTCTTGCCAAATACTAAGGGTCTGATGTTTTCTCTCCAAGTCACCTAACTCTGAGGGTATGTTGAGTAAGTAATTTCTTCAGTGACTAGTTATGTCAGAAATTAATCATAACTTGAGACATTAAATTGCTACCTTGATCTAACTGACCTTTGTTAAGCAGTCCAAAGTGGTGAAAAGGTTAAACATATCCTTCTGTAATCTTCTTGCTGCAGAGTTTCTTTGTTGAACTGCCTTTGCATATAAAAAGGACAGCAGCCATAGTTAGGATACACTCATGACTGGATTATGTCTTTGGTAATGATCGAATTATATCCTCCAACCCTCTAGTGGAGGAGGCTTCAAAAGGAGAAAGTGCCAGAAAGGATGCACCAAGGATGGATATCATTCTTACCTACAAGTTGACTCCCTTGGCAGGTCTTAATGTCGTGCAACATCCCGACAGGTTCCTTGTCAGCAGAAGCGCTGCCAGATACAATTCAAGATTTTCTGAGCACCCAAATGGCCTGCCAGAGTGGGACAATTAGCATTTTGTATTATGATTTATTACTGCCTGGTGTATTTAATGCACATTCTCGTACAGACTGTGTATTCCACACAGTGTCAACAGTACCATGTGGTATTCACTTGCCTTTTTCAAGCAATACCATTGACATTCAGTTTCTTCCACACTCACGACAGTCTATATGAATAAAACCTGGGTGTCAAGGTTCTGTCACTCAATTAACGCCTTAGGAAGGTTGTAGTTACCATTCAGGAAGAAAAGTAGTAGAAAGAGTGGCTTTTGGTTCAGCCATGACTTTCATGACTTCCACTGCGAGACTAGATGACACTGATATAGTTACTAAACGTGGGAAAACAAAGAATCAATTTCCATCTGGCTCGTGTTCTCCTGTTGCACAGTAAATCAAACACAAAAAGGACTGTACTCTCCTGTCCTTTTGCGAAGCCATTACCCATAAGGAACGTAACATCAGACAGAGGCAGCCGGTCCATGACTCCCACCCACACGATACCTGTAAGTAGTTGTGAATGGATCCTCGACTCCATCAAAGAGGTCTGTAGTGTCCAGTTGTTCCCTTCAGCAGATTTTGTCCATAAACGCGCGTCGACACGTGCTCTCGAACATATGTTGGCATCATGGCTGGCAACATGTTTGGGAACATGTTTGCAGCAGTATTTGGACAGAGGAGTAGACTGTAGCACCAGAGGAGTAGACTGTAGCACCAGTCGAGCAGGGCAGTACTCCCAAGGTGGATGGAAAGCTGATGACAGGGAGAGCTGGAGCTCCCGGTTCATTAGCCCTCAGGACTAGTTCCTGACTGTCCCCCTTGGCTGAACTTTTTCAGTGTTTCAGTAACACAGAGAGTAGGCCAGCATGCTCTCCAGTACAAGTTTCTCTAACTGTCAACACCAAACTACATGCACAGTACACACTAAGCAACGTTTTCAAAATTAAAAAAGAAAATGAGAAATGGCTTTAACAAATTATGCCTTGGAGTCCCCAGGGGGGGGGGCACCATAAATTCCCCCACCATCCACCTTTCTCCCGGTGACGAGTCTGAGAGATGCCTGGAACCACAGTCTGACTCACTTCTTCTTCATTTCTGCAACATTCGTGGCCTTTCCTCTTTCTCTCTGTCGAACACCACCTCTCCTCCTCTAAACGTCACCTTCTCTTCTTGACAGAGACTCAGCTGTCTGAGGCAACTGACAGCAAACCCTTTTCTATTTCCGTCTACTTTCTCTATACTCATTTCAAAGCCAAAGGTGGCTGTTGTGTATATGTACGCAACGACCTATCTTGCTTTCCTGTTCCTGAACTTGATTCTTCTGAATTCTCTACACTCTGGCTTTGGCTATCCTGTCATTTTCTGACTAAATATATCTGCACTGTTTACTTATCTCCTAATTCTACTGAGTATCAAAAATTCTTTGGCTATCTTACTTGTATGATGGAACACATTCTGTCCATTTCTCCTTTCTCTGAAATCTCCATTCTAGGAGATTTCACTGTTCACCACCACCTTTGGCTCTCCTATCCTTTCACTGATCCACCTGGTGAACAAGCCTACATCTTTTCCATCCTTAATGACCTAGAGCAGCTTGTACAGCACCCTACCCATATCCCTGACCGCCTTGGAGAGAGCTCCAGCATACTTGACCTCTTCCTTACAACTAATCCTTCTGCTTACACTGTTAATCTTTCCTCTCTGTTGGGCTCCTCTGATCACAACCTTATTACCTTAACCTGTCCTGTCGCTCTGGTACATGCTGTGGACTCTCCAAAGAAACGTCGTCTGTGGCACTTGGGAGCTGCAGATTGGAAGACCCTCAGGCAGTACTTTTTTTATTTTCCCTGGAATAATTATTACTTCCATGGATGGGAGCCATCTGAGTGTGCCTGCGCATTACAGAGGTTATTCTCTCGGGCATGGAAGCATACATTCCATCTCATATCCTCTGACTAATGCAAGAAAGCCATGGTTTAATCAAGCTCGCTCTAATGCTGTCCGCAACAAGGAGAGGGCTTATAAAAGGTAATGGAGCCAACCCACCTCTGAATCACATCTTGTTTATGTTTCTGCCCAGAATCGTGCTAAGGCTGTTCTTCGCTCTTTACGCAGGTTTTATTCGCCCCTGTTTAGAGTACAACTTTCATGTGTGGGGAGGCTCCCCATATACAGCACTTCTCAATAGGGTGGGGTCAAAGACTTTTCGTCTCATCATCTCTCCACCTCTTACTGGATCCCTTCAATCTCTCTCTCTTCACCGCACTGTTGCATCTTTATCTCTTTTCTATCGTTACTTCCATGGTCACTGCTCCTCTGAACTGTCTGCCTGCATCCCTCCACCTCTACGATGGGTGCATAGCACCCGTCTAGCAACAAACTCTCATCCCTTCTCTGTCCAACTCTCTAATGCAAGAGCTGACTGTTACTCCCAGTCCTTCATTTATGGAACAGGTCAACTCTGGAACTGTCTCCCTCTGTCTGTATTTCGTATTTCCTATGATCTCCAGTTTTTCAAAGGCAGTGTGTCCAGGCATCTCGAAATGAACGGATCTTGATTTTGGCTCTCTTTTGTTTTTGTTTTTGTTTTTCTTGAAGGGAACGGTTTGCGGGCTCCGGCCTTTGGTTCCTTGTTTCTTGCATTAAAAAAAAAAAAAAAGATGTATGCAAATATGTTTCAGTGCAGCTTCGAACACTGGCAGCAGAGGCGATGGGATAAATGTGTCTACCAAGCAGCTGAAACTTCATCATGATGTTGCCAACATGATCTGGACGCTGCTGTTCCCAGCATGTTTGCAGCGTGTTCGTTACTGTGTTGCTTACATGTTGCCAAAACTTGTTCGAGCACACGTGTGGATGCGCATTTAGAATCACCACATTTACAATGCCCTTTAACATGATGGACTGCGAGACACCTGTATATGTCCTATAAAATAACTAGTTTATCCTCCAGGCAATTTATTTCAGGTTTGGAAAATTATTTGGAACTGAAAGGGTTTGGTTACAGTCTTAATTCACCCCCTACACCATCACAGGTCCTTCCTAAGCTGAATGGAATAATCTGTAGGTAGCAAGGATTCATTCATCCATTCATCATCGAATCCTATGTTGCCTCATGAGGAGCGTATGAGGCCGGGGCTAGGCAAGTTGGTCCTGACATTTAAGATGAGAGTGAGCAGCCTCACTCATCCCTGAGCTGCATTATGTGAGCAATAATCCCCAACCATCCCTTGGATATAACCCTTCACCAGTTCAATCCGATTGGAGCGCCATAATTACCCACTAAACCACCAGGCACCAAAATTTGGGGTTATATGGGTACAACCCAGCATAGTAAATGGTTTCCTGGTGTGCAGGAAACCATTCGGCTTGTCACTCAGTGTCGAGTCAACCACAGGCAGAAGGAAGAGGAAAGAATGAAGGAAAGAAAGACAGAAGAGGGAATGTAAAGTCACCAGTATTCAGAAGGGCAAGGAAAGAATGAAGGAAAGTAAGACAGAAGAGGATGGACGGCAAGAAGGATGGAGAAGAGGAAAGGGTAGACACCTTAGAGCAGCACTATATCGAGTGAGTGGATGGTGTGAGTCCCCACCTACCACACTAAAAAAAAAAGTACTTCAATGGACTGGCGATGTTAATGGTTATAGGAGGATCCTCTGAGTCAGGGGTAATCAACCTGGGGTTGACAATCACCCAAGAGTTTGCAGGCGGGTTTCAACGGGTACTTAGATGGCTGACGAAAATGTATGAAATATATATATATATATATATATATATATATATATATATATATATATATATATATATATATATATATATATATATGAGAGAGAGAGAGAGAGAATACGATGGTTATAGATGTTTGTATTAGGTTGCTTCGCGTTCAAACAGCAGCCCTGAGTGAGAATGGGGGATACTGTCTCGTTTCAGTCAGTATGCAACAACTGATGAGCATACTTGTGGCCCCACTGTCTCCTGATATTTTTCTTTATCCTAAATGAGGTATGTTTATAACATTGTGCTGGCGTTTCTGACAAGGCGATGATATGAATGCTAGTTAATTTTCTAACATTGTGATAATGATTATTACACAGTGATGTTATTGCATTCTGGAAACTTGTGTTTTTGACTCTGGTAGTATGTGTGGCTACTCAGCAATAAAACTTAGATGTTGTTGGTGCTAGAGGAGGTATGCATTCTCTGACTGCTGTCTAGTTACTTTTGTGGTAATATAACTGCCTGAAGTTATTTCCAGTGTGTGATCTCTCGGTGAAGGTAATGATGTTCTGTTTAATATTTTGTTACAAGTATTGTGACAGTCTGAAAATGTTTTTACCCTGTGATGAATGCCTGAAATTATTTGTATTGTGTGATCTTCCGACGGCGTTGAAAATGTGACTTCCTGATGATGCCCTGACTGATCTTTTGATATTATGACTGCCTGAAGGTGTGTCTATTGTGTGATCTTATGATGATGATGATAATATGAGTCTGATGGTGTTTTTATTGAGTAATTCTATGACGGCGGCGATATTGTTACGCCCCAGTCTCACACTGCCACAGGCTCCAACAAGAGTAGAACAGTATAGGACGGACGTCGCCCAGTGAGTTGCTCTTCCTAGAGGCAGCCTTTCAGTGCACAATAACAGATTGGCTCAGATGTGGTAAATTAATACTGGCTTCTTAAGTTCACTGTCTTTATTTTCCAAATAATTACACTACATGCTTGCCAAATCATTTAACTGTTTTCACAAATTCCGAAGATCTGCAAACTGCAATTTCACTTAATGCTTGCCAACTACACTTCATTTTTCACAATTACCAAAGATATACACACTTCACTAACTGCACTGACACTTAATGCTTACCAACATCACTTCACTATATTCACAAGTACCGATGATATACAAAATTCACTGCATTGCACTGACATTGAACTACTCTCAAACTGAAGTGAAAAGTGTCTGAAACTCCTCTAGTTTCTTCCCCATACTTATAAGAGCTTCCTTTATTCTAGAGTGATCTACAAAGTTCTCGTGCATTGCCAAGGTAGCAACGGTTCCAACAGGTTCCAACTCAGAGACAACCAAAACATGCCTGAGTTTTCTTACATTGCATAACACTCTAAATTAATTAGCATACAAATTTAATTAAATAACATAATTTAACAATCACATTTATAAAACAATAAAGAGAAAAACAGCACAAAAATTAATGTACCACTTACAAAATAACTTGCTGAAAAAACAGGAGGCTAACTGGCAACTCTGAAACGTAATGGAACTACAGTACGAGAAACATCCCGAATTCTCCAGCATAATCTAACCAGCAATCAAGTTTCTCAACACTACCTGCTCCCTGATCCTTTTGCCGTCCCGACAAAACTATACAATATAAGCAAAAACTGTCCTTAATCGAAACTAAACATTAAATTATACACAAAGTAATCCTTCAACTTACCAGGTTTTCTTTTATGCTACTTTCGATGATGCCCCTGCTCCTTCACACAGTCCACTCCTACCGAAGGTCTTGGTCCCCTTCCTGATTCACTTCTTCCCTTGGGAAATTGTCCCCATCCTCTTGTACTTCAGCTCCTTTGTCCTCCTCAACATCTTCAACTACAGGAGAGCATGATTCCTCGGAGTCGTCCCAGCTCTAATGTCCTGGCCCACAGGAGTGCCACAGACGATTCATGTGTACCACTTTTGGGTGAGATTTCCTGCCTCCCCGGATCTGGTATGTTACGTCTGAAAGGTGGTCCAACACAGTGTGAGGCCCATCCCATGGGGTCTGCAGCTTTGGTGACTGTCCCTTCTTACGCTGATGATTGTATAACCAAACTTGGTCACCATCATTATGTTAGGACTCCATATTATAATTACAAATCATAATAGATAGATAGATAAATAGATAGATAGACAGCTCTATGCGAGCCTGGGAATGGGAAATGATCTTGCAAATTACACTGAGGAAAGCTGACGACAGATTACGAAGTGGCCAGTAAGGAGATCATGCAGTTAGTTGTCAGCAATCCACCGGCGAACTAAGCCTTGTTGACCATACACACACATACACACATACTCACACACAGGCTTCTAGAACTTTCCACTCACAAGGAACACACGTGATACGTCTCCTGTTTCACCAGAATTTAGGAAAGAGAGGGCAGAAAGAAGCTAGCCATAGAACAGACAGGTCGCAGGGAGAAGGGCTTAGCAACTTGAGAGAGAGACAGAGAGAGCGAGACAGATAGCTAGCTAGCGGGACTCTACTTTATACTCCGCTCTGTGTGAGAGACTTTGTTAATATTTCCAAGACAAATAAAAATAGTCCCATACTATTCTTTACCTCTCCTGTCACTACATGACAAATGGGAAAGAAGATTATCTACTTACAAAGCTACTCAAATATAACAACCGCTCGCCCACAAGTCTAATATATATAAAACTCCACTACAAGTAACCACAAAGGAGTTACAAAGTCTTTTATGACATTTGGTAGCAGCGAACGTATACGAACCTCGTCTACGAATCAACAGTGAATTCCTACAAAATATCAAGATTGAAAACAAGAATACCTCTCACAACCAACAACTTACAACCAGCTCCTGCCAGTTCTCTCCAACCAGCCCCCTCCGTCTCCCCGATCATCACGCTGATTTAGAAGTGATCACACGACGCCTTGCAAGTAGTTTAACAAAATATTGATACAATCTTGCAACTTCTATGACGAACCAGCGAACTACAACCATCTACAATCAACTACAAGTAAATACAAAGTCTACGAGTCGTCTGTATAATCTTCTACACGCACCTACAAGTAGTGGCAGTCTTCATCCTACAACGAGTAAATCACAAGAGAAAAGGACCGAGAAGACATCGACAAAGAAAAACGGGACAAACAAACGAAGAGTGAGACACGACTCATAACCACCAGACCTCACCCTCCTCTCTCTGCTACATCCACCCAACTTCCACTGCTGACGCAGGAGTCAAGAGGTCAAGACGACGAAGCAAATACCAAGTCCATATTCACAACTCATCTTACTCACTCATCTTCACTCAAGTTACTCATTGCTACTCATTCACTCACCACAGCTACCAGTGTGCAAAGCCGATGTCACCATGTGCTGAGATGACATCACAACGCGAGTCTGCCGTGCCAAGCAACGTGTGACTGACACCAGGCACCTCTCACCCACTACTCATTACTCATTATTCACATAGCTCCTACTCATACTCATTTATTTTCACAGTTAAGTTGGAAATTCGACGTTCTATGCTGAGGTTTGCCTGGGACAGCTGTTAACCACCACAAGCACCAGGCCATGGAATTTCCTGGGTAATATCGTCCATCAACACACCACTAGAATTATCGAGAGATCTTCAATCAAACTTGTATTTTTCTTCCGAAATCGACTTTTGTATCGACACACCTCTACGATCTGTATCAAGTGGATAAAATTATACTTACTCATTTCTTCTCAGTGCTAAAATTACCTATATTCAACTTTTTTTTAACTTATTTCCATATATAAACTCATACACTCACTATCTATCATTTATTTCAACTTATTTACTCATCTATTTTGTTAGGACATAAATAAACAAGAGGCGTATTTCATAACACCATATCTTAATGACAGGAATATTTTCGCCACCACCCACATTAATACCAGATGACGCACAATTTGCCACAACAACAGACTCACAATTAAGAGAGCACTAAGGCAACACACCAGATGACACACAAATTGCCACAACAACAGACTCACAATTAAGAGAGCCTCAAGGCAACCCACCCCTTGTACAAACCTCACCACACACTAAAGATCAAGAAACAAATACGGCAGTTTCAGATGATGAGTGGGAAACCCCCTCTGATGTAGAAAGTGCGGACTTTGCCGCTGCCTTGCACACGTATGCCAATATACTTAACAGGGTTCACCGGTCCGGTCGTACTTATTCCACCATTCCCTCACACAACGATAAACACGTCCAAGTTGAATTAACAGAGCAAACAGTAAAAATGAATCAAGAAACAAATACCGCTGATCTAACAACCACACCTCACGTGTTTGTGTATCACGAGGATAAAACTGCCCAAAAATTCTCTGGCACAGACAAAGATCGCATTGATGTCATTTCATTAGTCAGTCAGTGCGAACAAATGTTCATCAAGCGCCACATACTAGATGAACAAGAGAAAATTGCTATTTTTTCATCTTGCATAAGCCAGGAAAGATGTCCAGCGAGCAACTTGCTTCGCTCCGACAAGCTCCATCGTGCTAGGACATATGATGAATTTAAAACTGAATTTCTGAAGAAATTTTCTGGAGGTATGAACTTCTTGCCAGGTATAATTCCAGAATTACATAAAATTGTAGATCTTGTAAGGGAGCACACTACAAACCATGTGCTCAGTGAAATAACTGCTGATGTCTCCACAATCAAGAGAACATTATTAGCTACTTTGGAAAATTCTAATTGGATAACAGATGATGGAAAGATGTCCCCAGACCTCGTCGTGGACATTAATGGTTATGTAGCTGCCTTGTGTAAATTACCTGATAAGACCCTTAAGATCGCCAAGACGATCGCTTACACCCCAGGAATGTGCTTGCTAGACTTAATGAACGAGGTAGAGATGCAGTGCAGTAAAGCAGGTGTGGTCGACACACATGCACATTCTGGTAGAATGAGGGTACCTGAGACAGTATCAGCTGTGAAAACATCTACACCGACCCCAAACAGAGAACAAAATCGATCGCGACCAGAAATCAGGCAGACCAAACAAGCAAACGTGACAAGGCCTTGTTCACAGACGCCTTCCTACAGGCAGTTTCATAAGTTTTCGCGCAGTCCGAGCAGGTCTCACGCCATAAACAACACTTCTTATGGGAAATCACCTCGTAGGTCACAGTCAAGGGATAGGTCCATTCTATGTCATTATTGTGCAAAACCAGGACACACAAGGTATGAATGCTTTATCAAGGCAAAAGAGGACAAACAAAAGACACAAGGATTTGGTCCTTACTGTAGGCATCATAGATACCAAGGGCACAGGACCAGTGATTGCAAAACAGTAGAAAAAAATTGTGTCTATGTTCAAATCGGGGGAAGACCAAGTCATGACAAAAAACGAAGAAACGTAAAGAAAAACAAGACTAAACTTCACATAGGAGGCATGTTGGGAAATGAGTGAATCTTGATACCAGCTGTATGTGAGGATCAAAACGTTTCCTTATTTTTAGATACAGGCTCTCCAGTGAACTTAATAATGCATGAAGAACTAAATAGAATTCTTAAAAATAAAAAGAAAGTAACTTTTCTGGATGAAGCTGATTTAGAATTATACACAGTAGATGGACAAGAGATTACAGTGAAAGGTATGATAAGATTAAATATCAGTTTCACAGAAACTACAAGACCATTCTCTGCATTTTTCTATATCGTTGAAAACTTAGCAATTAAAGCTCATATGTTACTGGGCTTAAGATCCATGAGAGCTGAGAACATAACTATACTCCCACAAATGAATGGAATAGACTTTGATAATGAATTCATAGAGGAAATAACTTCAGAGCCCTCACCGATTGGTAGAAGAGAGCCAAAAAGAATTGGTAATATTAAAGGCTTAAACAAACATACACAAACAGATGAGTGTATAGATCCACTCCCACCACCAACCCCATCCTCCAGAATTAGTGACCCAGATAACAGTACTGATTTATCAATTTTTCCAGCCCATCTCACTAATGATTTAGTTGTACCACCTAATTCATACATGAAGGATACCATAAAGAGCAAATTACGGAATAGTACTGTTCTTGTCTTAGAAGAATTATGTAAAGTAAAGGGATTGTCAGTAGAAAACGCATTATGTCATACGAACGACGAAGGGCAAACTCAGATATTCATAATTAATCACATGAATGGGGAGGTTCAGTTGAAAAAGGGAACTTGCATAGTTAATATTGAAAAATGTCCCGCCCCTGTGAAGGAAATAGTTATAGCTGGAGTAACAAGTGAGATAAAATCTACGGAGAGAGAAAGAATAAAAGAGAATTTAATTCACTCAGGTGAATTTGATGAAGAAAATGATTTGTTAACCCTGCTGGAAAGACACAGGGACACCGTAGCATTGCCCGGAGAACAATTAGGGTGTACTAACTTGATTAATCACATGATTAATGTGCACCCAGAAACACCACCAATTTTCGTACCAGCTTACCGCATACCACACTCCCAACGTACACTTGCAAATCAGTATGTCGATGAAATGTTAAAACTTGGAATTATTGAGCCTTCAGTCTCCCCGTGGAATGCCCCCTTATTCTTCGTGCCCAAACGAAATGGAGAAATGCGTGCGGTAGTAGATTACCCTAAACTAAATAATCACACAATCCCAGACAGATTTCCCATGCCATTGCTAAGCGATGTTCTACAGAATATTGGTCCTGAGAATAATATATTCTCGACCATCGATCTCCTAAACGGCTACTATCAGATTCCGGTATCTAAGGAGTCACGTAAGTACACTGCCTTTTCAACAAACAGAGGCCATTATCAATATACAAGAATGCCAATGGGACTGAGGACAGCCCCAGGCACATTCCAGCGTCTTATGAATTACGTATTGTCCGGAATTTTAGGACATGGGATATTTGTTTATCTTGACGATATTATAATCGCAATGAAGAATATTAAGGATCATCTTAGGAAATTAGACTTACTCTAACAAAAGCTTAGTGATGCTGGATTAAAAATTAAACTTTCTAAATGCAAATTTTGCTTTAAGGAAATAAATTTCTTAGGCCACAAATTAAGTTCTGATGGTATTCACACCACTGATGACAAAATACAGGCAGTGAGAGATTTTCCTGAACCCACTACGACTGACGAAGTTAGAAAATTTTTAGGTCTGGCTGGGTACTATAGGTCATTCGTACCACAGTTCTCTCATATAGCCTTTCTTCTATTCCAACTACTCAAAAAAGATGCTGTATTCCAATGGGAAGAAGAACAAAAAAGGGCATTTAACAATCTAAAAATTAAACTAACAAATACACCTTGTTTAGCATATCCAGATTACACAAAATCATTTCTTATTTGTACAGACACATCAGTTAAAGGATTAGGGGCTGTACTGATGCAGGAAGATAAAAGAGGAAAGAATCAACCAATTGCATTTGCCAGCAGACAAACAAGAGGTGCGGAGAAAAATTATTGCACTACAGACTTAGAGGCACTTGCAGTGGTTTTTGCATTACAAAAGTTTCGAGATTTGGTATATGGTTACGAAATCCACTTATTCACCGACCATAAACCACTGGTGGGTATGTTTAAAGAAAAACTCCTTTCTGGGAGGAGAGCAAGATGGAAATGTACAGTTGAAAACTACAATGTACAAATTCATTATATACAAGGTAAAATGAACATAGTAGCTGACGCATTATCTAGGAACCCGAACACAATTCAGGTCGCGGCGTTAGATCTCAAAGGAAATATCCCAAACCACGAGGATATCGCAAAGGCACACAGACTTGACCCAATATGGTCTAAAGTAATATACAAGTTAGAAAGTGGAGATGACATACAATTACCCAAACTGCATGTCCCACTTGAACAATTCACAATGGTCAATAATACATTATACAAGATTAACTCTAAACAACCAAAACGCCAAAGAAATACTAACCAGTTGGTAGTACCTAATGACATGATACCCCAAGTATTACGATTGATACACGACAGCCCACATGCAGGACATCCTGGAAAGGATAAGACATTCAACCAAGCCCAGCTGTTATATTACTGGCCTTCATTACGAAAAGATATAAACAATCTTGACAGATGCGAATCATGTGCGAAACACAAAGGATACCCAATCACACCTGCACCGATGGGTAATTACCCTGTACCACATCAACCATGGGACGTTGTCGCTGTTGATTTACTCAAGATGCCATTATCATACAATAATAACCTATACTTATTCGTAGCAACGGATCATTTTTCCCGTTATGTCATTTTAGCTCCAATTAAAGATAAGACAGCAGAGACAGTAGCAAAGGCAATAACAGATAATGTAATATGTCGCTTTACTACCCCAAAGGTACTAATAAGTGATAATGGAGGAGAATTTAATTCTGAGATCTTACAAGAAATATGTAAACAATACATCAAAAAGGTTAACGTTTTGGCCTATCACCCAGCATCGAATGGGTTGGTAGAGAGACAAAATAAAAAAGTATTAGATGTGCTACGACACATTCTCAGTGAAAATTATGCAAGCTGGGATGATTGGATTCCCAGAGTAGAAGCCTCAATTAATGGGTCTATAAATAAATCCATCGGTGACACACCACATTTCATTATATATGGCACAGATAAAAAATTACCATATGAGCTCCTAGAAGGTGACAGCATGCCTATATACAATTACGATGATTACTCTAAGCTCCTTTTACGTGAATTCCAGGACATTCACAAAAGAGTCAAAAAACAATTAACGATGTCCAAGGAAGAAATGACGGAGGCATTTAACAAGAAGGCAAAAGATTCACCTATCAGCTTAGGAGACATTGTTTACGGTGTCATTCATACGAGAGACAATAAATTATCCCCAAAATTTGAGGGCCCATACAGAGTAATTAACATAAAAGCAAACAAAGTTTTAATTAAGTCACTTTCAAGTGGCGAGGAGAAACAAGTTCATATTGACCATTTAAAACGAGTTTCAAGGGAATTATCCCATAATTATTCAGCCTCGGATACAACCGAACAGGCGAACGTACCTCAAGAAACCAAGCAAGAAAACAACAATGATTACAAAAAGAAATTAAGGTCATATACCAAACAATCGAGCATAGGTGCAACTGTTCCAATAAAATCTACAGTACATCATTTACGAGAATTAAATATCAATTTAAACTCCTTCTATAAATGAAATAACAATCAACCGTAACGCACATCATCACTATCATCGACCACAGCATGATAGGAATTAATAGATTTTTTTTTTTCGGTAGGTTACGATGAAGGGACTTATGCTATGGATTCTTCTCTACATAGCAAGAGGATATGCGCACTTAGACCCCCAACACATAGTACGACAAGGATGCCTCATAGCTCCAACGGCCACGACTACAATCGTTAAGGACGTCATGAGTACTGAAATAAGTCTAGATTACTTGTATGAATTACCTACTTATCTAGACAGACTTGCGACACCGATGCGAACTCTGGACTTCATGATAGGAAATTATGTTTCACAAGCACATAACACCAAGGAAGTGAATGAAATGGTAAAGTTAGCGAAATCGAAACTAGAACAGGCAAAGTCAACTATGCTCATCATGATCCAAGATCTCCCATCTTATGGAACGGAGGTACTGAGCGACAGGAACAACATCACACGTACTCGCCAAAAGCGCGGTTTGTTCGACCTGGGTGGCGCAGTTCTTGGGAACATCTTTGGATTGCCTACAGAGGATGACCTTAAAGAAATAAACAACAAATTTAATAAGATAGCTCAGGTACTAACATACCAAGATAAATTCATCACAGGACAGAACTCAGCAATGAAGACAATTGTGAAAAATCTGAAACAAGCAGAAAACATAGCTCTCGAGAGTGTAGATAAAATAAATGAATTGGAGGGAAACGTTACACTTTTCCAACACTTCTCCATCATCACAGAACATATTGACACGATTCTACTACAATTAGAGAACACTTGAGATCGTTTCAGGGCACTTATGCAAGGAATTTCGAATGCTGGTGATGGCAAGATCACAATTGACTTACTCCCAGTTCATGAGCTACGTCAGATAGTTAGTCAAGGCACACATAAACATAAATTGAAGCCGTTGTTCCGCAGTAGGGAATTTATGCAATATTACCCATATTTAGAAGCAACACTAACACCAACATCAGTGGTAGTTCATGTACCATTCATCACTGAAGACCTGTTCACAGTATACCAAATACACCCCTTCCCCTATAAAAATAACAACACTTTGGTCATCATCAACATCAACACAGACACCGAACTCATCATGGTCTCCAAGAGACGGGACACTGTCACCTTCGCAAGTGAATCAACGATTGAACGAAAGTGCCGCACATCCTTACATGCTGTTCATCTTTGTCCTGTGTACATTTTCACGTTTCAGCCTACTGATACAGTCCCTTGTGAAATGGCTATCATCAGAAATGACAATATTCATCATCATTGCAACTTCACTTTTGCTCCAGATAAACTTGTGCACCATCATCGCATTGGACACTCACAATTTTTTTATTTCCCCCATAACACATCAGTTTACATAGTCTGTCCAGATATACCACCATCTCATACATCAGCATCAGGATTATACATAGCACCAGACTACTGTGCGGTATTTACACCAGCCATGTCTACTTTATCCACCATCAATCACTACGCCATTCTCAATCATACACACAAACATTTCCACCCACTGCCTGATATGAACTTAAACATGAGCACAAGTATTAAGCTGACTTCACCTAAGTTTGAAACTATGCAACTGATCAATGAAACAATGAAGCCCTGGGAAGATTTGAGTTTGAGTATGTTCAACCCATATTATGTGTATAGCCCAGCACCTACTGTCTTTATTATCTTCTGCATTGTAGTTGCAGTACTGCTGTTCGCAATGCACAGAATGCATGCAAGAATTGCTAATTTGGAGTCATTATTTAGTGGGGGGAGAGTTAACATCCAAGTTAACCCCCCTGAATGAAGTGTATATATTTTGTATATAGTATTAATTATATATATATATATATATATATATATATATATATATATATATATATATATATATATATATATATATATATATATACATATATATATATATATATATATATATATATATATATATATATATATATATATATATATATATATAAAAATACAAAGAAGAATGACCCATGTATGGCATACCAGTACCATTATCTTTAAATGAAATATTAATAACTCTTACCATAATCTTAAATTTAAACTTTTTTTTTTTCTTTCCTGCATGTATGCATTTCACTACAATAACCCAAGTACATACTGTATTACAGTTAAATAATTTACTTTAATGCATTTATTCAAATATGTATACAACTTGTTTAAAATGTAATATTACTGAATAATCACTATTTACTATAAATATTATATGTATACAATATTCATACCATTATGTTACTTTTACAATATTATGTATTTCACTTAATTAGCTTATAAGTTCATTATAATGTGTATAAAATATGTATTAATATGTTAGGACTTTTAACTGTCGATGGTACGCCATTTTCGCGTGACAGAGCAATATGTTAGGACTCCATATTATAATTACAAATCATAATAGGTAGTAGATAAATAGATAGATAGACAGTTCTATGCGAGCCTGGGAATGGGAAATGATCTTGCAAATTACACTGAGGAAAGCTGACGACAGATTATGAAGTGGCCAGTAAGATGATGCAGTTAGTTGTCAGCAATCCACCGGCGAACAAAGCCTTGTTGACCATACACACACATACACACATACTCACACACAGGCTTCTAGAACTTTCCACTCACAAGGAACACACGTGATACGTCTCCTGTTTCACCAGAATTTAGGAAAGAGAGGGCAGAAAGAAGCTAGCCATAGAACAGACAGGTCGCAGGGAGAAGGGCTTAGCAACTTGAGAGAGAGACAGAGAGAGCGAGACAGAGAGATAGCTAGCGGGACTCTACTTTATACTCCGCTCTGTGTGAGAGACTTTGTTAATATTTCCAAGACAAATAAAAATAGTCCCATACTATTCTTTACCTCTCCTGTCACTACATGACAAATGGGAAAGAAGATTATCTACTTACAAAGCTACTCAAATATAACAACCGCTCGCCCACAAGTCTAATATATATAAAACTCCACTACAAGTAACCACAAAGGAGTTACAAAGTCTGTTATGACAATTAAAGCTCACCTCACTTGCCTTGGCATCATACTTGCACTTCATCACTTCACCTGAAAACTCTAGAGCTTCTTGCACCTGATGATGTACCTCAGCCAGCCTTTCCTGAAGATGCTTTGCGTAGCTGGAGGTATCTGTAGGGAGCTCTTCACCAGGTGGTCTTCCCATTATCAAGTCAATGGGTAAATGTAACTCGTGGCCCAGCATCAGTTTTGCAGGGATGTAGCTGGTAGACTCATGGGACGCAGACCGATATGCCATCAACAACGCAGGTAATTTCTGGTCCCATTCCGTTTGTCCCTCTAGGCAGGACTTGGCAAGTTCTTGTCCCAGGGTCGAGTTGAATTTCTCGACCATCCCATCTGACTCTGGCCTTAATGGGGTAGTCCTAGTCTTCTTAATTCCCAGTAACTTGCAGCACTCATGAACACAGCAGACTCAAAATGTCTATCCTGGTCTGAATGTAGCTCTTGTGGCATCCCAAAACGACAGAAAACTGGTCAGCCTACACCTGAGCAACAGTTGCAGCATCTTGATCAGAGATGGCATAGGCTTCTGACCACTTTGTAAAGTCGTCCATGGCGACACATATTTACCGGCCTCCTCTTTCACTGAGTGGCAGAAGTCCAGCAATGTCCACTGTGACTCTTTCCATTGGTGCACCCACTTGGTACAGCTGGAGAGAGGGGCAACCATGTTTCTTGGGTCCCTTCTTGGCTCAGCATACATCACAAGCCCGACACCACTCTTCAACATTCTGACACATGTCAGTCCAGTAGAATCTCTGTTACTGCTGGCTTAGAGTTTTATTTTTTCACAGGTGCCCATTAGTGATCTGATCATGAGACTCATCCAAGTTCCCATACCTCATTTTCTTCGGAACCACCTTTTGCCAATACTTGCTGAGGCCATCAGGTGCCTCCCACTGATGCTCCAGTAGTCCGTTGCTCAAACGAAGAAGGTCCCATTGACTCCAGTAGCTCTTAGTCACAGGGCTGAATCTCGAAACCTATTCCAAGATGGTCATACTGTACTCTGCTGCAGCCACTCTAGCACTGGATGTAAATCTGCATCCTCCATCTGCATCCTCTTCAGGTCTTCTTCATTTGACACTGGCCCTGTCATTGCAGTATGGTTGCATTTGTTACTATGATCCTTTTTACTACACTGCCGGCACTCTTTCATAAGGCCAATGACTTAGGCTGTCAGCATTTCCATGTATCTGCCCAGGATAGTGCTGCACTGCATAGTTGTGCTGGTCCAGTTTCCCAGGCCAACATACCAGTTGTCCTTCCAAATTCTTTAGCGTCTTCAGCTACTTGAGTGCCGCATGGTCTGTCCTGATGACGAAGTACGACCCATACAAGTAGAGATGGAAGAAATCAAGGCTCTTCCTTAACGCCAAGAGCTCCTTCCGGATCACACAGTAGTTCCACTCCAGTGGGCTGAGCTTCTTGCTGTGATATGCCATTACATACTCTTTCTTGTCCTTCTCTTGTGACAGGACTCCACCAGTACCACGGTCACTAGCATCACAGTCCAGGATGAATGGCTGACCTCGTTCTGGGTATGGCAATACTGGAGAGCTTGCCAATGCATGCTTGAGTTCATGGAAGGCCTTCTGAGTTACTGGTGTCCACACAAACTTCTGTCTCTTCCCCAACAACTTGTGAAGAGGTGCAGCTATCATTGCAAAGTCCTTTACAAAACGCCAATAGTAGGTACACAAGCCCAGGAAACTCTGTAGTTCCTTCACGCAAGTTGGAACAGGCCAGTTTTCCCCAGCTGCTGCCTTCTCTGGATCAGTACAGACACCGCCCTCGCCTACAATGTGACCCAGGTACATCACTTCCTTCCAAAACAAGTAGCACTTCTTTGGGTTCAGCTTGAGGTGCACTGCTTGGATCCTGTTGAACACCTCCATCAGCCTCTCCAGTTCCTGGTCGAAAGTCCATCCAAGCACAATTACATCGTTCAGATAGATGAGAGCTGTCTGCCAGTGCAGGCCTTCCAGTACACAATCCATGAGATGATCAAAAGTAGTTGGGCATTGCATCGACCAAAAGGCATTACTTTAAACTGCCATAAACCCCACCCATACGAAAAGGCTGTTTTCTCCTTGTCCTTCTCTGCAACTTTGACCTGGTGGTATCCTGCTTTCATGACTAGGGTGGAAAAACCACTTGACACCTGACAGAGCATCCAGGATGTCATCATTTCTTTGCAAGGCATATGCATTCTTCACTGTCATTTCATTCAGGGCTCGATAATCTACACAGCACCTTACTGAACCATCTTTTTTCCTTACCAGATTCACTGCTGATGCCCAAGTACTGCAGGACTTTTCTATCATTCCTTGACTTCGGAGATTCTCCATCAACTTCTCCATTTCTTGCCATTGAGCTCACGGCATCCTTCACACTGGGTGTTTAATAGGACAGTGATCCCCAGTGTCTATACAATGCTCCACCAGATCAGTGCACCCTAGATCTAGGTCTCCAGTGGAGAAGACATCAGCAAACTTCGTTAGCAGCTGCCTCAACTTCAGCACTTGTGAGCTATCCAGGCATTGGGAACTGCTTGAAAATAGGTCTTGTAAGTGGTCTGGCAGATGTCCATCTTCTTCGACTACACTCCTTTTACAGGCCTTCCTCTGATGCCATTCAGGGTCCACTGCCTGGCACAGTCCCAGAATTTCTCCCTCGTTGATCTGCTGTGTTTCACGGGAGGAACTGGCCACCATAACCAGAACTTCACCTACACCTGTTTCCACCAGATTTTTTCCCACCAACACTCCAGCCTTCGTCTTGCACCATACATTAGGCTCCACTACCCCTAGACAGCTGTCAAAAGAGCCACTCACCTTACACTGGAGCAGTAGTTCTGATTTGGGGGGTATCAGTGTGGTGCGGAGTGCCCTCACCCCACCACCAGAACTGGTATATCTCACTGCTGTGACAGGAACTGACTTCATGGACCAGAAATCCAGCTCACATCCCATGGACATCAGATAGTCCAGACTAAGAAGGCAGGGATCCTCCATCTCGGCTACATAGACTGGAAGCGTGGCCTCTTGCCCTGCCACTTCAATCTGGACATCCAAGGGTCCCGTCAGTACTGCGCAGTGCCCAGTCACACTGCACAATTGTTCTGATGACTCATGCAGATACTGATGATATAACACATCACGCCTCATAAAAGTCTGCTTTAGGGCTGAATCAATTACCAGGGAAAACTTCTTGCAATTTACTCATCCATCTACTCGCACACTGTCTATTGCAGTTCTCTTGCATTCTTTCGGTGGTGGGGCTACCTGGGAAAGGCTGGTGGCTGCCCCTTAACACCAGCCTCCTCAGCCTTCTTCTTATCCTCCTTTTTCTTCTTTGGACACTCAGAACTTAAGTGTCTCACCTCACAACATGTCCAACACGTTTTTGTTACACTTGTAGATTTCCTTGCATTGCTCTGTTCTTGCTCCTTCTTCCATTTGTAACAATCACCCTTCATGTGTCCCAGCTTCCCCCAAAACCAGCAACCTCCTCCGGTCTTCTCTTCCCTCTTCCACTTGTAGCAGTCCTCCTTCCTATGTCCTGGCTTTTCACAGTACCAACAACTTCCTTCAAATTTTTCTGCTTCACATACCTGCCCCTGTCTTGCCTTGAATCCCGCACTACAACCTGCCTAAAATGTGGACGTACTGGACCTGATGTAGGACTCAAATTCTAGAGCCCTGGCTAGTGCTTCTTGCATTCTTCTGGGTTGTGCCTGCTTTACTTGCACTTTCAACTCTGCACTGTCAAGAGCATCGATGAACTGGTCCCTCATAAGAATAGCCAACAGGTTAGGTGCTGCTCCAGGGCACGCCTCGTATGCCATACTCTCTAGGTCATGAGCAAGCTGCTGTAGGGATTCTCTTTGATCACGTACACAGCTATGGAATCTTGTTATGTAAACCTCATTCTGGTACATGGTTCCATATCTGTGTTCCAATACTTCTACTAAGGACTGATTACTGTTCTTTCCTCTACCGACATCTGGCCCAGAATTTCCATTGCAGCACCCTTACAGCTAGTAGCAAGCTGCACTGTGCTCTGCGTATCATCCGAACCATTCTGATCCGCAAAACTGAAACTTTGCACGGTAAGCTTCCCAAGATACTCTACCATCAAATTCCTGAGGTTTCTTTTTAATTGGACCCCCATTATAGCCATGCACTTCACTGGTTTGGAGCCTAAAAACTGTGGCATCAAAATTAAGTCCAGGACTTAAAACTTCCGCATTCTGATTATTCATCCCTGTAATGCTACCTTTAGATGCCTGGGATTCATCAACATCCACCATACACTGTCTATTTTTTTTTTTATATGTTCCCTGTACACCAACCTGAGGCTCAGCATTGCAATATTTCTCTACAGCCTCAATGCTCTCACAAATTATCTTCAAATGGCCATCTACTGTATATGCTTCAACTGGCCGTCTGCATGCTATCTATACTCCATCACATCATTGCATGACTCATACATCTGCCACTCTAGCTTGGCATCTATTTCCTCCTTAAACCGTTTCTGTTCTTCCTTCATTTCCCCCATGAAAGCATCAAGCTGTCCTTGCATCCTCAGCTGTAATTCCTTCTGTTGCTGCTGTAATGCCTCTTGAAACTGGTCATATCGGTCTTTCTGTTCATCACCTTGTGCCTGTAATAGTTGTTTGATTTTGTTCTTGAACTCTGTCGGTTCTTCATTTTGTGCGTCTAGCTATTCACTCTGTGCTTGCAACTGTTTTTTAGATTTCTTCATTTTGTGCCTGTAATTGTTCTTGTACTCGTACACTTTGTGCTTGCAACAGCTTCATGGCTGCAGCCAGTGATGCCTCTTCTTGCCTTGCTTGGCCTCATGTCTGTACACCTTCTGCCTCCGTGTCGAAGGTTAGACTCACTGCAGCAATTAATCCACAGTCCTGACACCATTGTTACGTCCCCATCCCACACTGCCACAGGCTCCAGGAGCAGTAAATCAGTATAGGAAGGACGTCGCCCAGTGAGCTGCTCTTCCAAGAGGCAGCCTTTCAGTGTACAACAACACAGATTGGCTCAGGCGTCGTAAATAAACACTGGCTACGTAAGTTCATTATTTTTATTTTCCAAATAAATACACTATATGCTTGCTAACAACACTTCACTGTTTTCACAAGTACTGAAAATATAAACCCTTCACCAACTGCCTTGACAATGCTTGCCAGCAACACCTCACTACTTTCACAAGAACCGAAATATACAAACTTCACTGCATTGCACTGACACTGAACTACACTCAAACTGAACTGAAAACTGACTGAATATGCTCTAGTCTCTTCCCCATCCTTTATAAGCATCCCTTATTCTAGAGTGATCTACTTCTACAAAGTTCTTGTGCATTCTCGAAGGAGCAACGGTTACAACAGTTGCCAACTCGGAGACACTACATCACACTATTAATTATTTAGCATACAATCTATCTCCCTCTCTTTATCTATATATAGCCCGACGCCCTAATCCCGCAAAGATTGGTCACAGACAAAATGCCTCCAAGTCGTTCTGTCACCCACCATTTGATTACTTTCCCCCTAACTCACTCCCCCCTCCCTCATATACCTCTCAGCTCCATCCCTCCACCTTATCCTCGGTCTTCCTCTCCCTCTTCCTCCCTCCACTTCACGTACATACACCCTCTTAGTCAGTCAGTCATTCTCCATTTTCTCCACATGTCCAAACCACGTCAGTGTAATTCTCCTACTTTTAACCATATCCACATCCACCCCATAACGTTCCTTCACTTCTTCATTCGTCAGCCTGTCCTTCCATGTCACTCCACATGCTCCTCTCAAGTAACTCATTTCCACTGCTCTCACTCTCTACTTGTTTCCCTCTAGCAAGGTCCATACCTCGCTTCCATACGTCAGGGTAGGGATCACAATACTATCATGCAGTGACTTCTTAACTTCCATACTCACTTCCCTATTTCTCATCACTGCTTTCAGTGAACCAGCAACCTTCTTTCCCTGCTGTACCCTTTCAAGCACTTCATCTCCAAAAGTTCCATCCTTACTCATCACACTACCCAAGTACTTGAATGCACTCACATTCTACATATCCTCACCATACAACCTCACTGTGCATTCTATGACTTCATCCCTCTAACACCATAACTTTATTCTTGTTTACATTAACTTACAGATTCCTCTTCCTACACACTGTCCCAAATTCATTCACCAAAGCTTGCAACTCCCATTCATCTTCATTCAACAATACTGTATCATCAGTTAACTGGAACACCGGAATCTTCCACATCTCACCCTCATTCATTAAAGTCACCCCCACATCAACTGCCCTACCTTGCACCTCCATTACAGTCCCATTCATGTATATATTAAAAAGCCATGGAGACATCACACAACCCTGTTTCAGTCCACGTTTAGATAAAAGAACTCATATAGCTTACCATCCACTCGCACCATAGCCCTAGCTCCTTCGTACATTCTCTTCACAGCACTCAACAATTTCCCCTCCACTCCATTTATTCTTAATACCTTCCACATACCTTGCCTATCTAGTCTGTCATAAGCTTCCTCCATGTCCATGAGGGCAGCATAAACTGTCTTTCCCTTCTCTAAATACTTCTCCACTAAACATCTTAGTACAAAATAATAGCTGATCTACACACCCTTTTCCCTTCTTAAATCCTCCTTGTTCTTCCCCAACTAGCTCCTCTGTTATATGCCTAACCTTATCAATGAGTATTCTTCCATATATTTTTCCAGTCACACTCAGAAGGAAAATACCCCTATGGTTACCACATACTTCTCTCTCCCCTTTTCCTTTGTATAAGGGAACAATTATACCTGATTTTCAGCCCTCTGGAACCCTTCCCACTTCCCAGGTCAATCTACACAACTTCCATATCCACTCCACAACAGTATCACCCCTATACTTCAGCATTTCACCGCAGACTCCATCAATTCCTGGGGCTTCCACTACTTCCGCCCTACTGATCTCTTCCTCCCTCCTCTCATTTCTTCTTCTCCCAGCCATTCCCCAACCACTTATACTCGCACTGCTCTCACTCTCTACATTTAACAAATCCTCAAAATGCTTCTTCCGTCTCCTCAATTTCTCTCTCTTTTTCACCAACAATCTATTATTCCCATCTTTCACTACCCTACTATTTCTCGTTTCACTCTGTCTTACTTTGTTTACCTCCTTTCAAAACAATTTCTCACTATCCCTCCATTTACAAACTTAAATTAGATAGTTTAACAGTCACATAAATAAATCATTTATACAGAAAAAGAGCACAAAAATTAATGTACAACTTACAAAATAACTCGCTCAAAAGCGGCAGGCTAACTGGCAACTCTGACTCGTAACGGAACTACGGTACGAAAAACATCGAGAATTCTCCAGCATAATCTAACTAGCAATCCAGCTTCTCAACAATATTATAACTGTGTGTCAGTGTCAAAGATTTTATGTATGACTTTGATTATATATTTTATTACAATTCCAAACACTGTTATGGCCTCATCAGCGTAGAAACACCAGCATGATTAAAGCTACATTCAGTATGGATTGACTGTTGTTGTCAAAAACGTTTGCTAATTTCCAAAGTGTGTTATGTGCCACAAAGTTTATCACTGGAGTTCACGAAACCAAGATTTCTCAAGCAACATTTGAACAGATGCCACCCTAATCTGAAGAGTATGAATGCTGCCATCTTTAAGCAATATGAAGAGGAACTCGAGCGAGCACTCACTGATTGTTTCAGAAATCTCAGTCAACAAAATTAATCTCGGTTATGCGCATCGTACATGGTAACACTGGGAATTGCACAAGGAAAAACCTCACAGCATTGCACATGAGTTAATCATCCCTTGCTGTAAAGATATAGTCTTTTGTGTTACTAGATGTAATGCTGGGCAGATCATATCAATACCTCTCAAATGACACTGTTCATCGACGAATTTTTCGAGATGTCTGAAGATATCAAACAACAAGTGATTACATAAATAAAAGGTGCTTCTCTAGGCGAATTTGCAATCCAACTTTCTTTGTTGACTGGCGTGACAGCTTGTGTCCAACTCCCGGTGTTTGTATGAGGCAACAGTGGTGGAGATTTCAAGAAGGATTTCTTGTTCAGTCATGCGTGGGAGTTGGCTACAAGAGGTGGAGTCACTTTCATTGAAGTCTAAATTTTTTTTAGAGGTTGAAGGACTTTCTTGGAAATGTGTGTGCACAACTTACTGAGCACCAGCAATGCTTGGCCATCGATCAAGATGCTGAGGAAGAGTGAATGAGAACCAAGGCATCTTCACTGAATGCTTCGTATATATTGTCTGGCATTTAAATCTCTCCCATCAGAGATAAACTCGGCACTTGATGATGTGCATATGGGAAATATCATGGAGCGTGGTAAATGTATGACTCTTCCACCTACTGAGCCAATATTCTGAAGCAGATGAAAACATGTTACTGTTTCACATCGAGGTTCGCCGGTTGTCACAGTGAAATGTATCAAGGGCAGCGTCAGTGAATGAGGAACTTTCCGAAGTCTTCATACGTGACAACAAAACCAAGTCGCTAGATCAACAAGAAACTGTCAAAGAACCAGTGGCTCCAGAAGCTGGCCTATTTGAAGGATATATTTGTATATCTAATTTCGCTAAACATATTCCTCCAAGACCGGTTTACTACAGAGATTGATTTCAAGGACAAATTTAGATCATGCAACATGAAGCTTGAGCTGTGAAAAGGGAAGGTCAAGGGCGTAAATTTTAGCGTACTGGAACACCTTAGCGAGGCACTCTATCAAGGTACTGGAACACTAGAATTGGTACACCTTGGGCAAGTGCAAACACCTCTTTCTTCGCTGTGGATAGAGGTGCAGTCTTACGTTATTTCTTGGAAATGAGAAAGTTGGAATCTAAACTGACTAGAAACCTATTCATTGTTTATGTGCATCTTCTCCCAGATAGCATGCAAGAATAGTTCCTAGAGCTGGCGTACGACTCTGGTGCAACAGATCCATTTGAAACACTTCTAAGCAAGTTTTGGTTTTATATGAGTGAGCTTCACCCTGCTGTACTTGATGTTGCTGTGAGGCCTTTACTGATGTTTGCTAGTACTTACCTATGTGAGCAAGAATTTTCTACGCTGTTTAACATGACAACTAAACACCGAGCGCGGGTAATGTGGAGGTTGACTTTCGAGTATGTCGGTCTAATTCTGCTCCTTGAACTGAGAAACTTGTTTGCAGAATACAAGCACAGTGTTCACACTGAAGTTTAATACTGATTGTCATATGTAAAATATGGTACTCATGCTTATTTGCCAAATGATACAGTAATACTGCATGACAGTATTGTGATACCAGTTCTAACGTATGAAAATGAAGCTTGCACGTAGTTGGAGGGACACAAGTCAAGAGTGAGAGCAATGGAAATGAGTTATTTGCGGGGAGAATTTGGAGTCACATGGAGACACAGACTGACAAATGAAGAAGTGAAGGAGTGTTGTGGTGTGGATGTAGATGTGAAAGCGTTGGGAAAAATACACTGAGGTGATTTGGCCATGTAGGGAGGATGGAGAGGAAGAGACCGACGAGGAGAGTGCATGTGAGTGAGGTGGAGGGGAGGGGAGGAAGGAGGAGGCCAAGAATAAGATTGAGGAATGGAGTGGAGAGGTATAAATGAAAGAAGGTGTGAGCTGGGACCAGGACAGTGAAATGACAGGGGACAGGGCGACATGGATGAGATTTGTGTGTGGCCATCCCTTACGGGATTAAGGCGTCTGGCAATAGATACATAGATAGATTAGTCTTACACAGTCACTATGGTGGGATTATACACTGGATCAGCGCTTATGTTTATTTTCTTCATTAAGAAACTATAGTTTCACTCCTGTATAACATCGTTGTATATTGACTAAGAAGTTAATGTTCAACTGCTTAAGAAAGTCTTTACAGTTTCAACCACTTGGTAATATCCACGTAGTACCATTGTATAATGAATTAGTCTTAATATATTACCATTTTACATTCGCTGTCAGTTTAATGGGGATACAGGTCAGTGGTCTGATGACTCAGAGGGTACTTTGTGGGAAACAGTTTGAGAACCACTGCTCCTGATGATGTTAAATACAACTCCACACAGTCAGTGGGCACCAGTGATGTTCCAGCATGTTACTCATCAGTCTTGAATAGTGCAAATAAAACACGCTATAAATAGCACATAAGGAGATAATTTCATGGCTTTTTCATTTAAATTAATTATCTGGTTTTTCCTGATCTCTCCGATATTTTAGCCTAGCCTTATGTGTCTACAGCGTAGCCTGTTCCTGCTGGGCCTGTGTTGTAACTTAGCCTGTTTAAATGGGTTTTTGATAGCTCAATATGAGCAGGAACATCGCCAAGAACACTTTAAGCTTCCACAAGTGGTTCATTTTCACCTGAAGATGGATCTCCATAGAGAACACTCTCTGACTTATTAATGAATAGTGTCTACATAATAAAACGATGCAGTTCAATTTTCTTTATACCATTGGGATATTTTACCAGTGAATATTGTGCAACAACTTTAACTTCTGTTTTGCTGAGATGAATTCTCATGAAACTAAACACAGTCTTATTCCAACTCAAAGCGATGGTTTTGCAGAGGGATGTAAGATATTAACATACCATATTCACTGACTGACAAACATGTTGTATCCGGGTATAGGTAATCATGTCTGCTATGAATATATCATATGTTAAATGGATATAGGTTTATAAAAATTGAGGCCTGTGATAACACAACAGTGATATAGCTTCTAGCTTATGTATAAGGTAAATAAAATGGCAGGGCTAATTCACTTTTTTAAAAAACAAGCACTGGTAAAATAAGACAGGTTGTTAAACAAACGTAACTGACAAGGAAAGCAGCCATAAATCATTACCTCAAACAATGACACACAGCCATTGCTTTACAAATCGAGGTACCTATCTCAGTTTTGGGTGTGAACAAGCTGTGATATGGAGACCCTGGCTAATGTCTAATGGTCAGGCCGAGAACTCTCGGTAGCTGATTGTGCTTCCAGTTACACTTACACCAGCCCCTATTAAGAAAACACTTACTCAGCTATTAATAACCTGAATACATTGATATGGTACCTATATGTAAACAATAGGGTAGATGACGTGAAAATATACAAAAAAACTGCATCAGTGTTTCAATAACACAAAGAGTAGGTCGGCACGCTCTTCAGTACAAATTCCTCAAACTGTCAACACCAAACTACATGCACATTACACACTAAACTTCTTATTCAAAATTTAAACTAAACGTGGCATCGCAACATCAAGCCTCGGAGCCCTCGGGCGGGGTAGATGGGAGGACGGAGGGATGATCAAAGCTTCCACCATCCACCCCTCTCCGACGAAGCGAGATGTCTGGAACCACTGTCTGACTCATATCTTCTTTCTGCATTATTTGCGGCCTTGCCTCTAACTTTCTGTTGAACGCCGCCACTCCCCCTATAAACCTCACCTTCTCTTTCTCACCAAGACTCAACTGCCTGAGGGGACTGGTAGCAAACCCTTCTCTAGATCCTCCTACTTTCTCTATATTGTTTTGCATGTTTTGCAACAACATATCTTGCTCACGTGTTCCTGAACTTCAGTCTTCTTAATTTGTGCTTCCTGGCTTTGGGTATCCTGTCATTCTCTGACTAATAGTATTCGTGCTCTTTACTCATCCCCTAATTCTATTGACTATGAAAAATTCTTCAGCTATCATACTTCTAAGAAGGAGCTCATCCTATCAGTTTCTCGTTTTTCTGAAATCTCTGTTTTAGTTTTTTTCAACGTTCACCACCATCTTTGGCTCTCCTTTCCTTTCACTAATCCACCTTGTGAACAAGCCTACATTTTTTCTGAACTTAATTATCTAGAACAGTTTGTGTAACACCTTTACTCGTATCCCTGACAACCTCGGATAGACCTCCAATATACTTGACCTATTCCTTACACCTAATACGTCTGCGCAGGCTGTTAATTTTTTGTCTCCATTGGGCTCCTCCGATTACAACCTTATCACCTTAACCTGTCGTATCACTCCAGTCTGGCCTATGGACCCTCCCAAGAGGCGGCAACTGTGGCACTTTGGAGCTACTGATTGGGAGGCCCTCAGGCAGCACTTCTTTGATTTTCCCGGGAATGATTATTGCTTCCATGACCGTGAGCAATCTGAGTGTTCCTTGCACCTTACAGAGGTTATTCTTTCAGGCATGGAAGCATACATTCCTTTGTCATATTCTATAACTAATGCAAAGAAAAAAAAAATGGTTTAATCACGCCTGTTCTAATGCCATCCGCAACAAGGAAAAGGCCTACAAAAGGTACTGAAGCCAACCTACCCCCGAATCTCATCTCTTTTATGTTCCTGCCTCATAACAGTCTGAGTGTTATTCATTCTGCTGAAAAAAAATTTATTTGTAGTAAATGCTCTGAACTCTGCAATTCAAAATCTTCCTGCCCCTTTTGGCACCTTGCCAAGAACCTTTCTAACAACTTTACCTTCTCATCCTTCCCTCCTCTTTTCCATTCTGGTGGCTCTGTAGCTCTTTTTTCTACTGATAAAGCAGAACCCCTCACTCTTTCTCCTCCAATTCCACCTTAGACTAAATCTGGTACTGTTTCTCCATCCCTTCCTCCCTCTGAGTTCCTCATGGCTGCCATTAAAATTTCATCTGATATATTGTCTACCATCACTAGCCTCAGTACATCACTGAACAAATTTTAACTTTTTATCTAGTTCAGAAATGAGAATGGATGATTTAGGATAAATTGACAGTTCTGATAATAAATATGTTTTTAGTTTTTCCCTATCACACACAGATTTTCTGAAATTATACCTTGAAAAATATATCTTCCACAAGTCAAAAATCAAAATGCTCCCATCGCCTGGTATTTGCCGGGAATATATATGTTTTTTTTTACTCGAGAAATAATAAATTGGGATGTAAAATTAATATGGGGATACAGAATCGAGTGAATTATTTCACTGCTGTATGTAAATTTCGCATTTAATACAGGTACTCATGGTATGGATTTTATCTTCTTGTGCTCTACATCGGTGACCGGTGTCAGCTTCCAAAAATTGTCCCCCATCATACCAGCACCAATTCTACCTTGGTATCTTTGTTCCATTGCCACAATATCCTGATAAAAATGCTCAATATCCTGATGAAAACGCCCACCCTGATCGTTACTAACATCACCCAAGTTTGTTGGAAAAATAACGAGATACGAGTTAAGAGAATGGATTTTAAGGGACATGTGGCATGCATGTTCATGGTATGCAACCAGGAACTCTCCGATGATTTCCACATAATCTTCACTGCGATGGCTGCCCAGAAAGCCAGCACGAATTTTCTTAAGAGACCTCCAAGTCCTAAGTTCGTCTGCCTCGAAGCATTGCAAATCTTAGGGAAGACTTTCTTCAGGTGCACGATGCCTGCATCAGTCATAGCCAAGGCTTTGATGAAGTTTTTCATCAAGCTTAACTTGATATCTTCCGCATGGACGAGTGGTTCCTTCTGTATGTTGTGTACACCAGCTTCGCAGGAACTTTGCGGAGCCCACTCATGCTGGATGTTGTACTGCTGCACATCACGGCTGTCCCATAAACACAGGAAGCAACAGTATTTCCTGGAACCTCCTTGTTGTCCAAACAACATGGCTACACCTTTCAAATCGCTGCAGATTTTCCATCGAAATTCGTCGTACGAGGAACATCGATTCGTACTTTTCCTTCATTTTAGGAGCTAAAACAAGTGATATGCTAGGAAAGACATTCCCATTCCTTCGTCTGACTTAAAAAATAAATGTTCCAAATTTAGTTGCCGCTTCCTGATATTCGTCACCTTTGTGTCTGGATGCAGCAAGTTCCAGTCTTGCAAACCCGAAGCGAGTAGTTCTGAGTGTTGTTTTGATAAATATAGGTCACGTCCAAGATGTTACAGTCGCCATCGGTAACTAGATGGGGTACTTTGCCAGATGGCTGACATTCGAAGTCAGAATCAGGGGCAGCTGCTCCAGATGCCTCTCCATCTTCATCTTCATCTGAAGTCTGGAATACACGTTTATTTGTTGATGGCCTTGGAGTTGGAGGGTCCTCCGTGTTATCGACCAGTCTTGTTGCCAACGGTAAATTTGGATAAGCAATGCTGTTTCTGTTTTTTAAAGAAAATCCCACCACTTTTGTTATGCCAAAGTAGCAATATTTTGTGTGGTCACTAAGATCTCTCCGCACCATGGGAACTGTGGAAGGCATTCCTGTTTTCCTTCCTGTTTGCCATTCATGCAGCAGATATGGGGCGCCCATCGTTTGTCTTAGTCGCCAATATTAATGCCAAAATAATGTAGATCAGCTGTCTTTACATGGGACGTGATATTCTGTTTCTTCTTTTGAGTGAAACTTCCAGATATATAACAGAATGCATTAGGATCATTCACACATCCGCAAGTTACTGTCAACCCATAACATTGAAATAAGGGTTATATTAAGCATAAAGAATTAAAAAGAGACATATTATAGATAGTGGATGTAGGACACTGGCAATGTATGTGTTGGATATTATACTATCTATCTACCTATCTACAGCGCGATGCCCTAGTCCTGCAAAGGGTGGCCGCAGATAAAACAACTCCAAGTCACTCTGTCATCCACCATTTGACTGCCCTGCCCCCAACTCACTCCCCCATCCCTCATGTACCTCTCAACTCCATCCCTCCACCTCATCCTCGGTCTCACCCTCTCTCGCCCTCCCTCCACTTCACCTAGTCAATCTTTCATTCTCCATTCTATCCACATGTCTAACCCTCCTCAGTGTATTTTTGTCTAATTTTCTTAGTCACATGCACACACCCCACGACGTTTTTTCACTTCTTCATTTGTCAACCTGTCCCTCCATGTCACTTCACCTGCTCCTCTCAGATAACTCATTTCCATTGCTCTCACTCTTGACTTGTTCCTCTCTAGCAAGGTCCACGCCTTGCTTCCATACTTCAGGGTAGAGATCACAACACCATCATGCAGTGACTTCTTAACTTCCATACTCACTTCCCTATTTCTCATTATTATACACTGCATATATATTAAGACGTATAAAAAGCACGAAGAAATCGATGGAAAGATGGACAACTGTACTATAGGGATGCACGTGAGGGTAGTGAGTTCAGAAAAACTGTAAGTGCGTGAGCAAAATGAAGATCATATTTGAAAACAGTGCCACGTTATCGCCTTGGGATACCCATTTTTGCCTCTGAACTGAAATTTTTGTCGAGTAGTGACACCAACAAGGCACATGGGTCTGATGGGGTCCCTCCTGTTGTCCTCAAGAACTGTGCTTCTATTCTTACACCGTACGTAACCCGCCCAATCCCGACGTTTTCTGAGCTCTGGTCCGCCCCAGTCCCGGCTTTTTTGGACCATTTTTTTTTTTTGCTCAAACATTCGCTTTTGGTCAGAAACTAAGGAAAATCACAAAGAAAGGTGTCCCTTGGGTCGAGAAATGGTTTACCTGGAGCACGTAAGTTTGACAGGTACTGCCATGCTCTATGAGTAGTCTTTTCCCCGTACGTTTTCTATGGTGGCACAGGTACTCTGAACTGATGCAGTATACGTTTATTATCATGTATTCATATGTTGGAAATATGTATACCAGAAGTATATTGGGTTTTATACAGAAAAAAACTGAGAAATAAGGTATGTACCATTGTGCAACCCTAGCAAAATCGGTCGATTATGTCACCGATGGATAACAAACATTGTTATTTCATCAGCTATTGTATTTTTTCATGTTCCATATTACTTCCACAATAACATCATACCATTTTCAACTTTACATAATTGTTTGTACATATTTTGAGGCATTATGAAAAGAATTAGCATAAAAGTAGCGCTTATTTACCAAGTGAGATCATTTTATTTCATGCTTTTTTCAACTCAGATTCTATTTTTTCACCTTTTAGATTACTTATAACATAATATGTAACCCACTTACATGTTATACAATTAGTTTTATAGATGTACTTGCTTTACGAAAAGAATTAGCATAAGAATAGCGCTTATTTACCAAGTGACAACTTGGTCTTTCATGCTTTTTTCAACTCAGATTCTATTTTTTCACTTTTTTGATTACTTATAACATAACATATTATCCATTTACATGTTAGACAATTGCTTTTACAGAAGTACATGCTTTATGAAAAGAATTAGCATAGAAGAAGCTCTAATGTACGTAGGTAAATCATGTCATGTCGTTATTTTTTCACCTCTGAATTTATTTTCTCCTCCTTTATAGTACTTCTCACATTACATTCTGGCCTTTTCCATGTTAGACATTTGCTTTCACAGTAGTACACGATTTACAGTAAGCCTTATTCTAATATATATATATATATATATATATATATATATATATATACACACACACACAGAGAGAGAGAGAGAGAGTGAGGTGGGAAGGTGGTACACTGGGAGGCACCTTATCCCATAATTGGTGGCTAAATTTAGAGCCCTTGGGGAATTTCCCACTCCTCTTACACCGTGAACAGATTTCTTCCTAGCGCTTATTTACCTCCTGACATAAGTTCTGTGACTTTCAACTTAGACTATTTTTCAACTTACATACTAATTTTACAGTAACTATACAACCTCCTATGATTAGTATCACATAAGATAACATGGCGCTATTATGATACTGAGCGACACTTTATCGCGTATGTACAGGCCTTACCACACTACACACTTTCAATAGTGCCTGTCCCCTGCCCTCCTATATGTTATATATTGACCTTCCTTGGGGAAGGGACCTCCTCATCACTGCTGCTGGTAACCTCCTCAGGCTGCATGCAATCGACATCGAGGGTGTTGTCATCCAGTGGGGAATCACTATCCCCTGTAAAGGTATCCAGGGCAACTTGTATCTCCTCGTCTGACAGCCCACAACGCGCCATGTCTGACCTGGGTGACTGCTGACAGGTAAATGGACGATCACAGGGTCAGGTGGGGTTAATCTGGGTCTAGGGGATTATCCGCTTGGCGGCGAGTAGGTGAGGCTTGCGTAGGCGGGTGAAACAAAAATCAGGCACGAATTTTGAAAAATGTGAAAATTATGCAACTTGCAACGTTGCTGCGTTAATTCATGACTCCGGGACATGAGTGCACATCATGTGCGGACGTTAATTCACGTCGCCGGGACGGCGCGGGTTACGTAAACTCTGTCGCTTTTGTCTGTTAACTTATGCCTTTCCTTCTTGCTCGAAGTCTGCTCTCATTTGCCTGTCCCGAAGAAGGGAGACCATTCCCAGCCCTCTGATTATCGTGTAATTGCTTTAACATCCTGTATCCTGTATTTCACAAGTTTTTCAGTCTAATGTTAACAAAACACACACACACTTTTCCTAACACAACCCCCTGTCCAATTATTAGTATGGGTTCCACCAGTGATGCTCCACTCGCGATATTCTCACCTTCCTTTCAGACTCCTGGTCAGCGTCCTATCAGGACTTTGGCGAAAACTTTGTCATTGCACTTGATATCTCAAATGCCTTCAATCAAGTCTAGAATAAATCTGCAATTTCCAAACTGCCCTATTACGATTTCTGTCCTGTCTTCATCTCTTGGTTCATTTGTGGTCGTTCTGTTGCTGCTGTTGTAGACGGCCACTGTTCTTCCGCCAGAGCTATCAGTAGTAGTGGTGTTCATCAGGGCTCTGTTCTATCACCAACTTTCTTTCTTCTGTTTGATGGCCTTCTGAGCTGTACATCCAACCCTATCCACTCATACACAGATGACTTCATTTACTTCCTGCAGCGTCCATCTCTGCAGCTAATTCAACAATCAAGAGGTGAGGCTATGGCACATCTAATGTCTGCCTTGGCTCATATCTCCAATTGGGATGGAAGTAATCTTGTTGTTTTTTAATGCATCAGAAACTCAGTAGTTACATCTTTCCACCTGAGAAAATCTTCCATAAGAGTATCCTCAAGTTTTTGACCACATCCAACTTAGTCCTACATCATGTTTAAACATATACATGTATAATTCTCTTGGGATTTATCTTGGAAAGATCATATTACCACTTATGTAAAATCTGTCTTCAAGAGATTAGGATTGGTAAGACGAGTCCGTGCCTTCTTTACCCGTGACAGTTGTTGATTTTATACACGGGTTTTATTAGCCCCTTTGTAGAGTAGATCTATGTGTGGGGAGGCTCTTCACATACAGATCTTCTCAACAAAGTGTAGTCTAATGCTTTTCGTCTAATTAATTCCCCGCCTCTTACTAGCTCCCTTCAACATCTGTCTCATCGTCAACTGTTGCATCTTTATTTCCTTTATATCGCTGCATTAGTGGTCACTGCTCCTTTGAACTGTCTGCTTGCATCCGCCCACAACTACTGCTGGCATGTGGCACCCATCATGTGGCAAAATCTTACCCTTTTTCTGTCCAGCTTTCTAATGCAAGAGTTAACCGTTATTCCCAGTCCTTCATGTATACAACAGGTCAGCTCTGGAACCGTCTTCCTCTGTCTATATATCCTGCAACATAATTATGACCTCCAGTCTTTTGAACACTTTCTGTCCAGGCATCTACAGTATAATGAAAGGACCTTGAATTTAGCTCTTTATTATCTTACTATTTATTCTTGGAGGGGACAATTTGTGGGCTAGTAGCCCTTTTTTCCTTCCTTACATTAAAAATAATAGCTTGGTTTCTTTCCTTCATGTATGTCTCCTGGTCACCCTTTTGTTTTCTTTTTTCTTTCTAATCTGGTGATTTCGAATAAAAACTGAAGATACCTGTAAGTCTTATTGCAAGACAGAGCAAACCCGTTAAAGTATAAAGGGCCCTCAACTTTACCCCTATCCCTCTAAAAGGGAGATAGTGAATTGCCGGAGAAGGGCTAATGTAGCCTGGATTCAGCTGGGTTAACATCCGCTTGAGCTTGCATAAAAAAGTATATAAAATCTGGAATCAGCTGTCAGTCAGATAAGTCAGGAATCGGGGGGGGGGGGGGTTGGCGTGGACATTTTAACAAAATTTGAGAGAGGGGGTATGAATATATGAACCAAGGCAAATGGGGGGCATGACCTAAAACAGGCTGAGAACCGCTCTTCTATGTGAATTTGATTTCCACAGTAATCATTGAATTACCTGAACTACTAAATCATAATATAGTGTATGTTTATGGAAAATAAAGATGATGACGGGGAAACGTTTCAGGAGTCTACAGAATGATACTAAAATATCAGTCCCAATAATCAGTAAGACCCATGTTAACAGACAGTTATAGCGATGATGACGATTAGTGAGAATAATTTAACTGACTTTGTAAGTGAAAACACCAGATATCTAATGCAGGTCCTGAGCGATTTCCGAGTAGATGAAAATTTACACTGATAATTTATACTCCGTCTTACTATATGTATTAAGTGATGCAATTAGTAGCGTTATAAATATATTATACCATTACATAAGACTTAAACACGTAACTTCACAACCTAAGCATACATCATTCATACTCTCTAGCATACCAACCACTTTCACACAACTATAATATTTAATATGGTGGAGCTGAAGGCTTGGGTGAAGACGATTCAGAAGAGAGGTGCCTGGAGAAACTAGACAACTCCACCATTCTTCATAAGTCTCGAAGTCCTATAGGTAGTGCCCCAACTTGAGTCCAAAAATCCCAGGTACAATTAGCCAGCAATACATGTGGAGTAAAAGCGGACAATCCAGCATCATACAACAGTGCCAAGTGCAATCACACACATAATTCCTCAGGCCACAGCTAAACGAGGACAGCTGCGAACTTCCGGTACTGAAGAACAACCTGGAGTCTCTTGACAGCTACAGGGGTACTCATATACGTGTGCACAAACTCCTGGCTCACTCTTCACTTATTGCTTGGCTAATAAGAAATACAAGGGCTGTCCAAAAATACGGAGCTCTGGGGGTGAAGTGAGCCATACCCAGCACACGGCACGCTCTGCCTAGTTGAGAGAATACAGGGGTCAGTTCACATTCTCTTATCTGATATAACCTTGCAGTTATCCAGCAGTCACTACAATTATATCCTAGCACAATCATATCACTGGGGAGCTTATAGTTTACAGTGTATACTAACAGCAGAACTACCACTCACCAGTAGATTTAGGAGCTTGCTACTCCACTGTGTGCTGAAGAGACTTTTTTTTTTTTTTTTTTTTTCTTTTTGGCCATCACCTTGAAGGGGCATTAGGCCAGCAAGAATCAATAATCATGAAAGCCAAAATAATGATATGAAATATTTGCATCTATTTCATACCAATATTAAGTTATTATTCATGATTATGAAACAATAAGTAATAAAGAATACATCAGTATACATAGTACCAGGACAAATACTTCCATCTATACATCACATGTAGACTCATTACTATACTACTACAAAATAATCAAATAATTATCAAATTTATGTTTAAAAAAAATACATAAAAAGAACAAATACAAATATACTGGTCCTGAACAAAAGAAAAAATAATACACATTTATATAAATGTAACCTCCTCCTGCGGTTCACAAAGCTATAAAAGTGTATTGACATATTTACATATGTACAAAAACCATACCCCTATAAAACATATATATATATATATATATATATATATATATATATATATATATATATATATATATATATATATATATATATATATATATATATATATATATATATATATATATATATATATATATATATATATATATATATATATATATATATATATATAATAAATAAGGAAAGCACAACCAAGTTCATAAAATAAATCACAACTCTCTAAGTAATCTGGTCTCTTTCAGGAAAGTCATCAATTTATTAATCACACCAACGTCCCCATCACCCAAGACAGAATCAAGTGTGAAAGGGAGCGCATTTGTCCTACAGTAGGCAGCCAGAGAGGTACGTTCCCCAGCATACCTACCGCAGTACAAAAGGATGTGACTAATAGATAACACCGTGTCACAGGTGGTACAAGGCGGTGGAAATTGTCTGTTAATATATGGTAACATATGTGTTATTAGGGTGGAATTCATGCGGAGGTGGGCTAAAGCGACCTCCTCTCTTCTGTTTCCTCAAGAGGAACTGGACCAATCACATATGGTCCTTTTGACTGATGGAATTGCCAGGTCGGTCCACTGACTTTGCCACAGAAGATTAATTGATTTCTTTCCGAAAGAGAGACTAGACTGTAGCTCACGAGGAACGTCCCAAGTCTCCTCGAGTTCTACAGCTGATTTAGTTAGTACGTCAGCCTGCTCATTGCCGTAAATACCGCAATGACCAGGCACCCAGATCAGAGTGAAGGATTTAGCACATGTATGCGGCTTATTGATAATGCGGCCCAGAACCTCATGTGAATCAGTCCTACATGAATGAATGCACATGTATGCAGCTTATTGATAATGCGGCCCAGGACCTCATGTGAATCAGTCCTACATGAATGAATTGCCTCAAGGGTTGACTTAGAGTCCGAAAAAACGACAAAACTGTTGTGATCTGAACGCAAAGCAAAGTCTATAGCTTGATCTATGGCAAATAATTCGGCAGTGAATACAGACGTGTGGGGGGGCAAGCGAAAATGGATGCGGCACTCCATAGACCACAAACTCGCACCCACACATTTATCCATTTTAGAGCCATCGGTGTACAAGTGGAATGAAGCTAGGTGTCTAATGAGGATCATCCGGAACAACTGTCGTACCTCCACCTCCAGCGCCTTGTACTTTGCGACGGGGAGCCAGTCAGTGTTGAATGTGGTGGCAAGTGACTCCCAGGGCACTATTTTTGATGTTAAAACCTGATCCCCATTAGAAACGTCGTACCCTAACACCTCACAGAGGAAGTGAAGCCTCACAGCCACCGGCTTGAAGGCCGCATACAGCAGGTATTCCCACTGTAGGAGGATCCGACAGGTCGGAAGGCCAAGTGAGCGTTTACGGTGGGTGGTGATACCATAAGAAAATAAAAGGTGGTCACGTAGTAGACGGAGGGGAGGCACATTAGCCTCCACTTCTAACCGCTCGGCTTCTGTGCCACAGCATCGGTGGTCGCGGGGAGGTTTTTCGTGCAGCACGAAAAACCTCGCGACGAGTTTTTGGTTGCCATAATGGCCTGCGGCTAGACCGAGACATATGAAGACCGGTCGTAAACTTCACCAAAACCACCCACGACTAGCAGGTCGTGGGTGGTTTGCGAGAAGTCGTACCTGCAGTGTGACTGGGGCTTAACTACCCCATTTTGTCCCTCTAATTTGTTTATCCAAATCATTTAGAATCTACCATATCTTTGCAGAAGTCCTTTCCATCTCCCCTCACAACTTCATTCTCTTTGCTTTATGTGCCTTATCACGTCCATTAACTCTTCTAATTTCTTCAAGTTTCCTTCATTATCTTCCTGTCTATTATCATCCGTTTTGCTGCTTTGCCCCAAACACGTGCAATTTTTTTATCCAGATTTCTGCTTTACTATCATACCTGTACCTACCTCGTGAGGCGCAAGGTATATGAGAGTGGCGTGAGCTTACTTTATTGTTTTGTTTACCACTGGGTATAATGGGAGAAAATACTGAACTGAATATTAGTCATGACCTCAACAGATCAGTCTACAAAGGCTATTTCGTACTACTCCTCCTCCATCACTAACCATCCCAACATCCTCTTCCGACGGTTCCGCTATCTTTCTTTCCCCCAATCCCTCTCCCCCATTCTCAAACTTTTAAAATATTTTTATTCCATTTCCACCACTGTCTTGCATGCAACTTCCACTTTGCAGGGTGTGCATGAATTAAAATGAAAATAATTGTTCTCAGTATCTAAGGAGATTTAATATTTGAAATACAAACCTATATTCTTTTGTTTCTTTTGAGAAAAAATCAAGTCCTCTTACCTTTGGTTATTTCTTCATGCATTAATAAAACAGAAATGAATGCAAAAAATGTTACACCAATCATGTTCACCATAAAGTTTATATAATTCTTATTACGTCAAGGCACTTGCATATCGCTTTTGAGCTAAAACAACCAAGTTGTTTGCTGCCGACCCCACTGAGAAAGAATTTACAAATCTATTAACGAAATATGCACCACATACAAGTGACATACATATCGATAATTATCTCCAAGATTATTCTACCCGCATTTCACGGGACTCTTGACTCCAAATAGCGCCATAAAATGGACGAAACAAAAACGGTTCCCTAAAGAACTCTAATTGAGAGACCTCATTGGAATCTTTGGGTGGGAGGATACTGGGAAGGCCTTTTTCACTGTTCTAAAGTCTGTACTGGGGGTATAAAAGCCTCGTTTGCATTGAGACAACCGAGAAAATAGAGAAACTACAGCGCCGCCTAGAACATATGAAGAAAGAAAATATATGGAAAAGACAAAGAGAGAGGTTAAAAACGCAGAGTGGGAGAAAGAAAAGGCTATGTGAGAGAACGAAAAGCAAAGTGGGTTAACGAAAAGAGAAACTGGGAGAAAGAAATAACTGTAATGCTTCACCAACTGACTGATGCACATGCCTCTCCCCAGCCATTGTAAGGGATAATCTTGACACTGAATACATGCTTGGCCTCTCACATTCAGGACTGGTGTATTGGTATTAGCTGGGGTATTTTTACATGTCGGCGGGTCTTCTGGTAGATCGGTAAAGTCTGATTTAAGGAAATTCAAATCCTTAAACTGTTCCCTGCCCCCACGGGAATTTGAACCTGGGTTCGGTAGGACTGCAGGCCGGACTGCAGGCCATCTCTCTGCCGATTGAGCCACCGCCTCCCCTTTGGTTTGATATAATCAGTTACCATTGTTACGTGTGGCAGATATACATTGCTTATATTCATATGTAATATTCACAATCTTTAATATTCATTCTTTAGTACCATGCTTAGCATTCTGTGAAGAGAGTTTATAAATATCAGATCGTAGGAAACAGTCTGGCCCAGCTGTGTGTCGATAGTTTAAGAGCTGTTTCGAACCACCTTCCTGTATTTGCTCACGGTTTCAACCTTGAGTTTCTGTTCTGCCCTCCAGCTTCATTGAGTTGCGTTTCTTGCTTCTCTGAGTTACCCTTCTTGCTTTCCCGAGTTAATATAAGCCGGGCTGGAACTTCCTGAGTTAGTTAACGGCTTGAGCTAGACCGGTGTGTTGGACTGCTCTGTTCTGGGGATATTATTATAATATAGTAGTTTATCTGCCACACGTAAGTTAGTTTATTGTCAGCACATGATAGATTTAATAGGTTCTTTTGATATTGCTATTATTTATAAGAATTATTGATTTAGAATCACTGTTATTGCCCTAGCTAATGTCACGTTATATTAGTGTTAAGTCTTTATTTTTATGCCAGGTCTGTATTGCAAGTCCCCAGAGGTTTTATAACCCAAGGGCTAGTTTATGTTCTGGCTTATCTTTATTATTAACATTCGGAACTTTAGGATAACTTCTGCAAGAGCTAGTTTGGCAATCCTGTTTGAACCTGTTTGTTTTTGTTCTTGTAGCTTTAAGTTAGTGTTTAAGTAAATTAATTTAAGTATTTTTAATTGCCTATTTCATTCCTCATTTTGGTCATTGGTATGTTTTACACTTTATCACCATTTTTCCCCCATTTAAGCTTACGACTTGGTGTGGCTAACCGCCACTTGGTATTCTAAAATTTCCGTTGCGCACTTTACAGGCTATCAGATAGTCCTTTAGCCCCTCCGTGTCGTAACACCATGTTCCAAGGGATGTAAATTCTATTAATGCTTATGGGTTAGATTTAGAAACGCAAGAAAGAACACTGAAGTTCATGATAAGTACAGCAAAATGACTGAGAGTATGTGGAAGTAAAGGTCTTAACCAGTTTCAGAAAGGACTGATCATATCAAAGACTTTGCCTAAGTTACTGGAAATAGTGTAGTGTCAGTACAATATACAGTATCTCCTACATATTAACATACAGACTGAATCAGTTCAGGCTGGAGCACTTCTTTGCTTGGGAGTATGTTTTCATCATCCATCTCTTGTTACTGTTAAACTTGGATTAGGTCACATCTCGGAAAAAATAGTTTAATTGTGGGGTCAAAATACAACTTGGAGAGAGAGCAGAAAAACGATAATGTGAACATGTCAGCAGGATCATTTTCCAGTTTCAATGATGAGCATGCTCCACTGTCTGAGGATGGCGAAGAAAATCTCCAGCATGGACTGACCCTGTCTGCAATGATGTTCTGTTTGTCAGACGAAAACAATGAACCAGAGGCAGGGCGTATGGACAAGGAAAATATTTCAGACAACCTGCATTTAGAAGTTAGAGTGAGAAGTTACTGAGGAAGAGGGCCTGGAGTATTTTGGTGGATTCTTAGTTCATAAATATCCCCGGTATTACTACCTTGGTTCAAAGGCGTCAAACAAAGAAGACACATGGATATGTGCAATTAGCAGGGGAAATGAAAAATAGATGAAACCTAGCTTTAAATTCCTAGAAAAATTAAAACAGTGGAAAAGTTATTTAATTGTCATCATGTAGCTAAAGACCTGCAACCTGGAAAGGCCACTGCCCAGAATCTAGCCAGTCAAACTGCTGAATCTGTTTTTCCTCAGACAAAAGTAGTTAATTATTTTGTTCGCTGTCGTATGTTTTTTAGAATGGGAGCACTAAATAAAAATATAATTTATCCACAAAAACTAAATAAAATGAGTAAATTGATGAGAACAGCTAGGCAGAGGTATACATATACTGATGACCGATTGCTGGACAGAGAGAGAGAGAGAGAGAGAGAGAGATTCATATTAAATGAACTTCAACTATGACGTGAGACAATTGTCTAGCCCATATGCTTAAATACTGTTCAATGCATTTGATGATATGAGCAACGTATGACTAAAACCAATAATGTATTTATTTAGAGAGTCGTATATTATTTATTTGCATAAATTCTGGCATAATATCCAAGCACATGTTAAGATATGGTAAGAAAGAAAGAAAATTTTTTAACGTGTTACAGTGTACGGCGTGAGCTGGGACGTGGGAGACGAAAAAGAGAGTGACGTCATCACCCAGGTGCGGCAGCGTTTTGTTTCCCTCCCGGCCGGCCCGTGAGTAGACATTGTAATCTGTGGATGCTGCTCACTGTTGCCAAAGGGTTCGCACAGTCCTTACCAGGGTCTTTCTTAAGCTAAATAAAACTATACTGCCGAGGCAAGAATGGCGTAAAGATACGTACTGAGCGGGTTTAGATTTTTTTTTTTTTTTTAATGCGAGGAAGAAGGAACCAAAGGCCATGAGCCCGCAGTAACAGTTCCTCCAAAGAGATAAACAAAATACAATATAGAGACAAATTCAAGATCCGATCATTTTGAGATGCCTGGACACACTGCGTTTGAAAGACTGGAGATCAT
>NC_137041.1:19277841-19283317 GCF_032717465.1 Coenobita brevimanus
TTTCTTTTTCACTTTCCTGTTATCTCATCCATTACCTCTTTTGTTTCTTCCTTGTTCACTTTCCTGTTATCCCATTTTCAGAAATTTTTCTGGATTCTTTTCTTTCTTCTTCCTCCATTCTTGTTCTGCCATTACATCTCTACAGTGTATTATTTTTCTGTCCATATTATTAAGTACTCCCCCATTCTTCTCTCTCTTCTCAGGAAAGAAAGATTGAGATATGGAAACGATTGGGAACCAATAGTATTGTCAAAATTATTCTTGAGGTATATCCTCAGCCTCACCTGACTACACAATAATATCATTGCTACTACTACTACTACTACTACTACTACTTAATAATAATAATTAACAATTAATAATAATAATAATAGTAATAAAACGACAATAATAATAATACGATACATAACTAGAGAACCCTACAAGGGACAAATCGCACCAGCCGCAAGCAGATACATATGTAGTGTGGCCTCAGAATATGACCTTGATGTTGGACCTACTTTCACCAATTTCGAACTCATAAGGGATTTTCATCCCTACTTCACACACCTGTAAAATTTATATGATGATATCTTGAAAGCGGCTGCCAAGTTATCGAGGTAACATGATGTGCCACACCAACCTTGAGCAACTTTCACCAATTCCTCGAAGTCGTAGGAGACTTTCGTCCCTACTTACACACACCTGTACAACTTTGTAATGATATCTTGAGTAGTTGCGAAGCTTATCGTGCTACCAGACACACAGACAGACACATACACACACAAACTGAAAACTGTACCAGCTTTGCTATCACGGCTGGTAATAATAGGAATAATATTATTATTGTTTTTGTTGGTATTGCTCAGCTCATGCTGCCCACATTATTAGTTGAATTTTATATATGATATCCTTCTTTTGATTTCTTTCTTGTTTGACGTTGTTGAAGGAATTTCTATCCTTCAGAGAATTAACCGATTCTGGACCGAAGTTGGATACAATGATCTAACCTCTTGACTTAGCTGTGTCTGCAAGGTTTTGGTTGCTAGGTAACTATTCGTTGCCTAGCAACGGACGAGAAATCCTCTTTTTCGTACTTTTCACATTTTGGAGCTGTAAAAGACATTACAAATGGGAGTAGAAAGCTCTGACTTCTTTTAGGTGTAATATAGAGGTCATTCCCTATCAAAAGAGTGCGTCATCCATTTTCCTCATGCTCTCGTGCCGAAGACTGGTCTCGGCGTCCCTAGCAACAAGTACTGGTTATCCAAAAAGCCCCACTTAGTTCCCTAGTGGCTCGATGGGGACTGAATGAAAGTTTACATGTTTATAGACATTGACTAGATCAGGGGTCGGCAACCTTTTGAACATGGTGTGCCAATCTCTTATAATTAATGCCAATTTTTTTGGCACTTTGCGTGTCAGGTAAGAAATTTTAACACTGTAGCGACAGTGTTAATTGATTTAGTAAGAAAGCGATGTGCCCACCTCTCTCTCTCTCTCTCTCTCTCTCTCTTTGCATTTTCAATATTTTCTTTGTTACACTGGATCACGTTGACTGCCATAGTGATAGCACTTCACGTGCCAAGTCTGGCACGCGTGCCTAGGGGTTGCCGACCCCTGACTAGAACAACAACTTTGTACTGTACACCTATGTGCAACATTGGCCAAGTCAGGGGTCAACAGTCATCAAATACAAAAACAGCGAAAATAACTAAAATCACGACCATGTTCGTCAGCAAAATGCTAAGACTCCGAAGACTGTTAAGCCAGGGCCATGATTTTTAGGTTGAATGTTGCACTGGAGTAGCTCCATACAAAAATGATATTTAGTGATGAGATTCACTTCGTCACTCGGCAGCACCACCTAGAAGTTGTACCTCTAGTGGGCTCTTCCACGAATTTCAAGTTCACAAGCTTCTACAGTGGGTGGATGAAATTGAATGGAATTTTGCATGCTTGTAGACTTTAATGAGTACCACAAGTGTGATGGAAGAAGAGCATAAGACAGTATGGATCAGTTGGGTCAAGGATTGTGGGTAAAGTTGAAAGTTGGAATACAAATGTGGGCGATTGTGTGTGTGTATGCGCCAACGCAAGATCGTGCTAGAAGAGTGAGAGAAGAGTTCTGGACAAATGTGGAAGTGTGTGCATGGAAAAGTTTGGAAGGAATGAGAGAGTGTTTTTGATTGGTGATATGAATGGTAAAGTTGGTAATATGAAGGTGGATGGAATAGTTCGTGAGTGGGGTGTGCCTGCCATGAGATAGATGAGAATGGGAGTGCGTTAGTGGACATATGTGCTGGGAGGGGGTTGGTGACAGCCAATACCACCTCTTCAGGCATAAAAGGATCCACAGGTATACATGGCGAGTGACGAGAAGGGTGGATGGTGAACTGAATGAAAGGAAGGCAATGATTGATTATGTGTGTGTGAATGAAAGGATGCCAAGATGTGTAAAGGATGCAAGAGTGTATAGAGGTTAGTAGTGGACTTTCTGACCACTACTTGGTAGTGGCCAGAATTAGGGATGCAAGTGAGATGGAGGAATAGAAGAAGGGAAAGACGAGAGGAAGGAGTAGTTGCAAGGAGAGTGGAAAGGTTACAAGAGGATGAGATAAAGGCAGAGTATAAAAGAGAAGTGGAGGAACGATTGGGCAAATATGTAATTGGAGCAGATGGGAGACGTGAAAGGTGTGTGTAAGATATTTACAGAAGAAATATAAAGTGCAGCATGTGATGGGTGTGTGGAAGGAAGAGAAGGCGGAGGGGGGTGCAAGGAACAGCGTGGTGGACTGAAGAGGTGAAAAAGGCTGTGGCACAAAAGAAGAAAGCATACAATGAATGGGTGAGAAATAGGGGCGTGGAAAAAGTTGAGAGGCGGAAGAGAGAGTTATATGTGGAAAGGAAGAGAGAGGTGAAAAGATTAGTAAGAGAGAGTAAGAAGAGAGTGGATGAGGAATTTGGAAGGAATTTGAGTGTAAAGTGGAGGGACTGTAAGAAAATGTTCTGGAGAGAAGTGAAAAGAGTAAGACAGGGTGGATGTGAAGTTAGCAGGGGAGTGAAAGATAAAAATGGTAGATTACTAGTGGAAAAGGGAGAAAAAGTGAGCAGATGGAGAGAACACTTTAAGGAATTGTTGAACGTAGAGGATGGAAGTAATGCGAGTATAAGTGGCTGGGGAATGGCTGGGAGAAGGAGGGAGGTGAGAAGACAGGAAGAAATCAGTAGGATAGAAGTTGTGGAAGCAATGAAGAAAGTTAAATCAGGGAAAGCCCCAGGAATTGATGGAGTGTGTGGTGAAATGCTGAAGCATGGGGGAGAGATAGTAGTAGAATGGATGTGGAAGATAAAGTACAGATTGGCCTGGGAGGAAGGTAGAGTCCCGGAGGATTGGAAGTCAGGTATAATTATTCCCTTGCACAAAATAGAAAAGGGGAAAAAGAAGTGTGTGGTAATCATAGGGGCATTTGTCTTCTTAGTATAATAGGAAAAGTGTATGGTAGGATACTTATAGACAGAGTTAGAGAAAGAACAGAGAAATTAGTTGGAGAAGAACAGGGAGGCTTTAGGAAGGGAAGAGGTTGTGTAGATCAGATATTCATTCTTAGATCTTTAGTGGAAAAGTTTCTAGAGAAGGGAAAGAAGTTGCATGCGGCTTTCATGGATTTGGAGAAAGCATATGACAGGGTGGATAGACAAGGATTGTGGAAAGTGTTAAGAATATATGGAGTAGATGGGAAGTTGTTGAATGCTGTGAAGAGTATGTACGATGGTGCGAAGGCTGCAGTGCGTGTGGATGGTGAACTAAGTGAATTTTTCTCTTTTGAAAATTGGTTTTGAAAACAGGGGATGTGTCATGTCTCCATGGTTGTTCAATCTGTACACGGATGGGGTAATAAAAGAGGTACAAGGTAGGGTAGTGGATGTTGGAGTGGCCCTCAGTGAGAGAGGATAGTGTTTGGAAACTCCCTGTACTGTTGTTTGCAGATGATACCGTGTTGTTGAGTGAAGACGAAGGGGAGCTGCAAGGCTTGGTGGATGAGTTTGATGAGAGTGTGTAAGAAACGGAACCTAAAGGTGAATGTAGGGAAGAGAGTAAAGTGATGGTCTTTGGAGAGAGGTGAAGTTAGTGAATGTACAGCGAGGTTAGATGGTGAGGAATTGGAAAATGTGGAGTATTTTTCTAAGTATTTGGGTAGTGTGATGAGTAAGGATGGAGGTTTGGAGGGTGAAGTGCCTGAAAGGGTACAGCAGGGAAGAAAGGCTGTTGGTTCCTTGAAAGCAGTGATAAGAAACAGGGAAGTGAGCATGGAAGTGAAAAAGTTACTACATGACAGTATTGTGGATACCAACTCTAACGTACGGAAGTGAAGCTTGGACATTGTTGGAAGGACACAAGTCAAGAGTGAGAGCAGTGGAAATGAGTTATTTAAGAGGGAGCCTGTGGAGTCACGTGGAGAGACAGGCTGACGAATGAGGATATAAAGGAGCGTTGTGGTGTGGATGTGGATGTGATAGGGAAGCGTTATGAGGAACACACTGAGGTGGTTTCAGCCAAGTGGAGAGTGATGGAGGGTGAGAGATCGACGAAGAGAGTGTATGTGGGAGTGAGGTGGAGGGGGAAGAGGGAGGGGGAGGCCGAGGATGAGATGGAGGGATGGGGTGGAGAGGTATATGAGAGAGAGGGGGTGTGGAGTTGGGGACAGGGCAGTGAAATGGCGGGGGACAGGGCGACTTGGAGGCGATTTGTTTGTGGCCACCCCAAACGGGATTGAGGCGTCTGGCAACAGATAGATAGATAGATAGACAAGTGTGCTTCGTACATTTCTTTTTCTTTTTTTTTTTTGATAATGAATGTAGGAAGGAAAAACAAAGGAAAAAAATAAGTCCATGTGCTCTTAAGGCATTCTCCATCCATAAAATACTTATAACAATTCGATTTGAAATTCGAGAGGATTAAATGTATGTGGGAAGTAACTCCCAGGAAGTGAATTCCAGAGAGTAGTAGTTCTGGGGATAAATGAATTTTGATAAGCAGAGGTTCTGCATTGTGGGGAGAGAGTGTAAGTTCATGGGCGCTCCCAGCTCCCTGAGTATTCCGGGAGAAAATGTGAAGGGGAGGCACAATTGAAGCCAGTTCGTTAGAGCACTTACGGTAAAAATATCGATAAAATAGTGCTAAAGAAGCAACATCTCTACGTGTACCGATAACGAAGGAAGGTCCTGCGTTATGGCAGGATTATTAATTGATCTAATGGCTTTATTTTGAATTTCTTGTCCAACTGCCTCAATGCAACTGCTCCACATCCACTCCACAGTGGTGAACAGTATTCGATCTGAGAAAACACATGACTTTTGTATATTGTGGCCATCTGCTCGTCAGTGAAGAACTCACAAACTCTTGTACATATGTCCCAGTTTTTTAGATGCATTTTTAGCAAGGGATTTAACATAAGCTGTCCAGTTTAGGTTGGGGTTTAGAGTAACACCTAGA
>NC_137041.1:19283417-19404380 GCF_032717465.1 Coenobita brevimanus
GAATGGCCAATTATTTATTTTGATAAATTTTTATGTCCCGTATTTTCAATAAATTTAAAAATATATGTACCAATCTCCAATTTAATACCAAATAAAGGTGAATGTCCTATGGACCACCCAGAAAATCACCATGGACCACCAGTTGAGAAACACTGATCTAGTACATCTTGTACAGCAACCTACCGGCATCCATGACTGCCTTGGAGAGAGTTCCAACATACTTTGATCGTTTCCTTATAACTAATCCTTCAGCTTATGCTGTGACTATTTCCTCACAATTGTGCCCTTCCAATTAAAACCTTATCACCTTGATCTGCCCTATCGCTCCAGTAAGGCCTGTGCAGCCCAGTTGGCTGGCTGCTTTGGTATGTTGGAGCCGCTGATTGGGAGGCAAGGTCTTCAAGCAGTGCTTCTTTTGTTTTCCTGAAATTATTATTTCTTCCATGTTCAAGAACCTTCTGAGTGTTCCTTTTGCCCATAATGAAGGGTATTCTCTCAGGCATGGAAGCATACAGTCATTCCTTTCTCTTATAATGTGACTAATGAAAAAAAAAAAATCTTTAACCACGTTTGTTCTAATGATGTCCACAAGGCCAAGGCTGCAAAAGGCACCAGAGCTAACCTCCCCTGAATCTCATTTTCCTCTTATGTTTCTTTTCTGGAATTGTGCTAAGTCTGTCCTTCACACTGGCAAAAATAATTTCATTTGTGCTAAATGCTCTGAACTCTCCGAATCATATTCTTCATGCTCCTTCTGGCATCTTGCCAATATCCTTTACAGCAACTTTACTTCATCATCGTTCTCTCTTCTTTTCCACTCTAATGGTTTTGTGTTTGTTTCTTCTATTGATAAACCAAAACCCTTCGCTCAGGCCTTCTCCTCCAAAAATCCACTCTTTGACAATTTCGGTGCTGTTCCCTCCATCACACACTTTCCTGCTCTGACTTCCTCATGGCTGACATTAAGATTTCTTCAGTTGATGTGTTTTCTGGCATCGCTGGCCTCAAATACTAACAAGGTGTATGGGCCAGGTAGGGTCCCTCCTCTTGTCCTCAAGAACTGTGCTTCTGTGTCGAGGTATCCTCTTTCCCCTTTGTCTTCCAACCTACACCTTTCCTTCTTGCTGTGCTCTCATTGAGACTGTCACAAAGAAGGGTGACCATTCCCAGCCCTGTAAATACTGCCCATATACTATATTATCCTGTATTTCTAAAGTTTCTGGGTCTATTCTTAAAACAATAAAAAAAAAATAATAATAATAAATAAAGCACCTCTCCCATCAGTTCCGATCATCAGTATGGTTTCTGCGAAGGATACTTCACTGACGATCTTTTCACAACCTTCTCAGATTCCTGTTCATCCCTCTTTCGGGACTTTCGTGAAATCCCTGCCATTGCACTTAACATTTCTGACTTGGGTGATATCTCTGATTGGGGTAAATCAATCTTGTTGTTTTTAATGAATAAAAAAGAATTGTTCTTACATCTTTCAACCCGTTGTAATCTTCAGCAGGAGTATCCTCTAATTTACAACAGTATTCAGTTCAATCTCGCATCGTCTTTGAACATGGTTGGCAATTCATTCTCTCGGCTTTTATCTTTTAAAGCTCATATTAACTCTCTTGCAAAATCTTCTTCCATGAGATTAGGTGTGCTATGCTGACTCCACGCCTTCTTAATCCCCTACACAATTGTTGACATTATTTATCTATTTGTATACCTAGGCTGCTTCCCCCAAGGAAAGGGAGGTAGCCGAGACAGGACGACACATTCCCCATTTACTCATCCATTCAAACACATTCATTCGCATCTTAGCCTCAAAGGGGAGAAGGGACAGATCCTCGCCGCACCACACCGCATGAGGGTCAACTGTGCAGTGCAATCAGTGACATCCGCAGCAGGGCCCGACAGCAGAGCTGGTTTACTCCTGACACATCATTAATGGACTCATCCCCTTACCCGCACCTGACCTGATCAACTGATCAGACCAAATGCGGGAGAATATCCCCTCAGGGCTGCGTCATCATTTATTCATTCACAATTTCTCTCCAATGACTTCTATCACGCACAGCCACTATTCTTTGCTCAACAGACATCCCTTTCGCATCCAGCACTCGCTTCACACTGTCCATCCATCCTATTCGTGGTCTTCCTATCAGCCGTACACCTCTCACATCAGATCTAGTTATCTTTTTCACCAATTGCTCATTATCCATTCTCTCCATATGCCCAAACCATCACAACACCCTCTGCTGAACTTGATCAGCCGCATAGCTCCAGTTCTCCTTCTCACTTCATCATTTCTCACTCGATCTATACACGTCACTCCACACATACTCCTCAGACACCTCATCTCCAATACATTCAAACTTTTCCTCTCTGCTACACCCATATACAGGGGATTATTCGCCCCTGTGTAGAATACAACTCTCATGTATGGGGAGGTGCCGTGCATACAGCTCATCTCAATTAGGTGAAGTCTCTTTGCCACCCGTTTGCAACAATATCGATATGCTGTCGCTTATTCAATAGTCACCGCTCCTCCGAACTGTCTGCTTGCATCCTTCCACCACTACGGCATGCGCTTAGCACCCCACCCGTGAAGCAGCAAACTTTCATCCCTTTTCTGTCCAACTCTCTAATGCAAGAGATAACCGCAACTATCAGTCCTTCATATAAACGACAGATCTGCTCTGGAGCTGTCTTCCTCTGTCTGCATTTCCCACTGCCAATGACTTCCAGTCTTTCAACCGCAGAGGTCTGGAAATCTCGAAAATAACAGAGCTTGACATTGGCTGTCTGTTACCTCTTTACTTTCTCTTAGAGGGAACAATCTTGCTGGCTTCTAGTCTTTGGTTCCTTCTTCCCTACATAAAAAAACATACTTCTCTGCCTATCTTCCAATCCATCCAATTCCCTATTTATTTCCCTGCTTAACCATATCTCTAGTTACTACCCTGCCTGCCGACCTGTCTGCTTCCTTCACTACTAATCACCCTAATTACATCACTGCCAACCTTGATTCTTGCGTACCTTCCCCCATACGTCCTGTCTACCTGCCTCCCTACCCACCTCTTTGTGTACCGATCTGCCTACACCGACCTACCTCCCTGCGTACCGAACTAATCCTCATCCTACCCACCTCAGGGCCTGCCTCTTCCACCTACTGAGGTAGTGACACAAGTGCATACTAAATATTTTTGCAGTTTATTCATACTAAGTCAACAGTTCACAAAAAGACCGAACTCTCAATAAATGTTTGATAGTAACTGTCCCAGAACAATGGCCCAAAAGTCAATTCAATTGCATGTAACTCTTACTTAAAAACATCTGAATCACTCTGTCAGTTTAAAATTGCTAGAAACCAAGCAAAAGCTGTAATAAATCTCGCTAAATCAAACTTTTATCAAAATGAAGCACAAAATCTACTTAACAACCCTAATGACAACAGAATATCCTGGTCAACTCTCACTTCTTTTAATAATAACTTTAACAAGTCATCATCGATTCTCCCACTAAAATCTTCAGATGGCAACATTACAAATGACCCCTGTGGGAAAGCGAATATCTTTGCCAGTACATTTGTCAGAAATTCTACCATAGAGGATGTCAGCCAGAACGTCCCAAAACTAGAACTTGACTCTCCCGAAATTGTTCTGCTTAAAATACAGACTATATACGTAAAATCCATCCTAGACAATTTACTTACCAACGAAGCTCCAGGTCCCTATGGGATTCCTAAAATTGATTTGAAAAAGTGTTCCCCAGAACTTGAATCTGTTCTAGCTTAATTATTCAGGCTATGCATACGTACCTCTTCACTCCCTAATTCAGGGACAGAAGCCAATATCCACCCAATTCTAAAGAAAGGAAGTTCCTCTGACCCCTCTGATTATAGACCAATAGTTATCACTGGTAAGGTATTTGAAATTGTCATTAAGAAGCACATACTTAAACACCTTGAATCCAACAACTTATTTAGTGATAGACAATATGGTTTTCGCCACGAAAGATCCACCATTGACATACTGAATCTCCTGACTCACACCATCCATCAGTCAACTGACTAACATGGAGAAACTCATGCATTTGCCCTTCATGTTTCTAAAGCTTTCGACAGAGTGTGGTACCATTTCTTGCTATCCAAACTCCCTTGCTATGGACTAACGTCTTTTGTTCCTCTGCTTTCCTCATATCTCAGTGGCAGAAAAATAAAAGTAGATGATGTATATTACAATTTCCACTCAGTTAACGCCAGCGTGCCACAAGGATCAGTTCTGGTGCCAACCCTATTCCTAGGTCATATTCATGATCTCTTATCTGTTACTCACAATCCCATCCATTCATATGCAGATGACACAACACTTCACAGTTCATTCGCACTCAGACATCGATTTACAAAGTTTAATATCTCTAACTCTCAACTCAGTACAACCATCTCCATAAATCAAAACCTCTAATATCAATGAATGGGGACAAAATAACCTTGTCTCATTTAATACTAGGAAAACCAAATATATACTCGTACAATTTACTAATAGACAGATATTGCCAAATTCGAATATTACCTTCAATGCTACTAATATATCTACCTCTAAAAGTATTGAAATTCTCGGTGTTTCACTTAACAATGCCCTCAGCTGGACCTCTCATGTCAGATCACTTGCTAAAACTGCCTCAAAGAAACCTCAGTTATTGTACAGAGTCTGTAACTTCTTCACTGACGACCAGTTAGCAAAAATTTATAAGAGTCATGTGTGCAGTCAGCATGAATATTGCTCACCCCTGTGAAGTGGATGTGGAGAAATTGCACTAATACAACTAGACAAAATTCAAAACGAAGGTGTTGGAATTATTAATAGCCAAGCTATTAAAAATAAACTACCTCCCCGACAAGTAAGAAGGAATATTGCCTCCCTTGCATTATTTTACAGATGCTTTTGTGGCAAATGATAAGATGAAGTGGCGTCCACTGTGCCACCTCTCCATGCCTTCCCTCCTGCTACATGGGCATGTGGTAGCGCTCATGACTGGAACGTCAGACAGCCGTATTGCAGATCTTCTGCCTATCAGAATTCTTCTATTCCCTGAACTGCATCTCTCTGGAACTCACTTCCTCTGAGTTTTTTCCTCCCAGGCTTCAACCTACAGCTGTTCAAGTCCAACTGTTACAGATATTAATGGAGGACGCTAGTTATCTGGTGTATGGATATTTTTTTTATTCATTTGTTTTCCTTCCTGTGGTAGATAGGGGCGCCCATCATCCACTCACTCGATGTAGAGTGATGCCATATGAGCTTTACACTGAGTGACAAGCCAAATGGTTTCCTGAACCCAGGAAACCGTTTACTACGCTGGGTGGTAACCATATAACCGGGTTTCTGGCAGGGTTAAGTGTCCCCCAGATTCCCCTATCCAAAATTACTTAATTATGGCAGTCATTTCAGAGAGCCTCGGAGGGCCCAATACCTGCCCAGGACCCCAACCAAATGGGCAGACTCGCGTGGCCATGTGGAATGTGAGAGGTGTGAATGAGGAGAGCAAGAGGGTGGAAGTGGTGAATGTGTTCAAGAGTGCGAGATATGCTGTGATGGCATTGTGTAAAATGAAGATGAATGGGTGCGAAGTGGAGGAGTGGGAGGGTGTGAAATGTGTAAGATCAGGAATGAATGGGAGAGGAAGATGTAAGGAAGGAGTTGCTTTGTTGATGAATGAGGTGTGGCAGAGTGGAATGAGAGACTACAAATGTGTCAGCTCGAGGTGTATATATATCAAGATAAAGTTTGAGGAGGTGAAAGTGGCAGTGATTGTAGCGTATGCACCGTGTGAGGACAGGAGTGAGAGAGAGAGAAAGACAGGTTTTGGGATGAGCTGGGTGAAGTAGTGGGAGAAATGCCCAGGAGCTATAAAATGATCGTGATGAGGGATATGAACGGAAGAGTAGGCACTGGTCCTGAGGATGATATAATGGGTTGTTATGGAGTACCAGGAGAAATTGATAATGGGAGTCGACTAAAGAATATGTGTCAGGAGAGGAGGCTGTGCATTTGTAACTTGTATTTCAAACACAAATATGCACATAAATATACATGGTATAAAGGAAAAGGGGATCGTGTTGAAAGAAGCCTGATTAATTACGAGCTCGTAGAGAGGTCGATGATGGGAATGTTTGCTGATACGAGGGCTGTGAGAGGATGATGTGGAGGTCTGCCAGATCATAAGATTGTGGTATGCAAAATCAAGCTGAGAGGAGTGAGGTGGATCAAGAGAGAGGGGAGCAGTCAGGGTGAAAGACTGAAAGTTGAGAAGCTGAGGATCAAAGAAGTGGCAGATGAGTACAGGACCAAAGTAGAGGACGGGTTAGAATCAGTGAACTGGAATGAATGGGATCTGGACAGCATGGAGAATGCATATAGGGATTGCTTAGTTAGGAATGTTAAAGTGGTGTGTGGTGTGGCAAGAGTATCAGCAAAAAAGAAGGGTATGGCATGGTGGGATGAGGAGGTTAAGAGAGCGGTGGAGGAAAAGAGGAACAAGTGGCTAAAGTGGTTACAGGATAGGGGTTCAGTTGAAATAAGAACTGAGTATATCGAGAGCAAGAAGCACGTAAAGAGACTAGTGAAGAGGAAAAAGAAGGAGGTAAATGATGATCTGGCATGAAAAATGAATGCGAACTACTCTGAAAATAGGAAGTTATTCTGGAAAGAAGTGCGGAAATATAGAAGCAAAAGCGGAAAGAAATGTGATAGTATGAAGGATGCAGATGGTAGGTTATTAACGCATGGAGATGAAGTAAGGACCAGATGGAAAGAATATTTTGAAAGCCTGATGAATGGGTATAGAGAGAGCAGAGAGGCTGTAAACATGATTGGTTTTGGGGGTGTGCAGAGAAGAAATGCAGTGCCAAGAAACGTGACACTCGCACAGGTGAAGAGCTCTGTGAAAAGGCTAAAAAATGGGAAAGCAGCTGGAGCTGATGAGGTGTATGCAGAGATGCTTAAGTGTAGTGGAGAGAGTGCAATGAAGTACTTGTTGGAGATATGTAAGAAGGCATGGATGAGTGAAACTGTGCCTGCAGAGTGGAAAAAGACTCTGATTGTACCCCTGTACAAAAATAAAGGTGACTGAAGTGAGTGCAAGAATTATCGTGGCATAAGTTTATTGAGTGTGGTAGGGAAGGTATATGGAAGAATTATTATAGAGAAAGTAAAAGAGATATCAGAAGTCCTAGTGAGTGATGAACACGGTGGCTTTAGGGGTGGCAGACGATGTGTGGATCAAATATTTGCAGTAAGACAGATAGCAGAGAAGGCTTGTGAGAAGGACCATAAGGTGTTTATGGCATTCATGGATCTGGAAAAAGCATACGACAAAGTAGATAGAGAGGAATTATGGAAAGTTTTGCGCATGTATGGTGTAAATGGTAAGCTGCTAGGTGCTGTCAAGAGTTGTCATGATGGTAGGGAAGCATGTTTAAGGGTTAATGGGCATCTAAGTGAAGGGTTCACGATAGATGTGGGCGTGCGACAAGATTGTGTGATGTCGCCATGGCTGTTCAATATACATATGGATGAGGTGATGAGAGAAGTAAACACACGAGTAATGGAGAGAGGGATGGCGTTGGTAATGAACTGTGATGGATGGAATATCTCAGATTTGTTGTATGGTGATGATGCAGTACTGCTTGCAAGTACCGGACAAAAATTTGGTAGGCTAGTGCAGAGTTTTGCTGTTGTTTGTGAGCATCGTGCCTTGAGAGTAAATTTAGAGAAGAGTAAAGTGATGGTTATTGAGAGAGAAGGTGACTCCCAGTGTGATGTCACAGTGAATGGAGAGAGACTGGAACTGGTGAGAGAGTTCAAATACTTGGGTACAGTGATAGAAAAGAGAGGAAAATGTGCAAAAGAAATTGAAAGTAGAGGGACACAAGGAAGAAAAGTAGCTGGTGCAATGAAGGCCTTGATAAGAAACAGAGGCTTGAGTGTTGCAGCTGCTTACATGAGGGAGTATTAGTGCCAACTCTAACATAAGGGTGTGAGACTATGGTGTGGCATGAAAATGAAAAGTCAAGAGTCAGAGCAGTGGAGATGAGACTGTTGAGGAATGTATGTGGAGTACAGAGGGTGGATAGGATACGAAATAATATGATTCGTGAAAGGTGTGGAGTGAGGAAGTCGGTGGACACCAGAATCGAAGAGTGTCCTGAGATGGTATGGTCATGTGAAAAGAATGGATAACAATAGACTGGTGGAAAAGGTATACCAGAGCGAATCTGAAGGAGGGAGGAGGCGAGGTAGGCCTAGGAGAAGGTGGAGAGATATTGTGGATGAGTGTTTGAGAAAGAGAGGTTTGGAAGTCGGTGAGGCTAGGGAACTGACAAGAGATCGAGCTGGCTGGATGAATGTTGTGAGAAGTGCATGATCAGGGATTTTAGCACCCCTTGTGAGCATGGCAGCGTCCGGATTGACTCAATCGGATACGTTTGTGTGAAGCTGCAGAATGTGGTGAATGTTTTTGGCGTGTCCAGTAGAGCCAGGATTCCGGGGGCTTGAATGATGAGTGAATGGAAGTGTGGCCTATTTGGATTGGGCAAGTTTGTGCTGTCTGGACATTGCTACTCTTCACCCTGCCCTTGGGTGGGAAAGGAGGTCCGGATGATGATGATGATGCTTTCCTTTCTCTGTTCTGTTATTTAAAAAAAATGCTGGTTTCTAGTGGGTTGTATCAAGTTTTTATTATGGCATAAATTACGGTATTTTGAACGACCTTTGCTGGGTTATCACTGTTATGCTTTGCTCATTTAAATGTAGATATTTTTGGTCATTGTGGCCTTAGGGTTGCTCTAATCATGTTGATCACTCCTACGAGGGCACATCGTCGTGTGAAGATTCATTTGACTCCCCACTTGTCAAAATCAGTCCATCATTTAGGTCACTGGAGTGCACACTGCCGGCCGGATGGACAGATGGAAAATTGTCATCCCACCTCAAGAATGGTAAGGCCCTCAACTTCGTCCTCGAGATCAAGTGTACCTCAACAAACTTTGATGTGTGCTTCAGTGTCAACACAAAATGGAAGTAGGGAACAATCCACTATGCCCTAATTGTAATGTAGCCGCCCCACACCACAGCACACTTACCTCATGCATTCCATCATATCATGCATTGTTTTAGTCTTTCATGTTATTATTGTAGTATTACCTCCTCCCGTGCCATTTCCTTAGTTTTAGTTATCATTTGGCAATGCAATGGTTTCACTTGACCCTCAGCAGCCTGGGTTGCTCTAATCTCCATTTATTGTCAGATTAAATACTTTGTTTTATCATGCAACTTTAATCCCACTCCACAGCAAGCTGTGGGTTGGCTAGGCGCGACTCGTTCCCAGGAGAAGGAAGTAGAAGAGGAGGATGGGTGTGACAATGACTGTTGCCTAGGAACTGGAGAGAAAACGGTCATAGAGATGTATATATGCAACTGTTATAGAATGTATTCAAGGGCAGCTTATGGAATAATTTGTGTTTACTGTGAGCCTGTAGGTTTTATACATTGTCTTGCCGTGGAGTTGGGATGTACACTCATGCAAACTAATATCTGCTCAAGGCTTACTTCCTCCTTCCCCCTTATAGCCTGGACAGAGGGAAGGTGAGAGGTTTTCGGGACCAGGTCTACCCTGCCTTCAACTCCAACTCCTGCACCTTCATCTTCCAGTTGCCAGTTAGTGTTTAGCCACGAATTTTTCTCATGGCCTGTAAATCATGGTTACACGATTATCACACATGCTTCCAAGGACCAAGATTTGGATGGTATTTAACAATAAATTAATATGTAACTGCACAGAGGAATTACAAAGTATATACTTGGGCAGAAGTAGTATAAGTGAAACAAGATCTTGAAAACAAGGCTGGAGCAAAAACCACAAGAAGGGGAGTGAAAGACATCATAACAAACAACCCAAATTTGATCAAATGAATCAGCAGAGACCAATAAATCTATAGTAATCACTGGTAAAGATGAAGAAGAAATAAGAAACAGAATCTCTACAGACAAAAAGATGGTGAATATAATAAAAGTATTGAACGAAGTATCAAAGGAAATTTGTGAGAAAGATACTGAAGAACTTAAAAGGCTAGGGAAATATGATACAAATTGTCCGAGGCCCCTGGAAGTAATCCTTCAAACTGTGAACAATGTAGAAGAAGCATTAAAAATGCTAACAAACTTAAGGAATCATAAAAATTCAAAGTTATATGGATGAACTGGTGCCTAACTCAGAGAAAATAAGGATTACTAAAGGAAAAGAAGGAAGAAGCAAAAATAATGAATGATAAAAGATCAGGTCCATTCTAGACAATTTACCAACCATCAAAGCTCCAGGTCCAGATGGAATCCCTCCAACTGTCTTGAAAAAGCATTCACCAGAACTTGCTGATGATCTAGCTAAAATTATTCAGACTATGCATCTGTACTTCATTTCCTAATTTCTGGAAAGAAACCAATATCCACCTAAATCCAAAGAAGGGAAGTTCCTCCGACCCCTCTGGTTACAGACCATTAGCTATTACATCTTCTTTTGATGAAGTATTTGATTTTATAATTAATGAGCACATTGATAAACATCTAGAATCCAACAACTTAATTAGTGATAGACAGTATGTTTTTTGTCACGGAAGATTCACGGTTGATGTACTCAATCTCTTGACTCATACCATCCATCAATCAATTGACCAACATGGAGAAACCCATGCAGTAGTCCTTGATATTTCTAAAGCTTTTGTTAAAGCGTGACACCGATCCATGCTATCCAAACTCCCTTGCTATGGCCTATCATCTTTTATTCCTCTGATTTCCTCACATCTTAGCGGCAGAAAGATAACAGTTAAAGTAGATGGTGAATATTGCAATATCCACTCGAGTAATGCCTGCATGCCACAAGGGTCAGTTCTGGCTCCAAAACTATTCCTAATTAATATTAATGATCTATCTGTCACCTATACTCCCATTCACTCATATGCAGATGATTTAACACTTCTCAGTCCATTCACACTTAAACACCCATTCACATAGTTTAATATCTCTAACTCACAACTCAGTACAGCACTCTTCATAAACCAAGACTTATCTAAGATCATGGAATGGAGACAAAATAATATTTTATCATTTGACGCTCTGAAAACCAAATTTATTCATATGCTACTAATATTCTTATCTCTAAGAGTATTGAAATTCTCGGTGTTTCACTTAACAATGCCCTCAGCTGGACCTTTCATGTTAAATCACTTGCTAAAACTGCTTCAAAGAAACGTATGTTATTCTACAGAGTCCGTAACTTCTTCATGAAGAGTAGTTAGCTATAATTTACAAGAGTCATGTGTGTTCTCAGCTGGAATATTGCTCACCCTTGTCGAATGGATGTGGAGAAGTTCCACTAAAACAACTGGACAAAATTCAGATCAAAGCCGTTAGAATTATTAATAACCCTGCCATTACAAATAAGCTTCTTCCCGTACAAGTAAGAAGGAATGTTGCCTCCCTTGCATTATTTTACAGTTAATGGCAAATGCTCAGACGAAGCTCCATCCATTGTGCCACCTCTCCACGCCTTCTCCTGTGCAACAGGGGCATCTGGTCGCGCTCATGACTGATCTGTCACACTGCCATATCGCAGAATTTCAGCCTAGCAGAATTCTAATATTCCGCTATTAACATCTCTTTGAAACTCGCGTCCCCAGAGTAGTTTCCCCCTAAATTTCAACCTACAGCTATTCAAGTCCAACTGTTACAGATTTTTTATGAATGGAGGACACCTGTAACCAGAAGCACGGATTTTTTTTTTCTTGTGTTTTTCCTTCCTCTTTTCTGATATTGTTTAAAAAATCATGAGGGGAGAAGCCATTTCTTTACCGAGTAATAGGGTTGCAAGTATGAAAATGACACATAAACAGCAGGGTCTAAAAAAAAAAAAAAAAAAAAGAAGTTGGGTAATAGATTCAAAAAATGTCATATATATAAACAACATGACCAAGTTGATGTACTGAAATGGTATCCAAATTATCAGAGATAAAGACGATACCAAAGAAAAAGAACCTCTTATTATTTGTCTAACGGAAACAAAATTAACCCCAAGGATATCAGATGACTCTTTATATTGTGATGAATGCAATATATGGAGATGAGACAGAAATTTGAGAAAGAGAGAAAAAAAAGGAGGAGTTATGATATTAACCAAGAAATAACTGCAAGTTAAAGAGATAACACTAGACATACCCTCACAAGTAGAATTAATTGCAGTAGAGATTAGCACATCTGAAGGGAAAATTATTGTGACAAATTTATATATGCCACCCAAGACAAACACATGGGATAGAGGTGAGTATGAAGACCTGGCAGAAAGTACAATACAGAGTTTAAGAACCCTATAACACAGAATGGAAGAAAAATATGAAAGAATTATACTAACTGGAGGTTTCAACATAAATATAAATTGGAATGCAAGATGTAAGAAGCTATGAAAGCTGTTGGGATCAAAAGCTCCTGGATCTTACACAGGAATTTTTCGTAACACAACATGTAAAGGAAATCACCCGAAAGAGAGGACCAGAAGAATCATCATTATTAGATCTCATATATACTAGGCAAGAAAATGAAGTTGACAGTATAATTTATCACCCTCCTTTCGGCAAAAGCGATCATACAGCATTAGATTGCAATTTTAGGAAAGCATATGATATAATTAACGATAATGGAAATTACAATATTTGGCTAAACAACAAAAACGGCAACTATCATGATCTAAGGAAGCATTATAGAAATACAATCGGGAAAGGAGCTAAGAGGACATGATATATTTGGTATATATATAAAAAAATTCTGTGAATTTCGCAAAACAAAAGTCCAAAATTATAACCCACAGCATAGTGAAAGGGCATATAACAAGTACAAGTCGGCAAGAAATTATTATACAAGGATAAGGAGTGACTCTCAAAAGCAGTTTGAGGAAGACATTATAAATATCAGTACTGATCAATCAAAGCTGTTCTACAGCTAAAGACGAAGCAAAAGATAAAATACAGTCCATCACAGATAAGAAGAAAATCTATATCGGTGAAGAAGATTTTTGTGAGATACGGTCACCACAAAAAAACTTAGGATGAAAAAAAAAAAAAAAAAAAAAAAGGAAAGGAGGTCATAACAGTTTCTGCTATTCTCAGTACGACCGAATGAATTTCCACAAGAGTCTCATATATTTGGCATCTCAGTGGCTGCCCGAGAAAGACCGCCATATAGCTCAGATCATTCACTGTTAAAATGGCCATGCAAAGGAGAGTTGCTGTGTTTTGTTCGCCCCTGCTCATCATTGCATTTTTACCTATGTAGCTCTTCACCCTTCCACGTGACTACAGAAGCATTATGCCGGGTATATCGTTATCCATCGTCAAGAAGATGCAGATTGTCACAGTGTATAATGGAGGCGAGTCTATCACTCAAATAGCCAAGGAGCTAGAAGTTGCCCAAAACACTGTTTCGATCTGGTGCAATGATGCCAAACACGGGAATCTCGAAACAGCACTGGCGCAAAATAATGGATCTGGATGACCGAGGAAAACGACTGAAAAGACGGAAAACCTGATCAAAAGGATTTCTATGAATCAGCAATCAATAACAAGTAAGCAGCTGATTGGTGAAAATCCAGATGTGCTTGCCAACACGTCTATAAGGACGATCCAACATTGGTTAAAGACAATGCTTGGACTTTGCTGTCACACAGCTGCCAAGAAGCCTCTCCATACCCTGGCCTTAAAACAGAAGTGGCTTGAATTATGGAAGAAATACAAATTGTGGACAGAAGAGGATTGAGAATCTATTCTTTTCTGCGATGAATCGTGATTCTGTGTAACAAGGAATCCCGACACGAAGGTGGGTTCAACTACATCGATTCCAAATACAACGTGAAGACCGTGAAACATGCTGCTGACGTCATGGTGTGGGGGTGCTTCAATGGTCGTGGGGGTAGAGGGGTCAGAGTATTAAATAAAGGTATGTCTGTGTAAATTTGGTGTTTTATTCCAATCTTTTCAATTCAAGATTTTTTGCTAAAAGTGGTAGTCCTAAGATTTTTTTTCTAGTGACTGTACAAAAGAAAATCGAATCAGTTCTTACAGAAGAAGATTTGAGAGGGATGAAAACGAACAAGCCTGGCCACACATATTAACAAAGAGTAGTGATACTTTCATGCCGTGGGAAGCGGAATCTAATGGCCAGCAAAACCAGCGTGATGACATACATAATTTGTTTTGGGGGGAAACGTTTCGGTCTATATATAAACCATCTTCAGACAAAAAATAATTAAAACAGCATCTAATTTTCTTGAACTGAGATTCATATTAACATAAGAGAACAGGGAACAGAGCAAAATCGCATGCATTCCAGTATATATAATTACTGTCTATCTATGTACAGCCCGACGTCATGATCCCGCAAAGGGTGGCCGCAGACAAAACGCCTTCAAGTCGCTTTGGCACCCACTATTTGACTACTCTACCCCCAACTCGCCCCCCCCCTCACTCATATACCTCTCAACTTCATCCCTCCACCTCACCCTCGGTCTTCCCCTCCCTCTCCCTCCCTCCACCTCACCTACACACACACAGTCTTAGTCAGCCTTTCATTCTCCATTCTCTCCACATGTCGAAACCATCTCAGTGTATTTCTCCTAATCTTCTCAACCACAACCACATTCAACCCACAACGTTCCTTCACTTCTTCATTCGTCAACCTGTCCCTCCATGTCACTCCACATGCTCCTCTCAAGTAACTCATTTCCACTGCTCTCATTCTTGACTTGTTCCCCTCTAGCAAGGTCCATGCCTCACTTCCATACGTCAGGGTAGTGATCACAATCCTATCATGCAGTGACTTCTTAACTTCCATACTCACCTCCCTATTTCTCATCTATGCTTTCAGTGAACCAACAACCTTCCTTCCCTGCTGAACTCTTTGAAGCACTTCATCCCCAAAAGTTCCATCCTTACTCATCACACTACCCAAGTACGTGAATGCACTCACATTCTCCATATCGTCACCATCCAACCACACTGTGCATTCTCCGACTTCATTCCTCTCAAACACCATAACTTTAATCGTTTACATTAACTTTCAGATTCGTCTTCCTACACACTGTCCCAAATTCATTCACCAAACCTTGCAACTCCCATTCATCTTCACTCAACAATACTGTATCATCAGCAAACAGCAACACCGGAATCTTCCACATTTCACCCTCATTCATTAGAGCCACCCCTACATCCACTGTCCTATCTTGCACCTCCCTAACAAATCCATCCATGTGTATATTAAACAGCCATGGAGACATCGCACAACCTGTTTCAATCCCACATTTAGATCAAAGAACTCACTCAGCTCACCATACACTCGCACCGTAGTCCTGGCTCCTTCGTACATACTCTTCACAGCACTGAACAGTTTCCCATCCACTCCATATATTCTTAATACCTTCCACATACCTTGCCTATCTATTCTGTCATAAGCTTTCTCCATGTCCATGAAGGCAGCATACACTTTCTTTCCCTTCCCTAAATACTTCTTCACTAAACATCTTGGAACAAGTATCTGATCTACACACCCTTTTCCCTTCCTAAATCCCCCTTTTTCTTCTCCAACTAGCTCCTCTGTTATATGCCTAACTCTATCAATGAGTATTCTACCATATATTTTTCTAGTCACACTAAGAAGGCAAATACCCCTATGGTTACCACATACTTCTCTCTCCCCTTTTCCTTTGTATAAAGGAACAATTATACCTGATTTCCAGTCCTCCGGAACCCTTCCCTCTTCCCAAGCCAATCTACACAACTTCCATATCCACTCCACTACAAACTCACCCCGATACTTCAGCATTTCACCACACACTCCATCAATTCCTGGTGCCTTTTCCATCTTGATCTTCTTCATTGCTTCCACTACTTCCGCCCTCCTGATCTCTTCCTTCCTCCTCTCATTTCTTCTTCTCCCAGCCATTCCCCAACCACTTATACTCGCACTGCTCTCACTTTCTACATTCAACAAATCCTCAAAGTGCTCATTCCATCTCCTCAATTTCTCTCTCTTCTCCACCAACAATCTATTATTCCTATCTTTCACACTCCTACTATTTCCCCTTTCACACTGCCTTACTTTCTTTACTTCTTTCAAAGAAAAAAAAAAAATCATACTCTCCCTCCATTTCATACTCACATTCCTCCCAAACTTTTCATCCACTTTCTTCTTACCGTCCTTCACCAGTCTCTTCACCTCCCTTCTCCAATTAAAAACAGAGCAACTGTGTAGAGGAGTCGTGTGAGCTAAGGGATGGTCGTGGCTCTGCAGTAAGTACAGACTCAGTTATAACTCTCATCAAGGCTTCCATCCAGTGAACAAAATTCGAAAAGTTGTACTGTTTATGGGGTGGCTTTTCGATTCACAATGGTTTCCAACAGCTGAATAAGATGGTTTCAAAATGGGTAGTCCTGTCCTATAAGACCTTCCCTGATATTCGGCAATCCTGGTAGCTAGATGGCGCTTGGTTTGACCAATATAGGCTGCATTACAGCAGCCACACTGAAATTGATACACCATCGAGGACTGCGGGACATCTGGGATTCGCTCTTTAAACATGAAGCACCGAGATAGGGTTTGAGGCGATTTAAATACCACCTCAACGATATCAGGCGATAAAAGTCGTGAATTAGTCTACTTACCTTGTTACGTAAAAAAAAAAAAAAATGATTTAGGACCTAAGTAGGATAATGCAAAATAAACTTTAGCATTCTCAACACTATGAGTTATTTTCAAAGTAGTAATTCTTAGTTTAGTTAGTTGTATACTGATATAATTGTCTCCAAATTTAGTTGGGAGTCCATATTGGTACAGGATTTTCCCCCAAAACTGTAGCTCATTATGTAGAGAGAAATGAGAGGAGCACAAGTTGTAAGTCCTGGTGGCTAGAGTTAGAATTAAGTTAATGACTGTACTGAAGAGTTAAATTTAATAGTTAATCCTCTATATGTTGGTTTCTTGTATATTGACGTTACAAAAGTTCCTTGTGTTCTCTCTATACAAATATCTGAAAAGGGAAGTTTATTATCTTTCTCAGTTTCACAGGTAAACTGTATATTTCTGTGTTTAGAATTTAAATAATCCAAAAACAAGGGCACATGAGAAGAGGAGCTAACAATTGCAAAGGTGTCATCCACACAGCGGTTGAAATACATGGGCTAAAAGTGACTACGGCTTTCCTGTAACCGTCTGAATTCGTGGTGAGCAAAAAAAAAAAAAAAAAAAAAAAGAGCATTGGCGAGGCTGGGCCCAAATGGATTTCCCATAGCTACTTCTTCGACTTGCAAAAAGTATGAGCCTTTAAAAATGAAACAGCAGTCTTGCACCGACAATGAGAGTAGTTTATGAAACTGGTTCTTATTTAATCCTCCAGTGAGTATAGTCCCTATAAACAGGTTATCACGACAGATATCCACGGTCTCATCAAGGAGGATATTCGTGAACAGAGATTTTACATCAAATGAAGCCATAAAACAATAATTCAAGTTCACAAATTTCTTTAGCAAATGAAAAAGAATCCTTTACAGTATAATTATTAAAAGTTACTGGAGACAGCAAAGGCACAAGATACTTACCAAGATTATAATTTACAGTATTTAAAGCTGATTATATAGGACGAAGTGGTCAGTCTTTCTTATGAACCTTAGGCAAGTCATACAAATCACCTGGTATCGAACCAGATACAAATGATTCTGAGTAAGTTGTCTCATCAAGTACATGTTTAGACTTAAAGTTTATAAAAAAATTATAGATTTTGTCTTAATTCCCTTCATATTTACTGAAACATATCCCCAGTCACCCTACAAGATTCAGAAAAACACACAGCATACATCTAAGGGTTAAAGGGAGTAATTATAGTTCTTTTCATTTAGATTTTACCAAAGGCCAAGGCCACTTCTTTGCAGGTTGATTATTGTGGACTATGACAACTGTTATGGGGCATATATTACTGCGCACTCTTAATCCTTAATGAATCAACAAAAGGGGTAAGGTAAAGCTCAAGAGAAAACTAACTTAATTTACAGTGTAACATACACACCCAAAATAGGTTCGTATATCAAAGGGGATTCACATGGGCTCACAGTACAAATATAAAACAGTAAATTTTTTCTCTTACCTAACCAAGTTACACTAAGTGGAAGCTAAGTACTCACAGCTTGAGGAATTAGGAGAACTCGTAGGCGATATAATCCACACACAGGTATGATATGGAGAGGTAAGCCAAAACTGAAATGGAACACAAACAGTGTGTTTTGTAATCAAAGTGAAAAGAGTGTATGATGGGAATTGTGTCCCGAACGAACAATAACAAAAAGAGTGACAGAATGTGTTAAAAACGTGTAACGAAATGTGTCTCTCACGCTATCTGCTCAAGCTCATATAGCAGCATTACTCCGCTTCTACAGATTTAACCAGCCACTAGACTGTCTTAAGTATAATCTCCAGCTAATCGCAAATAATGGTGCTTGGCTACCAATTATAAGCTAATACATCTTAAACCTTATGCAACAGAGAGGTGCCATAAAGGTGAAGGTAATCAGTCAATGGATAACAATCTCATTTCCTCCGCCCACAAGGTCTCTATGAGTAGTAAATGAAAAATTACACTAATAATTTCTGCCCAACTCTTATCTGCTTCCTTATGTAGAACAAAAGCCTTTCCCATATCTGTGTAAAAAATGGAAAAAGATTTAGGGATCTTTCTGACAGCTGTACAAATACAGGAAATGAAAATATATTGCGATCTATTATCCACTGTGAAACAGAACAGATAAGAATGGCCTTTCTCAGGGCTTGTGTAAATAGTGAAAACAGAGAGGTAATAATTTTCACCAGCTCAGGTGTGACAAACAAATAAGAACAGACTCTTGAGAAAAGATTTAATGTTCTTTGCTGTTCCCCTACCTCTGTCCTAAATTACTCACCTCTCTCAAACGTTCGTCATACAGTACTCCACGGGGTAACTATGGACGTGACACAACCCAAACGAGACAGCCAACAGAAAGACGGCAGTCGTGAGTCTCAGGTCATCCGTCAACCTGTTAACATTAGAATTCTCTTGGGAGAGTCTTTAATACGTGAAAATGTTCTTTGTAACAGTCCCTGGACAGTCTATCAACCTCCTGTAATTTCTTCAGACTATCAATTACTTAACTCAAAATCTCAGACTAATAGCAGTATTACAACATTCAGTGGTTACCTTTAATGAAAATACATAAAGCTGTTTTCATTTCACAAAAACTATTCTGTATTCGTTTTTGTTTTGGCCAAAAGCCGTCGGCAAGCTCTTTCCAGTGGACATAATACAAGGAAAATGTGATTAATTTAAGCAGGAAAAAGTTAAGATTAATTTTAAAAACCATTGCTACTGCCCAACTTTCAACCCTCACACCTCGCAAAGCCAAGGCAAAGATTTGGAAGTATAGGATGGTATGCGGACGCTCCGATGGTGATCCTACATTTCTGACGTCTCCCATGACAACGAGAATACTACACTACAGTACATGCTGATGCCCCTGGTTATACACGAAGGAATATGGATTGCCGCACAAACTGCATCCTTTATGGTGAAGACGTTGAGGGATTGTGGTGGATCAGGATGAGATTACCCTCGCTACCTGAGCAATGGTGATAACAATGAAGCTGGTAATGGTTAGAATAATATTATGCCGAGGTGGTGGTGGGAAGAGAGAGAGAGAGAGAGAGAGAGAGAGAGAGAGAGAGAGAGAGAGAGACTATTGTAAAGCAATATAAAAAAGGAGTGCTCTCTTAGGATGAAAAAGCAAAGAAACGGGCTGTCAAAAAAAATAAATAAATAAATAAAGATATAAAGGAAATTTTAAGTTACACTATGTCCTTTACCCATGAAGCAAGATGAATCCAATGTGCCTGTCAAAGGCATATTTTAACTCTACCTGCCCAATGATCTAAATAATGAATTCGTGTTACTTTCCGAGAACTGTATTCAACTTAATAAAAACATCTCGTTCTGAAAGGGTTGATGAAGGTACTATCTAACCCTGTACATCGATTAATCCATCTTAAGTTAACATAAGTGGTGAAGGAAGGAAAAATAATAATGACGTCCTATTGTAGCACGTGTTAAAGTGCTGGAGACGGCAAGGTGTCGTTTAGCAGTGGAATCGGGATATAAGCCTGTGCATGTGTTCGTGGTGGTCACAGATGAAACAAGGAAAACGATGAGTGTGAACAGAAAGGGAAGGGAGAGCTAATGCAACGGAAAGGCGAAACAACCTTATCGCTATTGTAAATCCCTCCTACTCATTATTATTATTATTATTATTTCTATTATTATTCAAGGCTTCAATGGTAGAGCAGGATGAGTCCAAGTGTTATATGTTCCTATTATATAACTCTGACACACCGATAACACCGATATATAAATATGAAAATATAAAAGAAAAGGCATTGAATAACGTATCAAGGAATAAAGAAGAAAACAATGGAACAAATTTTTCGACTAAATATAATAGGATTCAAGTATAATGTTATCATCATTCCGATTTTTTCATCCCTTTCATTACATTACACCTCTTAATCTAAAAGAATAAGTAAATAAGCAATATATAGATAGATAGATAGATAGATAGATATAATTAAATAAATCCATAAATAATAAAATTATTAATTATAATCAGGGGATATCAAAGTACACCTAAATGTGGTCTTAGTTTTGAAGTGCATAAACGGGAGGTGAAGGAAGTTAGCAAAGGGAAAGTCACGCGAAAAAGGAATGAAAATGCTAAATAACGGGCAGATTCTTGTAGGCAGTATTAACAGAATGTGTAAAATCCCTTTTTGTGTTTGATATCCGTTAGTTTCGGCTGCAACTGGAACTGGGAATGTGCTCAGGGAAAGAAAAAAGGATAGTTAAGAGCAAAAGAAAGCACACACACTGCTCACTTATCAGTAATTCCTTCTTACCCTTACACAGCTACCAAAACCAAAGGAAAGCTTACGCAATACACACATGTCAAAGTCCCTTGTTACTCTTCTCAGACGTAAGAGCATGAGAAAAGCATCCATGATACACTCATGCCAAACTCCCTTGTTACCCTTACCCGGCAATATGAGCAAGAGGAAAACGTTCTCTATATACTTACGTCAAATTCCCTAGTTACTCATACCCAGCATTAAGAGGATGAGGAAAGCATGCATAATACACTCGCGTCGTAAGTTCTACCTTGTTCTTATCCATCAGCAAGAGGAAAACATGTGTAGTGCACATTACTGTATAGCTATTATCCAGCTATATGTGATGCAGTTCGATTTTTACTGTAAAAGAACTCAGTATTACAGCAATGACTGTGGGCAAGAAGCAGTCAGCGACCGATGTACCGGTAGTTCCAAATCATGTTTATAGTTGAATATGGGTGGGAAGAATCTTTGACCTTCAGTGTTCCCAGCACTACCCAAGTTCGTCTTCCATAATATTGGCGTAGATTTCCTTATTTTTCACGTGTATCACATATAGAAATAAGAAAATACTGGGGTCTTACATCCTTTACCCAATACTTCTTTGTGACAAGCATCATATTTTAGTGCTAATCTCTTGTTACAGCTTAACATATCAGCCGGAGAGATGGAAATTTTAGACCAAATTAAAGTTTACAGAGGGTCATGAAACAAGACGTACAACAGTGAAGGATGATGTACAGGCAGACAATACATTAGGTTATACAATTTGAGGATATAACAGTACTAAATGAATGGACCTAAAATGAGATGAATGGGTTGAAAACGATAGGAAAAGTACAGGCATGAAAGAGGATGATGGAATAATTATGCAGAGTTCTTTATATAATTTCGCACTCACCTCCACAAACAATTACTTTAAACAATATTTTGACCAATCTCTCTCTCTCTCTCTCTCTCATCCGTCCTCGTCCCGACTTCGCTGTTTTCTCCTAAGAATCTTTTCCATTTTTTTTTTTTAATGATTTTATGTATCATACTCCCTAATGTATTCCTTCGTTCCAAACATTCTTCTGCTCAGACATTCCAGTGTGATTTATTCCATCACTTTACTTTAACCCGTCACGTCCTGAGCTATTTCGCACCTCTGACAACCCCCAATCCCGAGCTATTTTGGAATTTTTTTGGGGGGCTAAAACCTCCACTTTTGGTGAGAAACTTCGAAAATTCATAGAGAAATCACTCACCTCAGGTTTAAAATACTCGATACAAGTAGCAGTACCTCCTTACCTTACTGGGTTTTTTATCAGGCTGGCTCCAAAGAAAACGAGTTCTATGGGAGGGTAACTATTCCACACCACTCATAAACGGTATTTATTTATTTATTTGGTACATATTTATATGTAGCACGAGAGTATATTGGTTTTCAAACAGTAATATAGGCATTATAAGCATTGTTTCACTGACTGACTCATCAACATATCTGACCTTTTTTGGTAACATTACCTGATCATCATTTCTGACTCTTTCTTCCTCTAATGCTATGTAAACTTTGTCCTCCATATTGTCATCGATTGGGGAATCACTCTGGTCCTGAATGTCTTCATTGGCCAGGTTACTGGTAACAGGTGAATTGCTGAGACAATGGTGTGCGGGGGGTGGGGGGGAGGTTATGCGGTGTAAGGCATTGTCCCTGCCTGGCATCTTGTAGAGGAATAGAGGAAGGTGTCCTGTGTATACATACCAAAAATCACGTGCGAAAATTGAAAATTGTGCAAATTATGAACCTTGCAATTGCGCGACGTACCAGTACGTCGATGGGACTAGCTGTGAGAAAATGTTGAAACGTACCCATACATTGATGGGATGCCTCGGGTTAAACTTTCTTCTCACGTTGTTTGTTATCATCCTTAACCTCATCGCACATTATCGATGTTTCTACCATTCTCTTTACCAGTTACCACTAGGCTACTCTCTTCAGTCCCATTTCCTGTGGTAGTCGCTTCCTTTCTCGTCATTTCCATCCATATACTACATCCCTACCCTATATTTGCATTTTTTCCTTCCTCATCATCCCTTATTTATTTTTGATTATCTTCTCAACCTAGTTCCTCCTCCTCCTTCAGTTTCCTCATACGATATTCCTCTCTCCCTCATCCCTTCAGCCCTTTGCTAAGTTTCTTCAGTCCCTCCAGAAACTCCCAGCAAGGAAACTTTATGTCATATAGACCAGCAACTTGTGCTTAATTATAATCCATGAATTTAAGTTGGCTGAGAAAAAATCATGTATAAGGAAAGCATAAATACAGTCGGCACAGGATAAGAGCTGCCAGGTGAATGGATAAGGTACTGATGAGGAAAATGTTAATAAAGAGAAAACTGTGTAAGAGAATAGTGTATCTATCTATCTATAGCCCGACGCCCTAATCCCGCAAAGGGGGCTGCAGACAAAACGCCTCCAAGTCACTTTGTCACCCATCATTTGACTCCCCTCCCCCCAACTCACCCCCCCCTCCCTCATATACCTCTCAACTCCATCCCTCCACCTCATCCTCGGTCTACCCCTCCCTCTCCCTCCCTCCACCTCACCTACATACACCCTCTTGGAAATTCTTTTAAGAAAGAAAAGGACACAAAACTGGGGCGTATCATAGCCCTGTCCCCTGTCTTGAACCCTGTTCTGGTTAGGACCATAATGAATGACGAAAACGCCAATCAAGTAGGCATTACCATTCTCTGGTTTTTAGGCTGTCCAACAAAAACTTGTACATTTCTTTCCATACCTCATTTTCTCATGACTACATTTCATTCATCTTAACTTCGTGGAGGCTGTCGTCCTTTTCTAGCTGAATTTCCGTACATCACCAGCAGAAAAAGGCAATACTACCACTCCACAGTCTTTCCATGGCACTTTTTGTGGCTGCCACCACGTTCTAATGCTAATCTCTTGCCATAGCTCAACATTCAGAATAGACCCATGCCATTTTATGCCTAGTAAAAGTGAATAAATTAAAGTTACATGCCTCTCAGTATTATTATATCTAACAATAAATCCATGCCCAGCTTCCTAATACAAATGTTAATCGGTACACAGTTCTCAGTCTTTCATTTAGAGAGAGAGAGAGAGAGAGAGAGAAAGAGAGAGAGAGAGAGAGAGAGAGAGAGAGATGCGTAAAATTGTTATACAGTCAACAAAGACCACTTTACCTGTATACTTCTCTAAGCACTTTTCTTCACTTGGAATATATCCCATTTTTAAAGTCATATTTTTCTTGACAGATTCCGGTCAAAAGTAAATTGGACGAGAGGAATTCATAAAGAAATGTAAACTGTGAAAATTATCCTGTTTTTCTGACAGGACAAACTGCAAACACAAAGCAGGAAAGCTGTCATTAATTACCTAACAGATATGAACATCTTCACTCACTCACCAGTCATGCCACTCTAATTCTATTCTTCACGCAGCACAATAATTCATTCACAAATCGTTTCATAAGTCTTGGATTTGACTACCAAAAAAAAAATAATAATAATGATAATAAAACTGTCTGTGAGGCAACTCTCTTTCCCTGAAAACATACAGAACTGACCATTGTACAGGTAATTTAAACTGATAACTTTAATCCGGTAGGGATAGTGTCAGGAGTTGTTGATTTAAATCGGAATACAAAAATTAAGGGATTCTTCCTTTCAATAGATTGTGGTTGGAAGCACAACAAAGATATTCAGATAAGAAACATACTCATTGCTGAGCTTCAGGGAGAAGCAATAGAAACCACCAGACAACGAGAAAGGATTGCAAAAATGCTATGTAATGAGGAATTTGCAATCTCTTTTAATAAAATATTTCTTATAAAATCTACTATCTGTATACTTTTAACTTTCCAGTGTTATAGAATCCAAATTTACAGAAAATAACAAAAACATGCTACTAAATAAAATCAACTTTAGTTAGCCAAAATCAAGTGCAAATTCTTAATTTGGAGAAGAATGATTAAATCAGATAGCTGTTAACCTTTTCCTCTTGTGGGATTTCCTGAGCCACATGAAATTTTTTTAAGGCAATCGGATATAAATACAAAGCTTTTATAAGGAGCAAGAATATTAATGGAAGTGCATGAAGCATACTTTGTAGCAGTGACCTCCTCTGAGAGAAAATAGAGGTTCTGACAACACTAAGGCTGTATAAGCCGGTGCAAATTAGTATTCTCACCAGGGGAGCGCAATTGCAATTCTCATACACGAGCCAGTTAACGCTAAGTACCGGCTTAACCATAATCCAGTCATTCCAGCTTCTCTTAATCGCACACATCCCGTCGTTTATGTGGTTCCAGAGATCTTATACTTTGTCGTAACGCGATTATGGCCAAAAGTTTCCCCAGCAATTACTAGATCCACAGGAACCTGGCACATGAAACTAGTTTTACACAATACTTTCCTTTTCCTACCTCCAGGTAACTTATTCACCTAAGAGGGAGCCCAAGTACTTACAAAAACAGTGTTCTAATGACAACAATTACCAAACTATACTAAACACACACCTGTATAAGCCTGACATATTAAATCCTTTCCATACTATATATATATATATATATATATATATATATATATATATATATATATATATATATATATATATATATATATATATATATATAAATTCAGGTTTAAGCAGGAGTGTAATCTGGTTTATGTTAAAATGTTGCCACATCATTTGCATTTTTATGTTGATAATATGAAATTCTTAGCTCTTTTCAACTTTAAACTATAGTTAACGAAACACAAGTGACTAAATCGTCCGAACCATCCCTACCAGTGGTGATGGTTCGGACAGTAGGGTGGGATGGTTCGGCCATATGTATTACTCAGCATATTCTCAAAATTATGTGAGTTATATTGGATAAAAACAAACATTTATTAATTCAAAGATATTTCATTTTCCTAAAGTACAATATTAAACTTCAGAATCCAAATGAACTACTTGATATCTGTAAGAGAAATAGATATATTTTACAACTGAAATAATCTTCACCAGATTTATTAATAAATGACTTAATCTCTTACTTTCTGCTACAAAATTATGCTTAATTAGCCTTCTCTCTCTCTCTCTCTCTCTCTCTCTCTCTGGAATATTGACTTCACTTTTCACTTTCTAGGCCTTTTTCAGACGGACTATCTTAAGACTTTTAACGCATATTGTAGCCTGCAAAACTGAAATAGAAGTTGTATTACCCCTTCCTGCTTTGAACACTTTGAGGAATAGGTTAAATAAACAAAACTATTAATATATATTCCCTGATAACTATGAAGAATGCTGTTTCACTGTGTTCAAATATAAATGATCAAATGTAGCGTTATCATTTGATAAGGTCATGACTTGGTAGTAGTGGAGGGATAGTTCGGACTGTCCGAACCATCCCCCTCCTCAACTGTCCGAATCATCCCGAATCTATGTAATTAATTGATAGGTACTCTCAAGTTTGACACGAGAGTGTTTAACATTCGTTTTTCATAGCAATATGTTCTACATGCAACACAGATTCACCCTGATAATGCACAGTTCGATGCTTGGCATGTTCATAAAGGTAGATCTTACGATATACAATCAAATTATTACATAGGAGATGCAAAAAAACATAAAATCTGACCTGCATAAAAAAGTGAGGCGTTTCTAGCTTGAAGGTTCCGTGTGGTCGAAATAAACAAACTCTCCCACTTCCACACCAGATCACACGGCCCTAGGTCCCATACGTTTCTCAGGGAATGCACTGTCTGAACCATCCCGCTGTCCGAACCATCACCGCTCTCCCCTACCTGAAAAAATGTTTTGTCATTTAATTCCTGGGGTTAAGTAATGAGACATATTTGTGAGGCTGCTTTAGGGTCGTATTCAGAGTACCACAAGAGGCTTCGTAGCACCTCTTCCCTGCCGAATTCTTTTCATTACTGCACCTTGGCACTCTCCTGCATGCTGTTTTTATTGACTTACTATTGGCATAGACAGGGTCTCTAACATACATAGATTACGGGATTCCCGTCGAACTGGAGGAGGCAGCTACAACCTTAATTAACCCATTCACTATTACACATCTGGCATGAGCTGCAGGACACTGTGTGTGTGTGTGTGTGTGTGTGTGTGTGTGTGTGTGTGTGTGTGCTTTATACGCTGGGCACCAACATGACAGTCCTTTCCCTGAGATCCAGTAACCATCCTACATCAATGCTCCTTCACATGTCATCATTTCTGTGCTAATGCCCACCGTCCATATTGAATGTGGTACATGTTAAGGCTGTACTATTTAGGAAGGATGTGAGTGTATTATTATTATTATTTTTTTTAATGTCGGCGGGTCTTGTGTAAAAATAGTCAAGTATTTTATGACGCAGTCCAAATCATCAAGCTCCAGTGCCGTAGCCTGGGATCGCTACCACGTCTTTTATGGGCAGCAGACGAACTCCTTCAGTCATGACCACTATAGGCTAATAATGGTAATAATGATGATGATGGCTATAACAACAACAACAACAGCAGAAGCTAGAGCAATAATAATAATAATAATAATAATAATAAATAATAACAATTATAATAACAATAATACCTTATTATCATCATCACAGTGGTAGGAAGAGCCGACCAACATCCTCTCTCTCTTGATGTAGTGCTGCGTACTTCTTCCTCCACCTTCATATTTTTTTTTCCTGAGTTTGTCCTCCTGTTTTCCTATTTCTACCATCATTCAGGTAAATTTTTTATTACTTTTCTTTCCTTTTCACGTGGCTTTACATCGAGTGACAACCCCATTGGTTTCCTGTAAGCTAGGAAACCATTTACAGTGCGAGCAGGTAACCATAAAACCAAACAATATGTGTTCCCTACGTGTCAGTAAGTCGGTTGGCGGAAGGTTAATGCCCCTCCCCATAAAACAACAAACTCAAAGACAAATGGCCACCCTTTACCGGATTATGGCGTCTGGCTATAAATTGATAAATTATTTTGTTATTGTTTTCTCATACATGGACCTGTTTTTGCAAGGCCCATTTTCTCCCAAGGATATACTATCAGTCATACATCTACTATCGCACAAGGACCTAATACCTCCATGGACTCTCTTCCCCTTCATGAGCTCATTTCCCCCTATGTACCTGTTCTTCAGTGAACCTGATTTTTTCCCAAACATCTACCTCGTGCAGTGTCTCTCAGTAGCAGCATGAAGTTGAGAGAGAGAGAGAGAGAGAGAGAGCATTTACGGAACAGATGATACTATAGCCTATTTAGTCTGATCTGAGAAAAGACGAACCTTAGGCTTTTGAAAGCTGGCAGGTGATTGGTTGACCAAGTGCATTCATTATTAACAATGCATTTTAAATTAGTTTTATTATATGGGTTTCAGTAACCTTTGATGTTAAGATTGCAAATTAGTTTTATTATATGGGTTTCAGTAACCTTTGATGTTAAGATTGCCCAAATAAAACATTATTTGCATACATTAATTTAAAAATGGGGCCTTACTAACTTTATCAGATTGCCTAGGTAAGGGTAAAATTTTTGAATCCTCGGAACAAATCAAAACACGTCCAATAATGTTTTACGAGTACCTTCATTTTTTTTTCTTTTGTTCAAAGTAAGGTAAACTGTCATTACCGGTTAGTTTGTATAATATAACCAAGTCAAACATTGGAACTGCAGTGAAATATAACATGTTCCCTGAATTTTGATGAATGATGGACGTGGGGGGAGGGATTGGGCTGCTCTTGGGATATCCCACTTGACTAAGCAGACGAATATTCAAATTTACTTGAGAGTGTTTTGCTGTCCCATCACTTTGCATTATGCTCTTTACTTATGCATCATCAGTAAATTTTCTTTATAGTTTCGAATGTCTAGCTTTCAATGTACAACAAAACTGTGACAAGGGATGGGCTGCGGGTTATTTAAAAATGACAGTGACAGAAAGCTTCTTCACCTGTGTTTTCTTGTTATTTTTCAATGAAATTCCTATGTTTTACTGTGTTAGATTTTATATAATTTCACCGTATTGACATAATTTACTTTAATCTGCTTGAACATGGAGGGGTTCTCTTGAATTTTTACCTGGACGTGTTTTGATCTGTTCCGAGAATTCCAAATTTCACACGTATCTAAGTCATCTGATAAACTTCGTAAGGCACCCTTTTCAAATTACATTGTGGAAATAACTATATATAATATATGATTTGGGCATTCTTATCACCAAAGTTATTGAAACCCATGTATTATTTTTTTAAAAATGCATCATCAATAAAGAATGCACTCGGACAGCCAATTAGCTGCCAGCTCTCAAAAGCTGAAGGCTCGTCTCTTCTCAGATCAGATCAAACAGGCTATGGTGGTAGTCGTAGGTCGTAGTAATGCAGATAATAATGAAAGAAAAGCATTCGGGAAACGAATGCTAATCGCCCGGCAGAATATGTTGTTGGCCAAGTCCAAGATGTTGGCCATATCTTGATACCCTGAAGGTTTCTTGTTGATAACTCAAGCCGTTTATGAGGTATAATGGTGCTAAAGGCGGGCGATGGAATCTAGTTAACCTTCGGGAGCCATTTTGGTAACCTCGACCTTGACCTCGAGTGCCCATTTTCGAACTTGGCCAAGTTTTGGCCATATCTTCATATCCTGAAGGCTTCATGTTGATAACTCAAGCCGTTCATGAGATATAATGGGAACACACACACACACACACACACACACACACACACACACACACACACACAGAGGGAGGTAGGCAAAAACATTATAGCAAAGGCGGGAGATAATAACAATGTTACTATGGATAACGATGACGTTGGTAACAGTAGTAGTGATAATGATGATAATAATGATAAAGGTAATGGCAACACCGTGAGTAGTGCACTTGATATTGATCATGATAACAATAGCTATGATAGTTGTGATAGTTATTATAATAATGCCAACGGTAGCATGGATAGTAGTAGTAGTAATGATGATTATGGTAATTGTAGTGGTAATGGTAGCAGCGATAGTGATGAAGGTATCTCTAATGGTAGCAATGTGATGATGATTATGGTAACAAGCTGTAACGGTTGCGGTGATAGTGATAAAGGTATCCTATACCAATTGCATCTGTATTCAGAATCCTATGTAGTGACATGTAAGACAGTGATAAACTATTGAAGATAATGCAAGAAATAAATAATATTGATATTAAATATAATATGATACTGATATTAATTGGGAAAATTGCACTACTACAACAGGAGGCGATAGTACTGACTTCAGACTTATTGTAGTGGGCCAGCCGAACCTGGAAAACTCCTCTAGAATTTTTTTTTGGGGGGGCATCGCATGTTAATAGCAGGCATCCATGTGGAATCTTTCCAGTGTGGGGAGGTAAAAAAGATGTGGGTGGACGCCATCTTAAAATTATAATTTAAAGGTCATTTTGAAGATCATCAAGGTCACTGTGCTTAAAAATTTGTGTTTTACCTGATATTATTAAGTGTTAAAATTCACAGTTAAACAAAAAATGTAGATATTACTAATGTATAACTGTTTTGTCTTTCCAGGTTCATAACCTGCTTCCACTGACTAAATAATAGCACAGGCACCATGGACCCTGTTGCAGTCATCAAGCATAAACGAGACAGCCATGGCATGGACAAGCTGTGCTGCTTTTTCTGTCAGCGTAGTGCAGGTGATCTTCGTGCAGCATCAGAGGAAGGAAAAGCCAGAATAAGAATTGTTGGTGATCAACGGAGAAAACTTGGTGATGTCACCTATGTGGACGTTCTTGAGAGACTCGAGGTCTTCTCAGAGAAAGAATTCAATGCATTAGAATTGAGATGGCACAAATCTTGTTATTCTACTTTCACTTCTGAAAGCAAGCTATGTACTGTAGACTGAAAAAGAAGCACAAGCTATCAGCAGAGACATCACCCCACCATAGTTCTGATCCAAGCTCCAGCACCAGTTCAGCACCTACAAGTCGTAGCTCCCAAACACCAATGAACTGGTCACTATGTATGTTTTGCTAAAAGGAAGGCAAAAGAAAAATCCACAGAGTTGAAACTCTAGAAAAGTCTGCTGAATTGACCGGACGTTCTAAAGTTGACCCAGTGATGAGTACAAGGCTGTCAGGAATCAGTGACTTAACCAAAGCCAAAGGTTGCTATCATCTTGACTGCCTGGTATCATTTCAAAGACCAGCATCAGCTGTCGAATCACAGGAGCCTCTTGCAGATGAGGTCATGATGAAACTGTTTAGAGACTTGTGTGTAGGCCTATCTCATGGTCATCTGTATGATATGAGTGATATCTTTCAAAGATATAAGAGTACGCGCAGAGAAAAAGGTACATGTGTGCCCCTGAGTTATCAGTCTGGAAGAACAACATTTTTTTAAGTGGTCCAACAGCTGGTTGCAACATAGACAAGCTATGTGAAACCTCTTTCAAAAGGATCACTCTTGATGTACCCTGGGGACAAACTAGATTTATTGATCTCCAAAACATTAACAAAGTCAATGGAACATGAGATCTTTTCATCAGAACCTGAATCAATTTAAGATGAAGATGGTGGTACCCTAGGGTTTGCACAAGGTAACATCTTTCAAGAGATGGTACATGTGGCTCTCAGAGTTAACCCGCCGCGTCCCGGAGACGTGAATTTACGTCCTCACATGATGTGCACTCATATCCCGGAGACGTGAATTAACGCGGCAACATTGCAAGGTCCCTAATTTGCACAATTTTCAATTTTCGCGAGTGATTTCGCGAGTGATTTTTGCCACGTATACACGGGACACCTTCCTCTATTCCTCTACAAGATGCCAAGCAGGGACAATGCCTTACACCGCATAACCTCTTCCCCCCCCCCCGCACACCATTGTCTCGGCAATTCACCTGTTACCAGTGACTTGGCCAATAAAGACATTCAGGGCCAGAGTGATTCCCCAATCGATGACAATGTGGAGGACAAAGTTTACATAGCATTAGAGGAAGAAACAGTCAGAAATGATGATCAGGTAACGTGGGAGAAAAAGGTCATGAATGGTGATGAGTTAGTGAGTGAAACAATGCTTATAATGCCTATATTACTGTTTGAAAACCAATATACTCTTGTACTATATATAAATTCGTACCAAGTAAATAAATAAATACTGTTTATGAGTGGATAAAATAGTTACCCTCCCATAGAACTCGTTTTCTTTGGTGCCAGCCTGTTAGAAAACCCAGTCAGGTAAGGAGGTACTCGTACCTAGATCGAGTATTTTAAACCTCAGGTGAGTGATTTCTCTATGAATTTTCGATGTTTCTCACCAAAAGCGGATGTTTGAGCCAAAAAAAAAAAGGTCCAAAAATGTCGGGACTGGGGCGTACCATTGCCCAGAAAACGTCAGGATGGGGCGGGTTAAACAGGATCTCCTTGAAACCCGTGGCCATTCAAGCACATGGCATGGACTTGGTCAAGAACATGTTGATGAAGTGATCCCAGACAGCTTGTATCTGTTTCTTCATTTGCTCTTTGGGGATATAGATAAGCTCTATGAGGAGACTGATGAAGAAGTCAACAGCATCAAACACTCTGTGTGCAGTATTGCCCAGGATATTATGTATGGAGTGTCTAACAGAAGGAGGCTGACACCAAAGTATATTGTTCTGCGTCTTGCTCTTCACTAGGCTACATGCTCTGAAGCTCTTGTTGACCTGTTCCATGCAGCCAGTCATACTATAGGTATTGACACTGTCTGCAGATTTGACACAGGCATAGCTGATGATATTCTGGACAGGTTCACCAAGAATGGCTATGTTTATGTTCCAGACAACATTATGAAAGATCAGATGATCCACTGTTCCTGTGACAACATAGATGTGCTTGAAGCAACCCTAGATGGCAAAAATACATTCCACCGCATGCAGATGATGATCAGGAGGAGAGGTCCACCTCCCCAGCGAGGACAACATGCTGTAACTGGCAAGAACCTCACAAGATCTAGAGGTATCAGGGCTGACGCTCTACAGGAATTTCAAAAACTTGAGCAGGCTACCTTACCAACAGGCCAGAAACCCTCACGATTGTTAAGTGGACACAAGAAGATTGAAATGAAATGGTTCAGTGATACTCAGGATGATGAAAGACAGAAGGCCCATGCCAAAGACTTGGCATGTGTTGTTCCCCGGATGAATGATGATGTAGATGATCCACCCAGACCTGGTTGGAGAGCACTGAATGAAGCCATCAGCATCCGTGACCCTCCTCTAACAACAGCAAGGGATGCTTCCCATACTCCAAGCACCAGCAGATGATGATGACACACCCACCACTGTGATCAACCACTTTATGGACATATCATATTATGTAGGCCAGAAGCACACCATAATCACAGCTGATCAGCCACTATACAGCAGGGGCAAGGAGGTAGTATGGGCAAACCCCAAGTTTGAGGATGTTGTCTTTCTAATGAGGGGACTCCACATCTGCTCAACTTCCTGAAAGCTATCAAACAGCACATGGAAAGTGCAGGACTGGATGACCTTTGGACAGAAGCAGGTGTGTTTGCCACAAACACTACAGAGGCAATGTTGGATGGGAAAGCCTACTATCATGCTGTGAGAGGACTCCAGTTGACCTATGAAGCTCTGTGGGAGATTGAGTGGTCACTGTTTGAATCATGGATGGCAATCAGTGGGAAACAAGATGATTCAGAAATCAAAAATTTGACTCAAAGTGTTGCAAAGTTGTTCAAGGATAATAAGGGTGACAATCTCAAAGAAGACCTCCAAAATGCAGTGGACCAGCTCTCAGAAGTCCTGTGTGATAAGAAGTTTCAAGATCTTATGGAAGAGTTTGAGAAAACACATTCAGACAACCCGTACTCCAGACTGTGGTCAGCATACATGGACATGGTACATATTTTGCTGGACTTCATCAGGGCCATGAGGGATGGTAATTGGACTTCGCACTTGGAGGCATTTGTTGCAATGCTGCCATGGCTGACTATCTATGACCACACAAACTATGCAAGATGGGGACCTGTCTACCTTGCAGATATGAGAAGCCTTGAGAAGACAGCACCAGAGGTGTATGCAGAACTCATGAATGGAAATTTTGTTGTTAAGAGAACAAGAAGGTGCTTCAACCAGGTTTCTGCAGATCAGGCAACTGAGTGGGTGAACAGAACTTGAAAATGCAGAATGGGATCATAGATATCACAAGGAATGACCAAACCTGAGACAAGTTCTGTATTGCATGGTCAGAACGATCACACATCTCACAGGGCACCAGATGTCTTTTTAGTTTGGAAGATGATGAGCGAGAGACCCCTTTGACCCGTTTTGATAATCTTGCATAACACACAAAGCGTGATGTTGATGTGAAGAAGCGTGCAAAGCAACCGGAAAGATTCAATGTTTTCAGACTACACAGCACACTGAATGAAGAAGGTGAAGAAGATGAATCGGAGGAGAGAAGTGAACCTATTGCATCATTAGTAACCAAAGACATTGCACCAGTTAATGTGGTCACTGATCTCCTCACAGCTAAGGATCGAGGCAAGCAGGATCTCATAGCTTATGTTAAAAAACGGCTCATTGATGGAAGTGTACAGTTTCCTGATGCTCTCAGAAGGCACCACTCAAAATTTTTTGCAGATATGTACAAAGCAGCCATTTCTACTCAGCAGAGTGTGCAGAAATCTATCAAGGCTGACAGAAAGCTGTTGCAGTGGTTACTGAATGCGCCACTGCAGGTCGATCAGTGGAAATGGAATCTATTCTCAAGCATGAGCTGTCCTCTGTTCCACTGTCCTTGGCCAAGCCTGGAAGACAGACGAGCTCAACACTAAAGGCAGAGCTTGTCAGTATCCTGATGTCTGGAATAAGTGTACCCACAGAGGTTCCAGTTGCTGACATGAAGACCTGTATGCTGATTGATGGGCATACACTTTCTCAGACACTTGGAAAGCCTCATGGGTGCTACACATTTGGTGACGATGCTGAGGTCTTTATAAGCAATGTGACACACCACTTTGGAGAACACATAACCAGAGTTCATGTAGTGTCTGACCGCTATATTGTAGAGGAATCAATCAACACTGCTACCCGATCAAAGCGAGTGGGTAAAAGGAGTCCGATTTCAAGACCATTGATGGCTCACATGTTCCACTTCCTCAGGTCTGGAGTAGTTTCATTGCCTTGGAAGAGAACAAGGCAGACCATCCCAGGTTCCTGTCTGAGGCAATCATGCAGAAGGGTGTGGTTCCATCTAGATGTGAGCTTGTGACTGAAGATGGATTCCCTAATGCTACTGAAGCCAGATCAATGAGAAGGCAAACTGTCAGACTTCAAAGAAATCATGACGAAGCTGATACAAAACTGATTTTCCATTCATGTGAGACAGTGTAGGCTATGAAAGGCTGCTTATCAAGTCCAGTGATACAGATGTAATGTTGCTTCTCTTACATTTTATGCCAGGCAAGGCAGCTGAAGTATGGATGATTTCTGGAACAGCAAAGGAAGAGGAAATGCTTCCAATACACACAGTTTCTGAGAGACTCCCACTACCTATTAGGGAAAACCTGCTCAGTTCTTCTACATTGTCAAATGTTGACCAAGCCAGGCTCCAGCTCTTTAGTAAAGCCAAGAAGGGCCTTGTGATGTTGCCTGCAACTAGGGATGCACTGACACTGCACATTCTACTTGTCAAATACGAAGCAAATATTTGGCTGCAAGCAGATCAGGAGCATATTCAGGTATCATCTCCACTGGACACATCAGCTTGGATAAAGGAACAGAGTTACCTGGTTCCTGTGTGGACAACACTTCCTCCTATCCCAGATGCTTGTCTTCAACTTGTGACCTGTGCATGCAAATCTAAATGTGGGACAACTCGATGCTCCTGCTTCAGGAAAGGTCTCAAGTGCACTCCTGCCTGTGGCTGTGATGCAGCAGGCTGCTGTAACCCAACAGGACAATAGACTTCCCCCAGAAGATGTAAATGGTTCATCTGAACTTATATAGTTTATTCAGTCAGTAAAGCCATAACATATTTTTATTGATGGATATTACTGAAAAGATAAGATTACTGTGTTTGTGAAAAACGCAACTTTTAAGTTGTATTTTTTATATATTTCAGTGTTGTAATTTGTGTGTAGAATAGTTACATGGCTTGTGTGCATTGCACTTCAAAAAAATATATATATAACCCTAAAACCTAGAATTACCAAACATGCTTTGATTTTATTGAAGAAAAAAGACAAACTACCTGTTTTTGCTGTTTGACCTTGAAAATGACCTTCAGAGTCAAAGTTCAGGGTGGCATCCACCCACACCTTTTTCTTCACTTTATAACTGATTGATCTGGCATGAATGCCTGATATTAACAAGCAGTGCCCTCAAAAGTTAAAAACTCAACTTTGGGTGGCCCACTATTGAGGTTGTGAGGAACTGTTTCTTGACTGAGCACATACAGAATTTACAAGACATAGAGGGGGGAATAGTGGAAGTGTATTAGACTTACTGTTTTGTTATGAAGTGGAGATAATTGGGTATGTAGACATGGAAAGCCCTATCGGAAGTCGTGATCATGACTATAATTTTTTTTTTTTTTTTTTAGAAATTGATCGGAAGAAATTCAAATGGTTCATGATTATATATGTATGAAAGCGCAAATTTCGAGTTGATACTAAAACTACAATAAACTGGGAAAACTGTATCGCTGGAAGCGATATTGTGGAAATATGGAACAGTTTCAAAATAAAGCTTGAGGAAGTAGTGAGTGAGTGTGTACCAGTGAGAGAATTCAGGGATGACAGAACATCAAGGAAAAGAACAAGCTAAGAATTGCTCATGAGAAGACTGTGGAAAAAGATAACAAGAAAAAAGCGATTTTGGACCCATATGAAGCAAATCACATTAAGCCAAACTGGTGATAGTGTTAACAACAGGGTATATCAAGAAGTGAAAAAAAAAGAAAGAAAGAAAATATATATATATATATATATATATATATATATATATATATATATATATATATATATATATATATATATATATATATATATTTATTTATTTATTTATACAGAGAAAGTAACAATCGAGTCAAGAGTGAGACTAGAAAAGAACTTAAAAACAGGGTGTGCAATGTTGCAAAAAGTGTCAAAGAGAATCCAAAAATATTTAGGAAATATGTTCAGCAGAAGTTAACAGCAGAGTGGCCCTGGTGAGAAAGGATAGTGTTTGGAAACTCCCTGTACTCTTGTTTGCAGATGATACTGTGTTGTTGAGTGAAGACGAAGGGGAGCTACAAGGCTTGGTGGATGAGTTTGGGAGAGTGTGTAAGAAACGGAATCTAAAGGTGAATGTAGGGAAGAGTAAAGTGATGGTCTTTGAGAGAGGTGAAGTCAGTGAATGTACAGCGAGGTTGGATGGTGAGGAATTGGAAAATATGAGTACGTTTAAGTACTTGGGTAATGTGATGAGTAAGGATGGAGGTTTGGAGGGTGAAGTGCTTGAAAGGGTACAGCAGGGAAGAAAGGTTGCTGGTTCTTTGAAAACAGTGATAAGAAACAGGGAATTGAGCATGGAAGTGAAAAAGTTACTACATGACAATAATGTGATACCAACTCTAACGTATGGAAGTGAAGCTTGGACGTTGTTGGAAGGACACAAGTCAAGAGTGAGAGCAGTGGAAATGAATTATTTAAGAGGAGCCTGTGGAGTCATGTGGAGAGACAGGCTGGCGAATGAGGATATAAAGGAGCGTTGTGGTGTGAATGTGGATGTGATAGGAAGCGTTTGGAGGAACACATTGAGGTGGTTTGGCCATGTGGAGAGGATGGAGGGTGAAAAACTGACGAAGAGAGTGTATGTGAGTGAGGTGGAGGGGGGAAGAGGGAGGGGGAGGCCGAGGATGAGATGGAGGGATGGGGTGGAGAGGTATATGAGAGAGGGGGGTGTGAGTTGGGAGCAGGGCAGTGAAATGGCGGAGGACAGGGCGACTTGGAGGCGATTTGTTTGTGGCCACCCCAAACGGGATTGAGGCGTCTGGCAATAGATAGATAGATAGATAGAAGTTAACAAGAAAAATAGGTATCCCAGACCTCTATGTATATGAGGATAACATATAGAAGGCAATGATTGACAAAAAAGTGGCAGATGTTCTGTGGAATTATTTTAGCAAAGTGTTTACTGACGAGCCAGATGGGGAAGTACCCTTTTTCCTAACTAATGAAGTGCAATGATTGATTATGTCCAATGATTGATTATGTGCAATGATTGATTATGTGTGTGTGGATGAAAGGATGCGAAGATGTGTAATGGATGCAAGAGTTTATAGAGGTTGGGGGAGTGGACTTTCTGACCACTACTTGGTGGTGGCCAGAATCAAGGTCCAATTAGAATGGAGAAATAGAAGAAGGGAAAGACGAGAGGAAGGAGTAGTTGCAAGGAGAGTGGAAAGGTTACAAGAGGATGAGAAAAAGGCAGAGTATAAGAGAGAAGTGGAGGAACAATTGGGCAAATATGAATTGGAGCAGATGGGAGACGTGGATGGTGTGTGTAGCATATTTACAGAAGAAATATGTGCAGCATGTGATGTGGTGTGTGGAAGGAAGAGAAGACGGAGGGGGGTGCAAGGAACAGCGTGGTGGACTGAAGAGGTGAAACAGGCTGTGGCACAAAAGAAGAAAGCATACAATGAATGGATGAGAAATAGGGGCGTGGAAGAAGTTGAGAGGCGGAAGAGAGAGTTATATGTAGAAAGAAAGAGAGAGGTGAAAAGATTAGTAAGAGAGAATAAGAAGAGAGTGGATGAGGAATTTGGAAAGAATTTGAGTGTAAAGTGGAGGGATTGTAAGAAAATGTTCTGGAAAGAGGTGAAAAGAGTAAGACAGGGTGGAAGTGAAGTAAGCAGGGGAGTGAAAGATAAAAATGGTAGATTACTAGTGGAGAAGGGAGAAAAAGTGAGCAGATGGAGAGAACACTTTAAGGAATTGTTGAACGTAGAGGATGGAAGTAATGCGAGTATAAGTGGCTGGGGAATGGCTGGGAGAAGGAGGGAGGTGAGAAGACAGGAAGAAATCAGTAGGATAGAAGTTGTGGAAGCAATGAAGAAAGTTAAATCTGGGAAAGCCCCAGGAATTGATGGAGTGTGTGGTGAAATGCTGAAGCATGGGGGAGAGATAGTAGTAGAATGGATGTGGAAGATGTGCAGATTAGCCTGGGAGGAAGGTAGAGTCCCGGAGGATCGGAAATCAGGTATAATTATTCCCTTGTACAAAGGAAAAGGGGAAAAAGAAGTGTGTGGTAATCATAGGGGCGTTTGTCTTCTTAGTCTATCTATCTATCTATTGGCAGACGCCTCAATCCCGTTTGGGGTGGCCACAAACAAATCGCCTCCAAGTCGCCCTGTCCCCCGCCACTTCACTGTCCTGCTCCCAACTCACACCCCCCTCTCTCATATACCTCTCCACCCCATCCCTCCATCTCATCCTCGGCCTCCCCCTCCCTCTTCCCATATCCACCTCACTCACATACACTCCCTTCGTCAGTCTTTCACCCTCCATCCTCTCCACATGGCCAAACCACCTCAGTGTGTTTCTCATAACGCTTCCTATCACATCCACATCCACAGCACAACGCTCCTTTATATCTTCATTCGTCAGCCTGTCTCTCCACGTGACTCCACAGGCTCCTCTTAAATAACTCATTTCCACTGCTCTCACTCTTGACTTGTGTCCTTCCAACAATGTCCAAGCTTCACTTCCGTACGTTAGAGTTGGTATCACAATACTGTCATGTAGTAACTTTTTCACTTCCATGCTCACTTCCCTGTTTCTTATCACTGCTTTCAAAGAACCAGCAACCTTTCTTCCCTGCTGTACCCTTTCAAGCACTTCACCCTCCAAACCTCCATCCTTACTCATCACACTACCCAAGTACTTAAACGTACTGAAATTTTCCAATTCCTCACAATCCAACCTCGCTGTACATTCACTAACCTCACCTCTCTCAAAGACCATCACTTTACTCCTCCCTACATTCACCTTTAGATTCCGTTTCTTACACACTCTCCCAAACTCATCCACCAAGCCCTGCAGCTCCCCTTCGTCTTCACTCAACAACACAGTATCATCTGCAAACAACAGTACAGGGAGTTTCCAAACACTATCCTCTCTCACCAGGGCCACTCCAACATCCACTACCCTACCTTGTACCTCTTTTATTACCCCATCCATGTACAGATTGAACAACCATGGAGACATGACACATCCCTGTTTCAAACCAACTTTCAAAGAGAAAAATTCACTTAGTTCACCATCCACACGCACTGCAGCCTTCGCACCATCGTACATACTCTTCATAGCATTCAACAACTTCCCATCTACTCCATATATTCTTAACACTTTCCACAATCCTTGTCTATCCACCTTGTCATATGCTTTCTCCAAATCCATGAAAGCCGCATACAACTTCTTTCCCTTCTCTAGAAACTTTTCCACTAAAGATCTAAGAATGAATATCTGATCTACACAACCTCTTCCCTTCCTAAAGCCTCCCTGTTCTTCTCCAACTAATTTCTCTGTTCTTTCTCTAACTCTGTCTATAAGTATCCTACCATACACTTTTCCTATTATACTAAGAAGACAAATACCCCTATGATTACCACACACTTCTTTTTCCCCTTTTCCTTTGTACAAGGGAATAATTATACCTGACTTCCAATCCTCCGGGACTCTACCTTCCTCCCAGGCCAATCTGCACATCTTCCACATCCATTCTACTACTATCTCTCCCCCATGCTTCAGCATTTCACCACACACTCCATCAATTCCTGGGGCTTTCCCCGTTTTAACTTTCTTCATTGCTTCCACAACTTCTATCCTACTGATTTCTTCCTGTCTTCTCACCTCCCTCCTTCTCCCAGCCATTCCCCAGCCACTTATACTCGCATTACTTCCATCCTCTACGTTCAACAATTCCTTAAAGTGTTCTCTCCATCTGTTCACTTTTTCTCCCTTCTCCACTAGTAATCTACCACTTTTATTTTTCACTCCCCTGCTTACTTAACTTCCACCCTGTCTTACTCTTTTCACCTCTTTCCAGAACATTTTCTTACAATCCCTCCACTTTACACTCAAATTCCTTCCAAATTCCTCACCTACTCTCTTCTTACTCTCTCATACAAATCTTTTCACCTCTCTCTTTCTTTCTACATATAACTCTCTCTTCCGCCTCTCAACTTCTTCCACACCCCTATTTCTCATCCATTCATTGTATGCTTTCTTCTTTTGTGCCACAGCCTGTCTCACCTCTTCAGTCCACCACGCTGTTCCTTGCAACCCCCTCCGTCTTCTCTTCCTTCCACACACCACATCACATGCTGCACATATTTCTTCTGTAAATATCTTACACACACCTTCCACATCTCCCATCTGCTCCAATTCATATTTGTCCAATCGTTCCTCCACTTCTCTCTTATACTCTGCCTTTTTCTCATCCTCTTGTAACCTTTCCACTCTCCTTGCAACTACTCCTTCCTCTCGTCTTTCCCTTCTTCTATTCCTCCATCTTACTTGCATTCTAATTCTGGCCACCACCAAGTAGTGGTCAGAAAGTCCATTCCCCCAACCTCTATACACTCTTGCATCCTTTACACATCTTCGCATCCTTTCATCCACACACATAATCAATCATTGCCTTCCTTTCATTCAGTTCACCACCCACCCTTCTCATCACTCGCCATGTATACCTGTGGATCATTTTATGCCTGAAGAGGGTATTGGCTATCACCAACCGCCTCCCAGCACAAATGTCCACTAACGCACTACCATTCTCATCTATCTCAGCAGGCACACCCCACTCACCAACTATTCCATCCACCTTCACATTCCCAACTTTACCATTCATATCACCAATCAAAAACACTCTCTCATTCCTTCCAAACTTTTCCATGCACACTTCCACATTTGTCCAGAACTCTTCTCTCACTCTTCTAGCACGATCTTGCGTTGGCGCATACACACACACAGTCGCCCACATTTGTATTCCAACTTTCAACTTTACCCACACAATCCTTGACCCAACTGATCCATACTGTCTTATGCTCCTCTTCCATCTTTTACTCACAACTATACATACTCCTTCCTTTGCCCTCTCATTCTCACCTACTCCTGCACATATACCCCATCCATACTCCCATTCTCTCACACTTTCTCCTCTCCATTTTGTTTCAGTTATTCCACATACATCCACTTTCGCACCCTCAAGCACCTGGACAATCTCTCTCTCTTTCACCTCATCATTCGCTCCTCTTACATTCCATGTACTCATTACCAAGTCCTTTGTCCGGTCCTGGGTCGTCATCGGTTGGTCAGTCCTTGTCCGAGGCTTCTTGTTTGTTTTTTTAGTTAGTTGTTTTCCGGGGAGGGGCACTAACCTTCCTTAGTATAATAGGAAAAGTGTATGGTAGGATACTTATTGACAGAGAGAAAGAACAGAGAAATTAGTTGGAGAAGAACAGGGAGGCTTTAGGAAGGGAAGAGGTTGTGTAGATCAGATATTCATTCTTAGATCTTTAGTGGAAAAGTTTCTAGAGAAGGGAAAGAAGTTGTATGCGGCTTTCATGGATTTGGAGAAAGCATATGACAGGGTGGATAGACAAGGATTGTGGAAAGTGTTAAGAATATATGGAGTAGATGGGAAGTTGCTGAATGCTGTGAAGAGTATGTACGATGGTGCGAAGGCTGCAGTGCGTGTAGATGGTGAACTAAGTGAATTTTTCTCTTTGAAAGTTGGGTTGAAACAGGGATGTGTCATGTCTCCATGGTTGTTCAATCTGTACATGGATGGGGTAATAAAAGAGGTACAAGGTAGGGTAGTGGATGTTGGAGTGGCCCTGGTGAGAGAGGATAGTGTTTGGAAACTCCCTGTACTGTTGTTTGCAGATGATACTGTGTTGTTGAGTGAAGACGAAGGGGAGCTGCAGGGCTTGGTGGATGAGTTTGGGAGAGTGTGTAAGAAACGGAATCTGAAGGTGAATGTAGGGAAGAGTAAAGTGATGGTCTTTGAGAGAGGTGAAGTCAGTGAATGTACAGCGAGGTTGGATGGTGAGGAATTGGAAAATGTGAGTACGTTTAAGTACTTGGGTAGTGCGATGAGTAAGGATGGAGGTTTGGAGGGTGAAGTGCTTGAAAGGGTACAGCAAGGAAGAAAGGTTGCTGGTTCTTTGAAAGCAGTGATAAGAAACAGGGAAGTGAGCATGGAAGTGAAAAAGTTACTACATGACAGTATTGTGATACCAACTCTAACGTACGGAAGAGAAGCTTGGACGTTGTTGGAAGGACACAAGTCAAGAGTGAGAGCAGCGGAAATGAGTTATTTAAGAGGAGCCTGTGGAGTCACATGGAGAGATAGGCTGACGAATAAGGATATAAAGGAACGTTGTGGTGTTGATGTGGATGTGATAGGGAGCGTTATGAGGAACACACTGAGGTGGTTTGGCCATGTGGAGAGGATAGAGGGTGAAAGACTGACGAAGAGAGTGTATATGAGTGAGGTGGAGGGGGGAAGAGGGAGGGGGAGACCGAGGATGAGATGGAGGGATGGGGTGGAGAGGTATATGAGAGAGGGGGGTGTGAGTTGGGAGCAGGGCAGTGAAATGGAGGGGAACAGGGCGACTTGAAGGGGATTTGTTTGTGGCCACCCCAAACGGGATTGAGGCGTCTGGCAATAGATAGACAGATAGTTTCCCATTGCAAGGATAAAGCTAGTGATTAATAAACTTTAAAAAAAAAGAAAAAAAAAATCTCCAGGACCTGATGGCTTTCACCCAAGAATTATCAAAGAGGGGCTAGATCAGTTGGCAAAACCTATTGAAATTACCATTGGAGCATTCACTTAATAGGGGCCAAGTAGCAACAGACTGGAAAATAACTAATATTACAGTTGTATTCAAACAAGGGATTTGCTGTGACCCAGGGAACTACAGACCTGAGAGTCTCACCTGTGTTATTTGAAAGTTGATGGATTCTCTAATCAGGGAAAAATTAATTTTTTCAGTAAAAATCAATTTTGTTTTCTACCGGGGTGTTCTATAGTTCTATAACTTATCAGGATAATCGGCCAGTGGACTCAGATTCTGGATGAAGGGCATACTGTAAATATACCCTATTGTGATTTTATGAAGACCTTTGACAAATTACAGCATAGAAGAATACTGGGAAAAAAAAGTTATAATATTGTTGTGAAAGGGGATCTGCCAGTTATGTAGCCGAGAACTTTCTCGACATTTCCTGATATTTACGGTAGCTAGTTCCTGTTCCAGTACGACAGTGTTGCCAATTTGCCTGCAGTTTGTGAACGTAGTTATTTCATAAGTTATGCTTTAATTGTTGTGCTCTTTTTCTTTATAATGTTTTATTTAAGTGATTACTTGTTAAATGACGGAGTTTAAGGTCGTATGGTTAATGATTTTAGAGTGTTATGTATGTGAGACAACTCTGCATGTTTTGATGTGTCTGAGTTGGCAACTGTTGCCCGTCGAGAGTATACTCGTAAAATGTAGACATTTCTCGAATAATGCAAGCTTATATAAGATTGGGTAGAGATTATTACAAGTTTAGTGAGGTGTCAAGTCAGTCTGAGTAAAGTGCAGTCTGAGTGTAAAGCAGTGTCAGTGTCATTGAATACTGTATATTTTTAGTACTGGTGAAAACAGTGGCAAACAGTGACCTGTTACTGAAGTTTGTATATCATTGGAACTTGAGAAACCAGTGAAGTGTCAAGCACTAAGTGTAATAAGTGAAGTATTGTTAAGCATTAAGTGTAGCTCCAGTGCTTGTGAGAACAGTGAAGAGAAGTTGGAAAGCATTAAGTGGAATTACTTTGAAAATAAAGGGTGAACTTTAAGGAGCCAGTGTTTATTTATGCCTCAGCTGATCTTGTGTAGTGCACACCTAAAGGCTGACCATAGGACGAACAACTCACTGGGCAACGTTCTTCCTGTACTGTACTACTGCTGTTGGAGCCTGTGGCAGTGTGGAGACTGGGACGTAACACTGGTGTCAGGATTGTGGGATTATTCAGGGCTGCAGTGAGGCTAGCCTTCGACATGGAAGCAGTAGGTGTGAAAACAAGGTCTCGAGCTGGGCAAGAGGAGGAAATTTCCCTGGCGACAATCGTGAAGCTAATACAGGCAGAGAGTGAAAAACTAGAGGCACAGAGTGAGGAACAGAAAGAGCTCAGAAAAGAATTGAAAGAACATTTACAAGCACAAAGTGCCCAACTACAGGCAGCACAGAAGGCAGGACAGAAAGAACTCCAAGAACAATTGCAGGCACAGAACGAAGAACAGAAAGAACGACATGAACAACTTCGGGAGGCATTACGGGGGGAGGTGCAACTGAGGGTGCAAGGACGGCTAGGTGCATTCAAGGGGGAGGTGAGCAAAGAACAGAAACAGCTTAAGAAGGAAGTAGATGCTAAGCTAGAGCAGCAGAAGTATGAGGTAACCAATAATGTGATGGAGTGTAAACAGCACGTAGACGACCAGTTGAAGTCAATTAGAGAGGAAATAGTGACGGAGTGCAAACAGGATGTAGACGATCAGTTGAAGACAGTTAGTGAGGAAATAGTGACGGAGTGCAGACAGCTTGTAGATAACCAGTTGAAGCATGTAGTTGACCACATGAAAATAATTAGTGAGAAAATGGAGGCTGTAGAGAAATATTGCACTGCTGAGCCTCAGGTTAGTGTACAGAGAGCATATGAAAGGAGTGGACAGTGTATGGTGAATCTTGGCAGATCCCGGGCATCTGAGGATGGCATTGCGGGGTTGAATAATCAGAATGTTGGAGGTTCAAGTCCTGGGCATAATTATGATGCCTCAGTTTTTAAGCCCCAAACCAGTGAAGTTCATGGCTATAATGGGGATCCAGTTAAGAAGAAACCTCAAGAAAGTGATGGTAGAGTATCTTGGGAAGCTTTCCATGCACAGTTTGAGTTACTTGCGGATCAGAATGGTTGGGATGATAAGAAGAAGGCTGCAGAAGACCCGCAACTGAAGACATGCAAGAGAACCTTGATGAATAGTGTGCGAGAAGACGGAAGAATAGACGGAAAGAAGTTTTCCCTGGTGATTGATTCGGCCTCAGAACAGACTTTTGTGAGGTCTGATGTGTTACATCATCGGTATCTGCCTGAGTCATCAGAATAACTGTGTGGCGTAACTGGGCACTGTGCGGAACTGAGGGGACCCCTGGATATCCAGACTGAAGTGGCAGGGCAAGAGGCTACTCTTCCGGTCTATGTGGCCGACATGGGGGATCCTTGCCTTCTGGGTCTGGACTGCCTTATGTCCATGGGATGTGAGCTGGACTTCTGCTCCATGAAGATGATGGTTCAGGGAAGGTCAGTTCCCATCACAGCAGTGAAATGTACCAGTTCTGGTGGCGAAGTGAGGGAACTCTGTACTACAGTGATACCCCCAAAATCAGAATTGTTGCTCCAGTGTAAGGTAAGTGGCTCTTTTGACAGCTGTATAGGGGCAATGGAGCCTGATGTACGATGCAAGACGAAGGCCGGGGTGATGGTGGGGAGAACCCTGGTGGAAACAGGTGCAGATGAAGTGCCGGTTGTGGTGGCCAATTTCTCCCGTGAGCCACAGAAGATCAATGAGGGAGAAATTGTGGAACTGTGCCAGGCTGTGGACCATGAGTGACATTGGAGGAAGGCCTGTAAAAGGAGCATAGTCAAGGAAGACGGGTACGTGTCAGCCCACCTACAAGACCTTTTCTCAAGCAGTTGTCAATGCCTGGATGGTTCACAAGTGCTAAAGTTGAGGCAGCTGCTGACGGAATATGCTGATGTCTTTTCCACGGGAGACCTAGACCTGGGGTGCACTGATCTGGTGGAGCATAGTATAGACACCGGGGATCACCGCCCAATTAAACAACCAGCTCGGAGGATGGCGACAGTGCAACGCCAAGAAATGGAGAAGGTGATGGAGAATCTCCATAGACAAGGAATAATAGAAAAGTCCAGTAGTCCTTGGGCATCAGCAGTGGTTCTGGTGAGAAAAAAGGATGGCTCTGTAAGGTACTGTATAGACTATCGAGCCCTGAATGAAGTGACAGTGAAGGATGCATACCCTTTGCCAAGAATTGATGACACCCTGGATGCTCTGTCAGGTGCTAAGTGGTTCTCCACCCTAGACATCAAGGCAGGATACCACCAGGTCAAGGTTGCAGAGGACAAAGAGAAGACAGCCTTTTCATACAGGCAGGGTTTATGGCAGTTTAAAATGATGCCATTTGGCCTGTGCAATGCCTCACCTACTTTTGAACGCCTCACGGACCGTGTACTTGAAGGCCTGCACTGGCAGATGTCTTTGATCTATCTGGACGATGTAACTGTGTTTGGATGGACTTTCGACCAGGAACTGGAGAGGTTGTCAGAGGTGCTGAACAGGATCTGCGCAGCGCACCTCAAGCTGCACCTCAAGAAATGTTACTTGTTTCAGAAGGAAGTAAAGTACCTGGGACACATTGTAGGTGAGAGCAGCATCTGTACTGACCCAGAGAAGGTGGCAGCTGTGGAAAATAGGCCAGTTCCAACTTGTGTGAGGGAGCTACGGAGTTTCCTGGGCTTGTGCACCTACTATCGGCGTTTTGTCAAAGACTTTGCAATGATAGCTACATCTCTTCACAAACTGTTGGGAAAAGGCAGAAGTTTGCATGGACAGCAGAGACTCAGAAAGCCTTCGACGAACTCACGCATGCATTGGCAAGCTCTCCAGTATTGCCATACCCAGACCAGAATCAGCCATTTATCTTGGACTGTGATACTAGTGACCATGGTATTTGTGGAGTCCTGTTAAAGAAGAAGGATGACAAGGAATATGTGGTTGCGTATAACAGCAGGAAGCACAGCTCACCAGAGTGGAATTACTGTGTGACCCATAAGGAGCTCTTGGCAGTGATGAGGAGCCTTGATTTCTCCCATCCCTACTTGTATGGGTCAAACTTCATCATCAGGACGGACCATGCGGCATTGAAGAGGCTGAAAACGCTAAAAATCCGGAAGGACAACTGGCACGCTGGCCCAGGAAGATAGACCAGCTCAATTATGAGGTGCAACACCGTCCTGGGCGGGTACATGGCAATGCTGACAACCTGAGTTGTCAGCCTTGTGATCCGAAGTGCCAGCAGCATAGTAAAAAGGAAGATCTTGGTAAGAAATGCAGCCATACTGCAATGACAGGGCCAGCGTCAGATGAAGACCTGAAGAGGATGCAGATGGAGGATGCAGTTTTACAACCAGTGCTAGAGTGGCTGCAGCAGAGTACAGTGTGACCAGCTTGGGAAGAAGTTTCAAGGTTACGCCCTGTGACCAAGAGCTACTGGAGTCAGTGGGACCTTCTTCATTGCAACGGACTACTGGAGCGTCAGTGGGAGATGCTCAATGGCCTCAGCGAGTGTTGGCAACTGATGGTTCCGAAGAAGATGAGGTCTGAGATCTTGGATAAGTCCCATAACCAGATCACTAGTGGGCACCTGGGAGTGAAGACAATTCTAAGCCGGCTGTGACACAAGTTCTACTGGATTGGTATGCGTCAGGATGTTGAAGAGTGGCATCGGGCCTGTGATGTGTGCTCTGTAAAGAAGAGGACCAAGACCTTCCAGGAGAAGTGGACTGTGTGGAGGAACAAAGACATCGTCGGAAGCGTCAAAGAAGACCTGATAAGTTGAAGGATTATTTTGTGTATAGTTAGATGTTTCATTAGGATTAAGGATTAAGTTTGTATATACTGTTTACTGTCGGGACGACAAAGAACTAGGGAGGGGGTAGTGTTATGAAAGGGGATTTGCCAGTTAGGTAGCTGAGATCTTTATCGACATTTCCTGATATTTACGGTAGCTAGTTCCGGTTCTGGTACGAGAGTGTTGCCAGTTTGCCTGCTGTTTGTGAACGTAGTTATTTCATAAGTTATGCGCTAATTGTTGTGCTCTTTTTCTTTATAATGTTTTATTTAAGTGATTACTTGTTAAATTATGGAGTTTAAGTTCGTATGGTTAATGATTTTAGAGTGTTATGTACAGTGTGTGAGACAACTCTGCATGTTTTGATGTGTCTGAGTTGGCAACTGTTGCCCGTCGTGAGTATACTCATAAAATGCAGACGTTTCTCGAATAATGCAAACTTATATAAGATTGGGTAGAGATCATTACAAGTTTAGTGAGGTGTCAAGTCAGTCTGAGTAAAGTGCAGTCTGCGTGTAGTGCAGTGTCAGTGTCAGTGAAGATCGAATATTTTTGGTACTTGTGAAAACAATGGCAAACAGTGACGGGTTATTGAAGTTTGAATATCATTGGAACTTGAGAAAACAGTGAAGTGTCAAGCATTAAGTGTAATAAGTGACGTATTGTTAAGCATTAAGTGTAATAGCAGTTAGAAAAGTGTGTATAGCTCCAGTGCTTATGAGAACAGTGAAGGGAAGTTGGAAAGCATTAAGTGGAAATACTTTGAAAATAAAGAGAGTGAACTTTAAGGAGTCAGTGTTTATTTTCGCCTTAGCTGATCTTGTGTACTGCACACCTGAAGGCTGACCATAGGAAGGATAACTCACTGGGCAACGTCCTTCCTGTAATGTACTACTGCTGTTGGAGCCTGTGGCCGTGTGGGGACTGGGACGTAACAATATAGGTGGAAGACATCTGGACTGGATAAAAGCTTTTCTAGCAGACACGAAACAATGTGTAGTAGTAACGGTCAAAGGACGGAGTGGCTCAGTGTAAGAAGTGGTGTTCCACAACGGTCTGAGTTGGGGCCATTATTATTTATAATATTCATAAAAGGCTTGCCAGAAGCTATAAAGAATGAAAGTGTGAGATATTTACATGCAGATGTTACTAAGTTATACAGACATTAAAATTCAGGATGACAGTGTCAAATATCAGGAGGATAAAAATGCTAAGACGAGGTGGTCAAAAAAGGAATTACTCTTGTCTCACCCCCAAAAATGTAAGAATATGAGAATTGGAATGGCAGATATTGCGAATGATGGATACCATATTATGATAGAAAAAATGAAAAAAAGTAAATATTGAAAAGGACATTGACGTTATAAATGATAAGCTAAATTTTTCACACCATCTTGCAGGAAAAGTGAATAAAGCCAATGAGTTAGATGGGCTCATAAGAAGAACTTTTGTATCTCTAGACAAAGAAATCGTCAGCTCTTTGGCATTAGTTAGACTACATTGAGAATATGCCAATCAGATGTGGTGCACATATCAAGTTAAAGATATTGAGGCCTTTGAAAATGTACACACGGGAGCTAGTAATCTGGTACCAACACTGAAAAACCTGGGATATGAGGAGAAGCTAAGAAGGTTGAGTACACCAACACTTGCATACAGAAGGGCGTGAGGTGAATTGATTAAAACCTATAAAATTTAATGCTGAGTGTATGACCAAGAAGTGTGTGATGACATTTATTTTGAGGGAGGATCAAACAACAAGAGGTCATCAAAAGATAACCGGAAAGTAAAAAAAATTACCAATGCTAGGAATGCGGAAGAAATAATTCTGCAAAATAGTAATAAATAATTGGAACAAGCCATTAGACAACGATGGCCAGCTCTAAGTGGACCATGTAGTATTCACTAACGTCTATAAGCATGCAAAGTTTCATTCCACTCCATTCACCCGCTGTGGAACTAGAGGAGTTGAAATTCTTGGACTGGCCCACATAAGGTGCAAATTATAGGTGGCACTGCCAGCGACCGAAGGCAAGTTTCGACACTAAAAGTATTTCTACATGCAGGTTTTCCAGTGCAACATTTCAAGCAAGACTCGTGACCCTGGCTTAATAATCTTCGAGGCCTTAGCATTTTGCACGAGCGAGGTCGTAATTTTAGCACTTTTCATACTTTCTGCACTTGATGACCTTTGACTCCTGACCTGGCAGATACTGGTTATTCTGAAGTAGTAGGGGTAGGCAGCCCCACCCAGGGAAGAACTACCGCCAAGGTTACGGGAGACTCAAGGAATAGCCTGGATTCCATTTTCTCTCCTAGGCCTTGGTAGCTGGTTGCACATCTTTCTGCCTCACACACCGGAGGGCATCAGGCTGCCCTTTTTACACAACACACACATCCACATTATAGTATATTGCCTTAAACCAGCTATCCTCTCTCCAAAATACACCGATCTTGTCATTACATACCGTACCCATTGCACAACACATCCCTGTTCTCCCTCCCATAAAAAGAACCATGGCTGCTGCTATACTGGGAATCAGTGCGGTGGTTTCTCGGGTGACCACCACCGGCAGGGCTGGGTCGTTTGCATAGGGCCCTCCTGGTTGTCATCAAGCGACTGTGCCACCTCCAGTATTGCGGCGCCCTATCTGCTCGTCAGTACAGTAAAATTGTCTTTTCCAATATTAGGGGACTTTACTCCAACATCAACTCTGTTCAAAATTTCCTCCATTTTGAATCCCCTGATCTGCTATTTCTGACAGAGACACAAGTAAGCTCTACCTCTGATTTAGCTTGATTTTATTTTCCTGGTTATATCTTGATTCAAAATTTGAGACCCAAAGGAGGCGTATGTTGCCTTGATAAATCAGAAATTGCCCTGGAGGAGATTACTAAATTTAATTGTCTTTTTTTCGACTATTCCTATATACAAATTAAATTCTTTTGGTAAAGTTAAGTATTTCTGTTGTGTTTATCGTTCCCCTAATGCCCCTTCAGAGCCGAGTTTATTTGACTCTCTGTCTTCACAACTAGGTGTCCTCAAAATTAATACTGCATCAGAAATTACTATTATGGGTGATTTTAATGTCCATAATGTTGAATGGCTCACTTATTCAGCCAGAACTGATGTCTCTGGTCTTGAATGTGAGCTATCTGCAGACTCATTTAATCTCACCCAGTTAGTCAGTCAACCTACCCGTGTACCAGACAACCCCGATCAAAATCCCCACCTATTGGACTTGTTTCTAACAACCAATTCAGATAATTATAATGTCGAAGTGAAGTCCCCCATCTGATCCTCGGATCATTGTCTGATTCAAGCCACCAGTTTCACACCTACCACACCCTCCTGCTCTGAACCTGTCGTGGTGACTAAATGGCACTACGACAGGGCAGACTGGGAGTGACTAAAATTTTCTGCTGGATGTTCCTTGGTCCTCCTTTTTCTCCCATGATGCAAATTCCACATTGGGCCACATACAGGATTTCATTAAAGTCGTCATGGAAACATTCATTCCCCATCATAGTTAAATAAAAAGATGTATTTCTCCTAAATGGTTTGACCACAATTGTGCTAGAGTAACAGAACATAAAACAATAGCGTATAACACTTATACAAGGACCAAAACCAAGGAATCCTTTAACAATAATAAAAATATCAGAAACCATGCCAAAACTATTATCAACCTTTCTAAATCAAACTACCTACATAGACATACTAACAAACTACTAAACAATCCAAATGATAACAAAATATTCTGGTCAACCCTTAATTCATTCAAAACTAACTTCACTACCACCTCTTCCATTCCACCATTACAGTCCCCCAGTGGAAATCTAGTAAGTGACCCAGGCGGAAAAGCCAACCTTCTTGTTGACTTTTTCAACAAACTCAACCCGAAATTCAGAAAATCATAATATTCCTGTACTTGATTTTTATTCCCCTCAAATACCTCCTTTCATGATTCACACCAGACACGTACAAGCCGTATTACAGAATCTATCAGCAGAGAAAGCTACTAGTCCAGATGAAATTCCTTCAATAGTACTTAAAAATTGCTCCTTAGTGTTGGCTCCTGTATTAGCAAAATTTTTCCGCTTATGCATCCGTATCTCAATTTTTCCAGCCCCTTGGAAAGAAGTAAATATCCATCCTGTTCCTAAAAAGGGGGCAACTTCTGATCCATCAAACTGTAGACCAGTTGCACTAACTTCCGTTCTCGGTAAAGCTATTGAGACACTACTTAACAAACACATAGTCAAGCATCTAGAAATCAATAAATTGATCAATGATCGGCAGTATGGATTTAGGCAGGAACGTTCGACTGTAGATATCCTTTGCCTTCTTACCCATTAGATTAACAAAACAATAGACCAACATGGTGAAACACACACAGTAGCACTTGATATTTCAAAAGCATTTGACAGAGTATGGCACCAAGCCTTATTGTCTAAGATGTCACACTATGGCCTTGCATCACTGGTTCCTCTAATTTCTTACCTTCATAGTAGAAAAATACGGGTCATGGTAGATGGAATTTATTCTCAGTTTCATTCCAAAAATGCTGGCATACCTCAGGGATCAGTTTTGGCGCCAGCCCTCTTTCTATCTATCTATAGCCCGACGCCCTAATCCCGCAAAGGGTGGCCACAGACAAAACGCCTCCAAGTCACTCTGTCACCCACCATTTGACTCCCCTCCCCCCAACTCACCCCCCCCTCCCTCATATACCTCTCAACTCCATCCCTCCACCTCATCCTCGGTCTACCCCTCCCTCTCCCTCCCTCCACCTCACCTACATACACCCTCTTAGTCAGTCTTTCATTCTCCATTCTCTCATGTCCAAACCACCTCAGTGTATTTCTCCTAATCTTTTCAACCACATCCACATCTACCCCACAACGTTCCTTCACTTCTTCATTCGTCAACCTGTCCCTCCACGTCACTCCACATGCTCCTCTCAAGTAACTCATTTCTCATACATATAAATGACCTCCTATCTGTCACGCACAACCCAATACACTCTTATGCTGATGACTCGACCCTTCATAGTTCTTTCACATTTAGTACCTCCTTTACACAATTTGATATTAAAAATTCCCAAATAAACACACCAATTTCTCTGAACCAGGACCTTTCTAAAATCAATCAGTGGGGACAAAAAATCTGGTCTCATTTAATGCTCAGAAAACTAAATACAATAATTTCTCCAATAGAAATAATCCCTCAGACTCTCACATAATTTTAAATGATGTCAGTATTCCCATATCCACTACAATGGATATCCTAGGTGTTACTCTAAACCCCAACCTAAACTGGACAGCTTATGTTAAATCCCTTGCTAAAAATGCATCTAAAAAACTGGGACATATGTACAGAGTTTGTGAGTTCTTCACTGACGAGCAGATGGCCACAATATACAAAAGTCATGTGTTTTCTCAGATCGAATACTGTTCACCACTGTGGAGTGGATGTGGAGCGGTTGCATTGAGGCAGTTGGACAAAATTCAAAATAAAGCCATTAGATCAATCAATAATCCTGCCATAACGCAAAACCTTCCTTCGTTATCAGTACATAGAGATGTTGCTTCTTTAGCACTATTTTATCGATATTTTTACCGTAAGTGCTCTAACGAACTGGCTTCAATTGTGCCTCCCCTTCACATTTTCTCCCGGAATACTCGGGGAGCTGGGAGCGCCCATGAACTTACACTCTCTCCCCCACAATGCAGAACCTCTGCTTATCAAAATTCATTTATCCCCAGAACTACTACTCTCTGGAATTCACTTCCTGGGAGTTGCTTCCCACATACATTTAATCCTCTCAATTTCAAATCCAATTGTTATAAGTGTTTTATGGATGGAGAATGCCTTAAGGCACATGGACTTATTTTTTTTTTCCTTTGTTTTTCCTTCCTCCATTCATTATAAAAAAAAAAACACAAAAAAAAATGTACGAAGCACACTTGTGATACTCATTAAAGTTTACAAGCATGCAAAATTCCATTCGATTTCATCCACCCACTGTGAAGCTTGTGAACTTGAAATTCGTGGAAGAGCCCACTAGAGGTACAACTTCTAGGTGGTGCTGCCAGTGACTGGAAGTGAATCTCATCACTAAATGTCATTTTTGTATGGAGGTACTCCAGTGCAACATTCAACCTAAAAATCATGGCCCTGGCTTAATAATCTTTGGAGTCTTAGCATTTTGCACGAACATAGTCATGATTTTAGTTATTTTCGTGGTTTTTGTATTTGATGACTATTTACCCCTGACTTGGCCAATGTTGCACATAGGTGTACAGTACAAAGTTGTTCTTCTAGTCCAGGGGTCGGCAACCCTAGGCACGCGTGCCAGACTTGGCACGTGAAGTGCTATACTATGGCAGTCAACGTGATCCAGTGTAACAAAGAAAATATTGAAAATGCAAAGAGAGAGAGAGAGAGAGAGAGGTGGGCACATCCTTTCTTACTAAATCAATTAACACTGTCGCTACAGTGTTAAAATTTCTTACCTGACACGCAAAGTGGCAAAAAAAATTGGCATTAATTATAAATTGGCACACCATGTTCAAAAGGTTGCCGACCCCTGATCTAGTCAATGTCCATAAACATGTAAACTTTCATTCAGTCCCATCGAGCCACTAGGGAACTAAGTGGGGCTTTTTGGATAACCAGTATTTGTTGCTAGGGACGCTGAGACCAGTCTTCGCAGGAGCATGAGGAAAATGGATGACACTCTTCTGATAGGGAATGACCTCTATATTACACCTAAATAAGTCAGAGCTTTCTACTCCCATTTGTAATGCTTTTACAGCTCAAAATGTGAAAAGTACGAAAAAGGGGATTTCTCGTCCGTTGCTAGGCAACGAATAGTTACCTAGCAACCAAAACCTTGCAGACACAGCTAAGTCAGAGGTTAGTCATTGTATCCAACTTCGGTCAGAATCGGTTAATTCTGAAGGATAGAAATTCCTTCAACAATCAAACAAGAAAGAAATCAAAAGAAGGATATCATATATAAAATTCAACTAATAATGTGGGCAGCATGAGCTGGGCAATACCAACAAAAACAATAATAATATTATTCCTATTATTACCAGCCGTGATAGCAAAGCTGGTACAGTTTTCAGTTTGTGTGTGTATGTGTCTGTCTGTGTGTCTGGTAGCACGATAACTTCGCAACTACTCAAGATATCATTACAAAGTTGTACAGGTGTGTAGTAGGGACGAAAGTCTCCTACGACTTCGAAATTGGTGAAAGTTGCTCAAGGTTAGTGTGTCTGTTACCTCGATAACTTGGCAGCCGCTCAAGATATCATCATAAAATTTTACAGGTGTGTAGTAGGGATGAAAATCCCTTATGAGTTCGAAATTGGTGAAAGTAGGTCAACATCAAGGTCATATTCTGAGCCACACTACATATGTATCTGCTTGCGGCTGGTGCGATTTGTCCCTTGTAGGGTTCTCTAGTTATTATTATTATTATTATTATTATTGTCGTTTTATTATTATTATTATTATTATTATTATTATTATTATTATTATATTATTAAGTAGTAGTAGTAGTATCATTATTATTAATGATCAGGTGAGGCTGAGGATATACCTCAAGAATAATTTTGACAATACTATTGGTTCCCAATCGTTTCCATATCTCAATCTTTCTCTCCTGAGAGGAGAAGAATGGGGAGTACTTAAGAATATGGACAGAAAAATAATACACTGTAGAGATATGGCAGAACAAGAATGGAGGGAAGAAGAAAAGAATCGAAAAATTTATAAATGGGATAACAGGAAAGTGAACAAGGAAGAAACAAAAGAGGTAATGGATGAGATAACAGGAAAGTGAAAAAGAAAACAGTGAAAATTATGAGAAAATAATAAGAACAGGGAGTAGTAAAATTGAGAAATGATTATTTACAGGCTGTAGGAAAAAAATGACATAAGAAAACCTGAAAGTTTTAAAAGCAAAAAGTAGACGAAACACACACACACACACACACACACACACACACACACACACACACACACACACACACACACACACACAGGGAGACGTCTATTTACCACCACCACAAAAATAAAACTGACCCGAAAGATTCACGTCTCGGACTCCGTGTATCCAACAGATGCTTGACTCTACGAGACTTAATGACACAAGAGCCAATCAGAACATTGAACTGATTCTACGTCATACACGGTGGCCAAGCAACGCAAGAGAGAAGAAAAATGTCTGACTTTTCTCAAACCTTTTATGAAAGACAATTAAATTCACTGAGACTGGCTGTGTGAATTTAATAAACCTCTTTTACATCCATGCTCGCTAATTTTACTCAGACTAGAGTAAGGTCAAGTCAGCTACTGTATACTCCATTCCACCGAGTCTGGTACTATCAGTGATGTTCTCAACACCTGTAGCATTGATAACGGTCCTCGGTACTGGATGTACCTTTTTGTATTGCCTTTATATTATGTACTCAAGGTAATAAATTGAGGTTCACCAAGTGCAGAGGATTTACATCAACACTACAGGCATTGAGGACAACACTGATGGTGCCAAACTTTGTGAACCGTAGAATAGTACACCTTTCACTACAATGACTTCTTTTTGTTTTTCTTCTTACAGCCCGAGAGCTTTAACCAGGTTTAGGCATTATACAGTTAAAAATCAGTGGAAGGGATGGAAAGTGAAATGGCTTTGCATTATTCAAAATAGGTGGAAGCCTGATAAGGAAAAAAAAAAAGTTGTAATGGAATTTACTACATTTTTTCTTATGTTATATTCCAACTCTTACATTTATGTGGGGATGTCGTATAGTTTGCTGTACTTATCGCTATACATATTTACTCAGGTAAGAACAAACTTATTCGGAATGAAAGAATTTGATTAAAACCTTCATTAACTCCTTCAATATCTGGACATTTTTATACTGCACGTCTGGTAGCTGCATAATAATTAATCTGCCCACCTATGTGTATGTATGGATACCGCCCTCGAGCTGAAGGGGGTCTGTCTGTCTGCCTGTCTCTGTCTGTCTCTGTCTGTCTGTCTGTCTCTGTCTCTGTCTCTGTCTGTCTGTCTGTCTGTCTCTCTCTGTCTGTCTGTCTGTCTCTCTCTCTCTCTCTCTCTCTCTCTCTCTCTCATCTTCTCAGTCATCTAAACCCGCTCAGTACGTATCTTTACGCCATTCTTGCCTCGGCAGTATAGTTTTATTTAGCTTAAGAAAGACCCTGGTAAGGACTGTGCGAACCCTTTGGCAACAGTGAGCAGCATCCACAGATTACAATGTCTACTCACGGGCCGGCCGGGAGGGAAACAAAACGCTGCCGCACCTGGGTGATGACGTCACACTCTTTTTCGTCTCCCACGTCCCAGCTCACGCCGTACACTGTAACACGTTAAAATTTGTCTATCTTTCCTATCATGTGCTTGCATATTATGCCAGATTTTAAGCAAATAAATAATATTCGAATCTCTAGCCAAATACATTATTGGTTTTAGTCATATGTTGCTCATATCACCATACGCTTTGAAACAGTATTTAAGCATATGGGCTAGACAATTGTCTCACGTCATAGGTGAAGTTCATTTAATATGAATCTCTCTCTCTCTCTCTCTCTCTCTCTCTCTCTCTATCCAGCAATCAGTCATCAATATATGTATACATCTGCTTAGCTATTCTTATCAATTTACTAATTTTATTTACAGTTTTTGTGGATAAAATGATATTTTTATTTAGTGCTCCCATTCTTAAAAAACATACGACAGCGAACAAAATAATTAACTACTTCTGTCTGAGGAAAAACAGATTCAGCAGTTTGACTGGCTAGATTCTGGGCAGTGGCTTTTCCAGGTTGCAGGGCTTTAAATTCATGATGACAAATAAACAACTTTTCCACTGTTTTAATTTTTCTAGGAATTCAAAGCTAGGTTTCATCAATTTTTCATTTCCCCTGCTAATTGCAAAAATTCATGTGTCTGTTTGACGCCTTTGAACCAAGGTATATTGAGGAAATTTATGAACTAAGAAACCACCAAAATACGCCATGCCCTCTTCCTCAATAACTTCTGACCCTTTAACTTCAAAATGTATGTTGAAATATTTTTCTTGTCCATACCCTCTGCCTCTGGTTCATTGTTTTCGTCTGACAAGCAGAACACCATTGCAGACAGGGTCAATTTACGCTGGAGATTATCTTCACCATCCACAGACAATGGAGCATGCTTATCATTGAAGCTGGAGAAAGATCCTGCTGATATGTTCACATCATTTTTTTTCTCTCTCCACATTGTATTTTTACCCCATAAGCGATTTTTTTTTTCTGAGATGTGACCTACCCTGAAGTTTAAAGCAACAGGAGATGGATGCTGATAACATGCTCCCATCTGTCTGAGGCAAGCAAAGAAGTGCTCCAGCCTATACTGATTCAGTCTGTATGTAAATATGTAGGAGATACTGTACTAAAACATTCACCATTTCCAGTAACTTAGGCAAAGTCTTTAATATGATCAGTCCTTTCTGAAACTGGTAAAGACCTTTACTTCCACATTCAGTAATTTTGCTGTACTCATCATGTACTTCAGTGTTCTCTCTTGTGTTGCTAAATCTAACCCATAAGCAATTTTAAAATTTATATCCCGTGGAACACGGTAATTGACTATATCAAACAAAGTATCTATCAGGTAAATGAACTTACTTATACTTTCCCAATATTTGTCCTGTTGTAGCCCTTTTTCTACCAAAGAATTCAAGAGACTTTGATGTTTCTGATAAGAATTGTGTCGCTAATTTCACATTCATTAGCTGAACTCCACACACATTGACACGGTTCTCAGAAAGTTCCGTTTAAGTGCAGTTCTTACGTCACTAATACTTCTCATTAAGAACTCTCGGACTGGTCTACTATGAACAAACTTTCCTTTACTCAACACAAGCCCAATATCAAGGAAGTTATTTCTGATAAGCTTTATGAGGTGCACTGCATCGTTAAAAAACATTAATTACTCTATCATGAATGATAATTTATCCATGCTTACACCTAATGAATGCCACAGCCTCACCTTTGTTAGACCTAGATCATTCACCATACCCACTACAGGAAAGCCAACAACCTATAACTTCAAAATTAAATCAAACAGAATTTGCTTTGTCATGTCACAATCAATAACCGTAATGCATGAGCCATTTCCATGAATTTGTCAGACCTCTGACCATCGCACACTGGACTTTGCTTTATGGTTCATGTAGAATATCAGTTCCCATATCATAAGTCCATTCCTTTGCAATGTTACATTCATCAAGTGAGATGATACACACGATCACTTTCTCGTACTGACTTTGCCTGATACTGCAGATTATTTAGTACTGAATGAAAAGTTCTAGGCTCGACACTGACCTTTCTAACCCAGCAGAGGGTTAAGGCAGAGGGAGATGGCAATGGAAATTTACACTCTTCCCGCAAGTACTTATAAGCGTTGGGACTTGAACTATGTATTCATACTGCTTGACAGACGTCATCTTCACTCCAATGATAAAATCAAATAGGCTTTCCAGTCAAAAGAAACTCTACATCAGAAGCCGAAAAATATTGGCCAAGATTATCCCTTACAATTGTTGTGGTAAAGGCATGTGCATCATTCAGTTGATGGAGCATTACAGTTTCTTTCTCCCAGTTTCTCTTTTCGTTAACCCACTTTGCTTTTTCGTTCTCGCACATAGCCTTTTCTTTCTCCCACTCTGCGTTTTTAACCTCTCTCTTTGTCTTTTCTATATGTTTTTCTTTCTTCATATGTTCTATCTGGCGCCGTAGTTTCCCTGTTTTCTCGGTTGTCCCTGCTCCTGCATAGTAATGAGGGACCAATGTAAACGAGGCATTTATAGTCCCACTATAGTCTTTAGAACAGTGAAAAGGGCCCTAGTATCCTCCCACCCAAAGATTCCCATGAGCTCTCTCAATTAGTGTGCTTTGGGGGACCGTTTTTGTTTGGTCCTTTTTATGGCGCTATTGGGGTTAAGAGTCCCGTGAAATGCGCGTAGAATTTCTTGCAGATAATTATCGATTTGTATGTTACTTGTATGTGGTGCATATTTCGTTAATAGATTTGTTGTTAGTTCTTTCTCAGTGCGGCCGGCAGCAAACAACTTGGTTGTTTTAGCACTTAAGCGATATGCAAGTGCCTGAACGTAACAAGAATCATATAAACTTTGTGGTGAGCACGATTGGTGTAAAATTTATTGCATTCATTTCTGTTTTATTAAAGCATCAAGAAATAACCAAAGACAGGAGGGCTTGATTTTTTTTCTCAAAAGAAACAAATGAACATAGGTTTGTATTTCATATATTAAATCTGCTTAGATATTGCCAACAATTATCTTCAGTTTAATTCATGCACACCCTGCAAAGTGGACGTTGCATGCAGGACAGTGGTGGAAATGGAATAAAAATATTTTAAAAGTTTGATGTATGGGGGAGAGGGATGGGGGGAAAGAAAGCGGAACCGGCGGAAGAGGATGTTGGGATGGTTAGTGATGGAGGAGGGTAGTACGAAATAGCCTTTGTAGATTGGTCTGTTATGGCCATGACGAATATTCAGTTCAGTATTTTCTACCATTACACCCAGTAGTATACAAAACAATTAAGTAAGCTCAAGCCACTATCATATACCTTGCGCCTCACGAGGTAGGTACAGGTATGATAGTAAAGCAGAAACCTGGATAAAAATGCAAGTGTTTGGGGCAAAGCAGCCAAACGTATCATAACAAACAGGAAGATAATGAAGAAAACTCGAGGAAAATTAAAAAGTGAACGGACGTGAATAGGCACATATAGCAGGAGACGATAAGATAAGACAAAATGAAAATGAAAGGTTGAGGGGAGACAGGAAAGGACGTCTGGAAAGATATGGGAGATTCAGAATGATTTGGGTAAACAAATTAGAGGGACAAAGTAGGGGTGTTACACAGTTTCTGAGGCAAGTTGGTGTGTCATTAAGCGAAAAGGGTTGTTGATGAGCAGGGAATTAAATACCTGTAGCGCATTTTTCCCAGAGATCGTCCCTCACATGATGTAGGCTATAGATATAATGAGGATGATTGAAACCTTTCACTACGATTATTTCTTTGTGTTAGGTATCCTTAAGGCTGCTACATGATTTTATTCAGTTCGTAGAGCTCCAAGATCATGGAGAAATAAATGAAGGCTTTACCTGACACTTCCAGTTGACAGAGACTACGCTAAGCCGTATTAAATCTTCAGTATGAAACAGGAATAATATAAATATGACGTCCTTTGGTACAAGGGATTATAGCAGGTAATATGGAAAAGCAGACGATAGTGTGTCGTTATAAAAAGGATCGATTGTCTGAGAGAACCAAAAGAACCCAAAAGCTGCCCCTCACAGTAAGCACCTGCAGGTAACTTTGGAGTTGACAGGTAGGTTGCATTGTTGGCACTGGGTCAGAGTTAAGATAGGCTACAGAAATAATGGGATGAGGAGGAATGAATGGGTGTTTACCACATCGGAGAGGAGTAACTACACCGGTATGAGAGAGAGAGAGAGAGAGAGAGAGAGAGAGAGAGAGAGAGAGCAGGGGAGATTAGGGCAGGAATAAAGTGCGAAGAAGGATGATTATAAACTAATTGGATTAGAAAGTACAATCAGAGAGAAATGTATTCAAAATCCATGCGGTACTGAAGATTTGAAATATGTCAAGGAAGCATAAGGAAGGAAAAGACAAAAGGCGAAATAGTGGAGGTGAATAAATTACTGCAACTGATAATACATATAGAGAGAAGGGTGTGTGAGCTGGGAGCAGGGCTGTGAAATGGCAGCGGACAGGGCGACATGGAGGAGATTTGTTTGTGGCCACCCATTAGGGGATTAAGGCGTCTGGCAATATATAGATAGATAGATAATACATAAGCGAGATAAAGGTAGGAAATGAGAAGCAGAGGATGGAAAAGAAAGGAAATATTATTTGATAGCCTGGAAAGTGAAGAATAAAGACAGGACTGGAAGAAACAGAATGAGAGGAAATGTCTCTGTGGAATCGTCAGATACTGAAGATGAGAGACAGCAAGGAAGGAGATGGAAAAGAAAAAGCCAGTGGGAAGAATAAAGAATAGGGTGATACATGAAGAAAAGCAGGAATGATGAGAGGGATTGATTAAGACTGAATTAAATAGGGCAGTTGAAAGGGACGTGACTAAAGAAAACCGTGAGAGACTCAAAATGAAAGGAACCGATGAGGGAAATGACAGAAAAAGATTGGGATGGAGATATGAGGAAGAGTGATGAAGGATCCAGTTGGATAATATGAGAAATCGTCTGAATGGAATCGTGACAGACGAAAAAATAAGAGGCAGAGAGGAAGGAGAGATATAGATGGAAGGAGAAGGAAAGGTAAATAAAAATTAAGGCAAGAAACCTGAAATATAATCTTAAAGAAAAATTGACAGGGGAGTCTCCTAAAGCTCAGTGAGAGATTGAAGACAAGAGGCTGCATGGAGGAAGATGGAGATGACAGGGAAAAAAAAAAGGGGGGGGGAGGAAGAGATGAAGAAAGTATTGGAAAGCATAGTTTGATAAGGAAAGGTTCATGCTGAAAGAAAGGAGAGGGATAAGAAAAAAATGTCAAAAAGATAAGACAAGGTGAAATGGACAAAAGACTGTAATGGATATTACGAGAGGAGGCGCGGTGAAGGAGGCGGGGAAGTAGCCGACAGGAAGAAGAGAAAGTACAGGACTGGACATGACAGAAGGGCTGAGATACTGAGTGATGGAACAGAATCAGAACAGACTGGAAAAGCGAGCAGGGAGGTAAATGAAGAAGGAAGGAGGAAGGTTACTGTAAAAGGGGAAAAAACCCAAGTGAAGGACAAAAGGTTAAAGATGAGAAATAACGAAGAAGGAGTAAATAATACCGAACATAAAAGTCGAAAAGAGGGAAACGAGTAAATATGAATATAGGATTTGGAAGGACAGACTGAGAAGAACATAATTCAAGGGAGCCGTAATGGCTTGACGTGAGAGGCAGTGATGAATCAGAAGAGAAACACAGAACTAATGGGAAAGGCAAAGTAGATGAGAATGGACGATATTGATATACGACTGGGACGTATACTACTGTATAGTTAGGGGTTAACTCCATGGAACAGTGAAAAACTGAAGTAAGGAGGAGGCTAGAAAGAAAATAAAGATGGGATTGAAAGAAATGGAAAGAAGCAGGGACACAAAAGTAAAGTGCTGGAGCGGAATAAAAAAAATGCAGGGGAGAACTAAAGACAGGAAGGGAAAAACATATGAAATGAAAGTATTTCAAAGAAAATGTGAAAGTTTTAGGTCAGAGGCAGTGCGAAAGGTACAGGGAAGGATTAAACTGAAAGCCAGACGAAAGAAGACAAGACAAACAGGGATGAAGACAAGGCTGGAAGTGATAGAGCTCGGGGGAAAAAAAAATTGAACCGAGAGTTATATGGAGAGGCAGATAGGAAGAAGAGGGGAATAGTAAGAAAAGATGACAAAGACAATAGACAAAGACTTCAGAGGGTAGAAATAAAAGGCAAAGGATATATTGGACAGAGATGAAGAGAAGTCTGAAAATGATAGGCTGAGAAGAAAAAAAGTCACACACGAACGTGATAGGCAAAACATACCAACTGTGGAGAAAAACTGAAGGGGGCGGCTGTAGATGAAAGGAAGAAAAGACAGGGGAACTGTTAAAAACAAATATTAAATGGAAGAATAAGAGTTTTGCAAGTCGGTATGGAAAATAGATTTTCCAACATAACAGAAAAAATATTTGTAACCTATACAGCAATAGTTTCTGTTTTTGACATAAATAAAAATGTACAGCAACCTTGATCATGTGGTGACATGCAATACACACACACACACACACACACACACACACACACACACACACACACACACACACACACACACACGGGGGGGGGGGACTTACCAACACTTCCAGTGTAAAAATGGAAGGGAAGGCAACGATTATCGTGTATTGATGAGCCACCACAACACACTACCTATGGTTAACGTGTTTTATCGAGGACTCAGTGCACAGGAGTTGGAATAAAAATGTACAAGAACCGTCGGAAAGAGAGATGAGTGTACAATTTGAGGAAAGGGAAATATATGATTAGATAGGGGAGAATAAAAGGAGACGATGCAATAGCACTGAGAACAGAGCAATACGCGTCCAAGCACTTTCATAGTGCGGATTACTCCTACCTCGGATATCATCAGTATTACTTTGGTTGCCATTGTTTAAGTGGGAGCAATTTGTAACTGCAATGTTTAACGCCGGAAAAATTATGAATGTAAGTTATGGCCAAAGGCGTAAATGACCTTTATATACATTATATTTTATATATAAATACTTGTATATATCAGAGCTGGGCACTTCCGCCATCACTTCCCCAAACCCCAAATTCCGCAACTGCGGAAGTGTGATTTCGTTAGCTGATTTGCATTTGTGACAAATGTGCTAATTTGCGGTTTTGAGTTTGTGGAAGTACTTCCACAAACGCAAAGCTGCCCGCAAACCAGCCTGACCTCTGAGTAGTTTGAGGGGTTTGTTTTTATGAATGGCAACATGGACCTGCTCAAGATGGAGTTGTCTCAGTTGCTGGAGGAGTTTGACTGTGACAGGAGTGAGGACTGAAGTTAGAGCCGAGGAACGTAAGTGGACTGGTGTGTTTGCTTGTCAAGTGTGACCTTTGAAATGTAATAATTTAATTCATTTATATACAGTAGTGAATGATTTGCCCTTTTTTGTAATAAAAACAGGCACATATTCTGATAAAATATTCAAAATATTACAGAGCCCCATAATTGCCGAACTCATAATTAATGACTTCGCTAATTAGCGAGTTCTTCATTAAAAGGAAAAAGTCGAAAAAATACAGAAAATAAACTGGAGGAATATCAACTGAATTGGTAAAGTCTTTCTGTTGAAAGTTATACGTACATTTAGCGCTCACTCTCGTGTTCGTTTTAGTGTGTATATGTAAGGCCCCCCGCACACGGGCCACATTTCAGTGGACGGTGGCTGCCACTTTTTCGTGGCGCCACTAAAAAGTGGAGAGTGATGCTATGACATCCCGCACACAGGCCACTTTTTCGTGGCAACCACAGGCAGTTCCATCATGGATGTCGAGGATGTGTCATCGCTGTGCTCCTCAAAATCAGAAAAGAAAGACGTACAAGAAAGTACTGGGTGCATCAAATAACCAGTCAGAGGTCAATTTTATACCCTATTTGAAGACTTAAAAGCGTAACCAGAGAAGTAACAAACTATTTTAGAATGACCTATGCTTCTTTTGATGATCTGCTGACTACAACTGGGGTTTCAGTTTCACGTCTGAACACAAACATGAGGAAGTGTGTACCACCAGAAGAAAGACTTGCAGTTATCTTAAGGTAAATATAGAAAAACACATACCCATCAGAATCAAGGTCCAAGTAAAATGGAGAAATAGAAGAAGGGAAGGACGGGAGGAAGGAGTAGATACAAGGAGGGTGGAAAGGTTTCAAGATGATGAGAAAAAGGCAGAATATAAGAGAGAAGTGGAGGAACGATTGGATAAATATGAACTGGAGCAGATGGGGGACGTGGAAGGTGTGTGCAAGATATTCACAGAAGAAAAATTAATATGTGCAGCCTGTGAGGTGGTGTGTGGGGTGAAGAGAAGACGAAAGGGGGTGCAAGGAACAGCATGGTGGAATGAAGAGATGAGAGAGGCTGTGACACAAAAGAAAAAAGCATATAATGAATGGATGAGAGATAGGGACGTGGAAGAAGTTGAGAGACGGAGGAGAGTTACACGTAGTAAGGAAGAGAGGTGAAAAGATTAGGAAGAGAGAATAAGAGAGTGGATTTTTTTTTTTATGTGTCCGACTCTGGGCAAAGGCTTCAGGGCCTATATCTCGGGGGCAGTAGCCTATACCAAGGCCCAGTAGTCCTCCTACACCTCCACATGTCACAACTTCGGCGCTAACACCCACCGTCCATATTGAATACATGCTAAGGCTGTCTCATACAGGACTGGTGTACTGGTATTAGCGGGGGTACTTTTATGACATGTCGGCGGGTCATCTGCTAGATCAGGAAAGCCTGCTTTTATGGAATTCATATCCTTTAACTGTTCCCTGCCCCAGCCAGGATTCGAACCTGGGTCCATCAGGACTGCAGGCCGCCTCTCTCCCGATTCAGCCACCGCCTCCCCACAAATATGGAAGGAATTTGAGTGTCAAGTGGAGGGAATGTAAGAAAATTGTCTGGAAAGAGGTAAAGAGAGTCAGACAGGGTGGCAGTGAAGTTAGTAGGGGAGTGAAAGATAAAAATGGTAGATTACTAGTTGAGAAGGGAGAAAAAGTGAGCACATGGAGAGAACACTTTAATGAATTGTTGAACATAGAGAATGAAAGTAATGCGAGTATATGTGGCTAGGGAATGGCTGGGAGAAGGAGGGAGGTGAGAAGACTGAAAGAAATCAGTAGGATGGAAGTTGTGGCAGCAATGAAGAAAGTCAAAATGGCGAAAGCCACAGGAAATGATGGAGTGTGTGGTGAAATGCTGAAGCATGGGGGAAAGATAGTACTAGAATGGATGTGGAAGATGTACAGATTGGCCTGGGAGAAAGGTAGAGTCCCGAGGATTAGAAGTCAGGTATAATTATTCCCTTGTACAAAGGAAAAAGGGAAAATGAAGTGTGTGGTAATCATAGGGGCATTTGTCTAGTCAGTATAATAGGAAAAGTGTATGGTAGGATACTTATAGACAGAATTAGAGAAAGAACAGAGAAATTAGTTGGAGAAGAACAGGGAGGCTTTAGGAAGGGAAGAGGTTATGTAGATCAGATAATTATTCATTCTTAGATCTTTAGTGGAAAGGTTTCTAGAGAAGGGAAAGAATTTGTATGCGGCGTTCATGGATTTGGAGAAAGCATATGACAGAGTGGATAGACAAGGATTGTGGAAAGTATTAAGAATATATGGAGTTGATGGGAAGTTGTTGAATGCTGTGAAGAGTATGTATGAGGGTGCTATGGCTGCAGTGCGTGTGGATAGTGATCTGAGTGAGATTTTCTATTTGAAGGTTGGGTTGAAACAGGGATGTGTCATGTCTCCAAGGTTGTTCAATCTGTATATGGATGGGGTTATAAAAGAGATACAAGGTAGGGCAGTGGATATTGGCGTGGCCCTAATGAAAGAGGGCAGTGTTTGAAACTCCCTGTACTGCTGTTTGCAGATGATACTGTGTTGTTAAATGAAGACGAAGGAGAGGAGCAAGGCTTGGTGGATAATTTCGGGAGAGTATGTAAGAAACGGAATCTAAAGGTGAATGTAGGGAAAAGTAAAGTTATGGTCTTCGAGAGAGGTGTCAGTGAATGTACAGTGAGGTTGAATGATGAGGAAATGGAAAATGTGTGTACGTTTAAGTACTTGGGTAGTGTGATGAGTAAGAATGGAAGTTTGGAGGGTGAAGTGCTTGAAAGGGTACAACAAGGAAGAAAGGTTGCTGATTCCTTGAAGGCGGTCATAAGAAACAGGGAAGTGAGCATGGAAGTGAAAAAGTTATTGGATGACAGTATTGTGATACCAACTCCAAAGTATGGAAGTGAAGCCTGGACGTTGTTGGAGGGACACAAGTCAAGAGTGTGAGTAGTGGAAATGAGTTATGTGAAAGGAGCCTGTGGAGTCACATGGAGAGACAGACTGACAAATGAGGAACTGAATGAGCGTTGTGGTGTAGACGTGGATGTGATAGGAAGTGTTAGGAGAAACACTCTGAGGTGGTTTGGCCATGTGGAGAGGATGGAGAGTGAGAGACTGACGAGGAGAGTGTATGTGAGTGAGGTGGAGGGCGAGAGAGGGAGGGGAAAGCCAAGGATGAGATGGAGGGATGAAGTGGAGAGGTATGTGAGAGATGGGGGTGTGAAATGGGAGCAGGGCAGTGAAATAGGAGCAGGACAGTGAAATGGCGGGGGACAGGGTGACGTGGAGACGATTTGTTTGTGGCCACCCCGTATGGGATTAAGGCGTCTGGCACTAGATAGGTGGATAGACATACACGTTGCGCAATAATTTTGTTGAGAAAACTTGTGAATAAATTAATCACATTTCATAAAGTAAATGAGACATTGTATTTTTGCAAGTGTAAAGATGTTACACTGAAATAAACTGTATAACACATAAATACCTTCCACAGATGGTGAAAAAAATGTCATAATGTTTTGCTTTTCTGAAAATAATGAAACCTTGTGGCAAACATATTGAGATTAAGAAAACATGCAACACTGATTTATCAAAGAACTGTGTCACTGCTAGAAAAAATCCACCTACATACTACCAATAAACGAAATATGCAAATGAATCAGACTGTTCAGCTTCGCTTGGAATACCTGACATTGTGCCTGGCACTGGGGAGGACACATTGACAACGTTACCTGGTACAAACTGTTGACTTTCTTGAACTTCAAGCTCTGAACGACTTTGTAGTGTGATGTAACTTTGTACGCATGTAACCTTGGGAAGGAAGGTGGCCTTGGTTAGGGAGAGGACCTGGGGTAGACACAGGATCTAGGGTAGGGAATGGCCCATCAACAATGCCAGTCCATCTGCCAGTGCCACTGCAAAGTGGCTCGTGTGCGGGCTGCCATTTGAAATAATGGCACCCATCATCGGTCACCAGTGGCGAGCCATCGTGGCGTGGTGGGTAAAATGGAACCGGTTACCATTTTTTTGCGGCTGCCACTAAAAACTGGCTCATGTGCGGGCTTCCATAGAAACATGTGCATTTTATTTCTCGCCACAAGAAAGTGGAAGCCACTGTCCACTGAAATGTGGCCCGTGTGCAGGGGGCCTAAAAGAGAGAGTATTGATGCAAACAGTGACGTTTTCCACTAACCCATTAACAACCCCCCGGCGTTGAACAACGCATTATAGTACTGGTTTCAGTGACGTCGAGTTAGGGCGATCTATAAAAAACTGTGAACAATTATGGGAAGGGAACGAAGGTCATTGGTATATCCCAAGCAGTCAGGTCTCAGATGTTTTCGCCCATTGGCACATGCACTGTAATTGTACGAATTCCTCCGTGAATCAGAGAATCACGAGGTGGGTTTAGGAAGCTACAATACACATTATTAGCTGCGCCAGACAATTCTCATCACATCTGTAGGTAAATTAAATTGATATTAGAACTCTTAGCCCTATCGCGCATGGTAAGTTTCAGTAAGTTTTCCGGTGGCGTGGGAGGAAGGTAGAGTCCCGGAGGATTGGAAGTCAGGTATAATTATTCCCTTGTACAAAAGGAAAAGGGGAAAAAGAAGTGTGTGGTAATCATAGGGGCATTTGTCTAGTCAGTATAATAGGAAAAGTGTATGGTAGGATACTTATAGACAGAATTAGAGAAAGAACAGAGAAATTAGTTGGAGAAGAACAGGGAGGCTTTAGGAAGGGAAGAGGTTGTGTAGATCAGATATTCATTCTTAGATCTTTAGTGGAAAAGTTTCTAGAGAAGGGAAAGAAGTTGTATGCGGCTTTCATGGATTTGGAGAAAGCATATGACAGGGTGGATAGACAAGGATTGTGGAAAGTGTTAAGAATATATGGAGTAGATGGGAAGTTGTTGAATGCTGTGAAGAGTATGTACGATGGTGCGAAGGCTGCAGTGCGTGTGGATGGTGAACTAAGTGAATTTTTCTCTTTGAAAGTTGGTTTGAAGCAGGGATGTGTCATGTCTCCATGGTTGTTCAATCTGTACGTGGATGGGGTAATAAAAGAGGTACAAGGTAGGGTAGTGGATGTTAGAGTGGCCCTGGTGAGAGAGGATAGTGTTTGGTAACTCCCTGTACTGTTGTTTGCATATGATACTGTGTTGTTGAGTGAAGACGAAGGGGAGCTGCAAGGCTTGGTGGATGAGTTTCAGAAAGTGTGTAAGAAACGGAACCTAAAGGTGAATGTAGGGAAGAGTAAAGTGATGGTCTTTGAGAGAGGTGAAGTTAGTGAATGTACAGCGAGGTTGGATGGTGAGGAATTGGAAAATGTGAGTACGTTTAAGTATTTCGGTAGTGTGATGAGTAAGGATGGAGGTTTGGAGGTTGAAGTGCTTGAAAGGGTACAGCAGGGAAGAAAGGTTGCTGGTTCCTTGAAAGCAATGATAAGAAACAGGGAAGTGAGCATGGAAGTGAAAAAGTTACTACATGACAGTATTGTGATACCAACTCTAACGTACGGAAGTGAAGCTTGGACGTTGTTGGAAGGACACAAGTCAAGAGTGAGAGCAGTGGAAATGAGTTATTTAAGAGGAACCTGTGGAGTCACGTGGAGAGATAAGCTGACGAATGAGGATATAAAGGAGCGTTGTGGTGTGGATGTGGATGTGATAGGAAGCGTTATGAGGAACACACTGAGGTGGTTTGGCCATGTGGAGAGGATGGAGGGTGAAAGACTGACGAAGAGAGTGTATGTGAGTGAGGTGGAGGGGGGAAGAGGGAGGGGGAGGCCGAGGATGAGTTGGAGGGATGGGGTGGAGAGGTATATGAGAGAGGGGGGTGTGAGTTGGGAGCAGGGCAGTGAAATGGCGGGGGACAGGGCGACTTGGAGGCGATATGTTTGTGGCCACCCCAAACGGGATTGAGGCGTCTGGCAATAGATAGATAGACTTTATCTGCAAAGCCGCCCGGCTTGGCTGCCCGCGAGCGGAAAATAACACGTATTCTCTCCTTATTTTCGCCACCCAAACATCAATATACTGCCATGAAACCTATTCATCTTATTCGTCGATGTTTATTCTACCTGATATGCACCACAAAAAAAAAAACAGGAAAACCCGAATAAATCATTAGGCGTCCATGAATAAACATTTTGCTACGTCACGTTCACTTCCCAACATCACCATTCAAATGTTTTCCATCATACAGGAAAATGTTATTAGAATTTTTATAGAGAATTTCATCAGCTTTCTAAAGAGAGAAATCCGGTTGTGATAGGATTTGTGGTTTTCGAGAAATAACCAAAAATTGAAAGACATTTTTTGAAGAAATCAAGAAGCTCAAACTACGAAATTTTCTGGCACATGTTATGTTTTAATTCCATAATATTATGCAGAATTTCACCAGCTTTCTATTGACCTAAAATTTATTTCGATACGCCTCATAGTTTTCGAGTAAATCGCCAAAAACGGATGGAAACTCATGTCCGTACGTCATTTTCGTGATGTGTGCATAGCATACGCAATATTCCCACCTACGTAACAACGATTTCTTATCATAGATATTACATTGTTAGGTCTTATACATACGTAGAATTTACTGTTCTTTATCCTGGTTCGTACAGGAAATCGATACGTCCAATAGTTTTCGAGTAATTGGCCGACAAAGTGAGATTACTCTGAGCCTTCCGAGTTTACCGCTAGCGAGGAAAAAAACCAAGGCTGTTCTCCCAACTTTTCCAACAGAAAATGCTCCCAAAGGCTTATATTCTGCAATTGAACATATGTAGATTTTACTACTCTTTATCGTTGTTCTTACAGGAAGGCGATACACCCAATAATTTTCGAGTAATTGGCCGACAAAGTGAGATTACTCCTCCGAATGCTTCCGAGTTTACCGGTAGCGAAAAAAAAAAAAAAATGTTTTCTCCCCCTTTGCCTAAAGACTATGCTCCCCCCTTTTTTTTTTTTTCTTTTTTTTTATATATGTACTGACTGTAAAATCTTCCAAGGTTGTTTTTTTATGGTTGTAACCTACTACACATGAACACTACTTTTTCCATGTTATTGCTAATGAAGCTCTACTTTCTGTCATATGTGTATTATGTAGGAGAACACGGTTATTTGCCTGAAAATTATAGGGGTAAAGATAACAGGTCAATATACATATCAACAAAATTTGGAGAACTCACTTCCTCCAGGAGTGTTGCTTGAGTTGTAGGACCTTGTGGGATTGGAAGATGAGGAGGTATGTAGTGTGTGTGTGTGTGTGTGTGTGTGTGTGTGTGTGTGTGTGTGTGTGTGTGTGTGTGTGTGTGTTTGTGTGTGTGTGTGTGTGTGTGTGTGTGTGTGTGTGTGTGTGTGTGTGTGTGTGTGTGTGAGTGTCTGTGTTAGTGTCTGTGTAAGTGTGTTAGTGTGTGTGTGTGTGTGTGTGTGTGTGTGTGTGTGTGTGTGTGTGTGTGTGTGTGTCTGTGTTAGTGTGTGTGTATGTGTGGTAGTGTGTGTGTGAGTGTGTGTGTGTGAGTGTCTGTGTTAGTGTGTGTGTGTGTGTGTGTGTGTGTGTGTGTGTGTGTGTGTGTGTGTGTGTGTGTGTGTGTGTGTGTGTGTGTGTGTGTGTGTGTGTGTGTGTGTGTGTGTGTGTGTGTGTACACTACACTAGGGAATACTTCGCTCGGGATGGAACCGTTCGAAGCAATCACCCACGCACAATGCCACATCACAAACAGGACATTTGTGACTTGTGTCCCTCCTCATCTTTGCCAGGGAACACAAGGTGCACCTCAGCCTCCTTCAGTTGGGGATCCTCTCCTGTCGGTGGCCCAGTGTCATATCCAGCCGCACTCTGTCATTGATGAAACGACGACGCTTGGCTGGCTGTCCTCCTGGCGTTCCCCGGTCCTGTTGTCCTGGTGGTGCAGCTGCAGGCCCGGACATGGCAGCGGCAGCAGGTTCTCCCGATGGACCAGGAACCGGTGAAGGTTCTCTCAGCACCTGTGCTGGTCCTGCAGGCGATGGTGGTGCTGACTCCTGTCCTGGCTCTCCTCCTGGAGATGGTGGTGTTGGTGCAGGAGCCGGCGGTGATGGCACCTGTGCTGGTGCTGCAGCAGGTGCCATAGGTGTAGGATGTCTTGCTGACCGTCGGGTTGGAAGGTCAGGGGCATGGTGGATGACGTGCCCTGATGCTGGCCACTCTGCTTCACCAAAGTAGAGGAGCTTGTCCACTATCTCCTCCACGAATTCAAGCAGACTGACTGACCCGCGTGAGCACTTCTTGTACAGGGTGAACGCGTTGAAAATGGCCATGTGAATGAAGTAGAAGTTGATCTTCTTGGTCCATTTCTCAGTCCACCGCTGGACGGGGTAGTATTGGACCATCTGGTCGAAGTGGTCCACCCCACCCATGTGTCAATTATAGTCATCCACCGCGACAGGCTTGCCCACGGTCTTCTGGACATAGGTTGTCCTCCCGTCAGGAGCCCTGGTCTTCCTTCGAACTTGCTTCTGGATGGTGCCTGTGCTCTGGAAGGTGGAGACCATGTTGACAATGCGCTTGTCCCTCCACAGCAACACCATCACGTTGTCCTTGTGCATTGCTGTCATGCCCCCCACTGGCAGGTTCGTGGTCCTGGCGATGTCCTGCAGCTGCTTTGGTGCTCCTCTTGCCAGGTGTAGGGTCCCACACACGTAGGTTCCTGCACTGAAGAGGCATTCGCACAGGGATACAGAGTTATAATAGTTGTCCATGTAAACTCTGTATCCCTGATCCTTCAGCGGTTCTATGAGGCTCCACACGGTGGTCTCCAGCTTCCTCTTCTGCCCCATATACACCACAAAATTCCATATGTAACCCAAAGAAGCCTCAGCCAGGATATACAGCTTGATGGAATACTTTGAGGGCTTCATCGGGTTGTACACGCGAAAGCTTAGGTGCCCCTTCCATGGCAGTGAGCCCTCTTCCAGGCTGAGGTGCTCCTTGGGTAAGTAGGTGTTCTGGAACTGCTGAAGGAGGTACTGCATCACCGTGCAAACCCTGATGAGCCGGTCTTCATTGTCCTGGGATATCGCAAGTGAATTGAATGCTTGGAAGTGTTTCAGGATCGCCCTGAAGCGCCTTCCACTCATCACTTGCGTAAAGAGGGGGTAGTTGTGGAGGCAGGATGTCATCCGGTAGTGCCGGATACTTGGGAGATTTATAACCCCCATAAAAAAGTAAAGCTCCAGGAACTTGGCCATCTCCTGTTCATTGCAGATGAACCACGCATCCAACGCAGTTCCGAGGAATGACGCGTAGCTGTTGGTCTCGTGGGTGAAATACGTCAACAACTCCTTCGTGAAGAACAGCTGGAAGAACTGGAGAGAAGTTGTTGGCAGATCCACCTTCATTCCTGGGGATCCTGTGAAGGGCCCATTAGCTGGTGTGAAAGGGCCACTGCTCCATCCTTGATCCGTTGCGGCAACACCTTCCACAGTGGTTGCAGTGGGTCAGTGTACCGACACCCTTGTTCCTCTTCGGACACCCTTTGGCTGCCCCCCATAGCCGGGCCGTGGCCACGCAGGCCTCGTCGAGGTGGTGAGGGTTCCGACGATGAGGAGGACAAGACTGTCTCCTGCTGCTGGAAAACGTCGGGGGGCATTATTGCTGTTAGAGACAGCCCCCTTGTCAACCGGGCAGGGGACAATGACAGTCGCCTCCTGCACCAGTTGTGCCGCAGACAGTGCGTGCCGTGCAGGTGCCAGTGTCGTGTAACTTGGCCCAGCTTCCGGTGACATAGGCTCGGCCAAGGGGGAACTAGAGGCTTCAGGTGGAGAGACCATATGGCTGTAGCAGCGAGAGGTCCAAGCAAAGGCGATGTCTGTCGTCCAAGTGAAGACGATGATTGGGTCGATAGTCCTGACACTGGTGGTGGTGGTGTCTGCTCCCGTCGTTCTTGTAGCACGGGCAATGCCGCACGAGGGGAATCCTCCTGGACCTCGTCCCATTCCTCCTCACTTGGGACATCGCTCAGCTCGTCCTCTACTTCGCTCTCAGTCTCCTCCTCAAATAGAACCATTTGCCACTGGTCAGAAGACAGACCTTTCTTCTTCATCCTGGCTATTACTGATACAGAAAGTCAAGTCTGAGTTTTTTAGGTTCTCTGCTGAAAAGGAAGAGATATTACTCACTGTCACACAACACCTTTCATTGAGAGTAGCACTACACATGTCATGTTATATCTTTCTGTACAGGAAATCGCTGCACCTTTTACGAACAGTTCACATAAAGGACAACTTTTCAGTGTTTTTTCACAGTCTCATAACTGTTCACTGGCGTCCGTGGGTGTATCACACATATATATATATATATATATATATATATATATATATATATATATATATATATATATATATATATATATGTGTGTGTGTGTGTGTGTGTGTGTGTGTAATTTTTTTATTTTTTATTTTTTTTTATTTTCAGCCCTCCTTCCCCATATTTTCGGGACAAATATAGTCCCTTACAATATCTGAAGGTTCCCCTCACACATGATATACTTCCTCACATTATATAAATATATATATATATATATATATATATATATATATCACCAGCAGAAGCAGCAGCAGCCATCTGAGTATCCACTGCATGACCAGCATATCCCAACCGAAGTCGGGATGATACAGTCAATGTACCTCTACCAAGTGGCTTAGGCTGTCTGGTAGAGATTGTATGTAGGGTGAGAAGCGCTTGTAAGTGTAATTGTAGTGTTGGAGTGGCTTTGGATGTGTGTGTAGTCTGTGAACCAAGTGTAACAGGCCCGCACAAGCCGACTGGATGCAAGCATACTTTACAGTAGGCGACACTGGTTCAACCACAGCACCCCTTGTGTCCGCCAACGCAGTAAGTGGCCGGGTGAACACTCCCAAAGTTTATTACCCTGGCGGGTCGCGAACCCTGGTCCACCCGTGTACGAAACGTACACTCTACCATTGTACCACAGAGGCTCCATATATATATATATATATTATATATATATATATATATATTATATATATATATATATATAATTATACAGACACATTTTCCCCTCCTTCCCCAAACGTTCCCCCAACACATGATACAATATTTCCCATGAACACTCGTGGCATATATCACAAACATTTTAGATAAGAATCATAAATTTCAACAGTTGTTTTTGAAAGGTACACTACTTGTCCACTGACGTCCGTGGTTGCCCGGCGTTGCAAGGTACAGTACCTGTTTAATGACGTCCCTTGTTCCTTGTCATCGTTACCTTTCACAGCACACCTGCCGCTAAAGTACCGCTCACATACACCACGCACCTAAACGAACACTAGCAGCACAGTTCACGTATATTTTACATAAAGTATAATTTATCACTAAATGTCTGACCAAGATACAGTACCTGTTCAATGACGTCCCTCGTTCCTTGGCATCGTTATCTTTCACAGCACACCTGCCGCTAAAGTACCACTCACCTACGCTACGCACTTAAACGAACACTCGCGGCACAGTTCACCTATACTTTACATAAAGTATAATTTTTTACTAAATGTCTGACCAACGTACAGTACCTGTTCAGTGACGTCCCTCGTTCCTTGGCATGATTACCTTTCACAGCACACCTGCCACTAAAGTACCGCTCACCTACGCTACGCACCTAAACAAACACTCGTGGCACAGTTAATGTATATTTTATATAATGTATAATTTGTCACTAAATGTCTGACCAAGGTACAGTACCTGTTCAATGACATCCCTCGTTTCTTGCCATCGTTACCTTTCACAGTATACCTGCTGCTAAGGTACCGCTCACCTATGTTACGCACCAAAATTTATGCCGTCATGAGGATACGTGGCACATTTCACTTACACTTGAAACAATATCATACATAAATACCTGACTACCACAAAGATTCCACCCTAACCTCTGCAATTACTCCCGTCCTTACTACGGTTCAATGTGACTGTGATGCAGCATCCTTTGCTGGGAGAGAACGAAACAACTCTATTGTATTGGCACACACCACACTCCTTCACGAACACCCACAACATGTTAGACATATATTTCACACAATTCCATACTCATTTTCGCTATCAGAATTACTAATTCCATCTCTAAACACCTCTAATTCTCCCTTCCTGACTAAAAAATGTACGTGATGCCTGCCCCATTCCACACTATGGCCCATGGCATCCACAATGCTAACTAGTTACATAATTTCACCAAGCCAGCCACAATATCTTTCACACAAAAAACAGTTTAGGCATTGGCTTCATTATATACGTATTTGTATTCACGCCATATGGCCTTGAGGAGGGCGAGAGGCGAAACCCCACCACAGTGAACACTCATATCGGTTGTAAGCCTAACGCTTGATTACGGACACAATTCCTTTTCGTGACATATATCTATGTTCCGTCGACAATATCACATACAAATATGCTCACAAATATTGCATTGGGGCTTCGGCTCGGGCAGGAGGAGGAGAATAAGTAGGAGTTTAAAGGGACAGTACACGCGATGCAACCTCACAGCCTGGCTGCTTGGAAGAGACTGAGGTTTCTCAGTACATGCTGGGCCCCATGAGGCAACTCAGTGTTGCCAATGCCTTACTATTGGAAAGCGCTACAATCGCTATGATGCGTGAAAATTTGATGCAAATCCGCCAGAAACTTAATTTGGGGCGAATTTTTTGGTGCTTTTAAACACGATTCGCGTGACTGAACAAATTGAGAAAATCCACATGACACGCGAATCGCGTGACTGATACTAAGAGGGTTAAGTGATAATATTTTCTGTAGGGGAAGAAGTGAGAGATAGACAAACAGGTAGAATCAAAGTCTACTAATACCAAGTCAGTTCACTTTCCGGCAATGCGCAGGGAGGCGTGGCTTGTATGATGTCAGCAGGCTTAGTTAACAGAAAATGTATAAAAGCGCAGACTGAAATTAAACATTTATGATAATGGAAAATGAAGAAGGGGAAAAAGTGCGGACTCGTTTAACCCTATAATAAAGCAGTAGGTTCCCTCATACCCCTACACCTTCCCTCACACATTTCAGTCCCTTCCCTCACTTCTCCAGACTCAAAACGTGTCATGGTCTGATAAGTGGAGCAAGCATACACCCACCGTCATGGTCAGGAGTCAACTGAACACTGGTGTTTCATGCCAGAGCCAGTCGATGTCACTCCGATGCTCCGCCCCCTGCACGAGCTTGGAGCTGTTTTAGAAGGAAGTGATCCGACTTCATATTAGTCGACTAAGTGTTGAATAAGCAGGAAGAAATTGAGGTAGATGGTTTCCGAATTATCAGCCCACATTTGCTGGAATGAACTGTTCATATTACTTGGCACTGCATGAGTGTTACTGCAAGATTATTTTATTTAGCTTAAGTGAAATACGACTTGCGGAGAAGAAAAACATACGCAGAATAACTGACAGACACTCAAAATAATAGTAGACGTGTTGTCGGTTCTGGGCAAACTTGGCAAGTGCACTCTGCCATGTGCTTAAAAGCTTACGGTATACGTATCTTTAACCCCCCCCATCCAGGCGTTGTCTGGGCAGTGGTATGCCCCAGTCCCGACATTTTTGGACCTTTTTTTTTTTTTTTTGGCTCAAACATCCGCTTTTGGTGAGAAACATCGAAAATTCATAGAGAAATCGCTCACCTGAGGTTTAAGATACTCGATCCAGGTAGGAGTACCTCCTTACCTTACAGGGTTTTCTATCAGGCTGGCTGCAAAGAAAACGAGTACTATGGGAGGATAACTATTCCACACCACTCATAAACGTATTTATTTATTTATTTGGTACGAATTTATATGTAGTACGAGAATATATTGGTTTTCAAATGGTAATATAGGCATTATAAGCATTGTTTCACTCACTAACTCATCACTATTCCTGACCTTTTTTTGCCACATTACCTGATCATCATTTCTGACTGTTTCTTCCTCTAATGTTTGTCCTCCACAATGTCATCAATTGGGGAATCACTCTGGCCCTGAATTTCGTACCATGGCATGACATGGCTTTACTGGCCAGGTCACTGATAACAGGTGAATTTCTGAGAAAAAGGCATGCAGGGGGGGGGAGGAGGTCATGCTGGGTAAGGCATTGTCCCTGCCTGGCATCTTGTAGAGGAAGGTGTCCCGTGTATACATACCAAAAATCACTTGAGAAAATTGAAAATTGTGCAAATTAAATTGAAAATTGTGCAAATTAGGGACCTTGCAATGTTGCCGCGTTAATTTACATCTCCGGGATATGAGTGCACATCATGTGAGGACGTGAATTCACGTCTCCGAGACGGGGCAGGTTAATTTATCAGTTTCACTGAACAAGGCGTGATAACTTTAATTCTTTGTGGCTGGAGGAAAGCAGATGCCATTGGCGATGACGTAAGTATTCATACTGCAGACGACGCTCCAATCCATCACACAATATTTTACTAGTAACAGCGATAATAGTTGTCATGATATTTACCGACATGGCCATCGTAGATCCAAACTACCTGCTTCAGGTGTGTTGTGAAGGAATACTTTTCATGGTGTAAATGGGTGGTACCATTTAGGTAAGTAAACTGTGGTGAAATGGACTTAAAGTAGCTTACAGCTACACCATTCTGAGGGTGCTCGTACCTCATGAGGTGGAAAGTGTTTAATGTATGGCATACAGTATCAATTGTATGAGTTTATATTGGTATTATGCTTATGAATGTTTAATATGTGGCTTCTTCATTATTAGTTTTGTGAAAGAACAGATTCAATGAGTGACTCTGAACTTGATTGTGAAGTACCTTTGGAGAGTGCCACGAAATACCGAATTGGCGGTCATTTTCCGAATCAACACTGAATAGGCACTTTTAATTGGTAAGTGTTATAGATTTTATCATCATATAGGTTCAAACTCTAATTACGAGAAATCCGGTCAAATTTTTGTGTTAAATTTTACTTTTTAAAAAAATCCGGATTCACAGCAAAAACACGCTAAAATTAGCGGAAGTGTTTCTCCTGTACCTCAGCAACTTGCCTTGGCAGACTTCCACTTTGTATAAATATTGATTTAACATAGAAATGCATTTATTTGCACTTTAAATCAGTTTATGTGCAAAATAGAAGTCTGTCAAGGCGTGTTGGCGATCTGAAGTAGGAATACTCGCTAACCTTAGCACATTTTTGCTCTGAATCCTAATTTTCTATTAATAGTTAAATAAAGCACTATTTTTTTTTTCAACTGTAGTTCAGATAATTAGGTGTGCATGAAAATATATGGTGAAGAAAATAATAATTTCACAACAGTAAAGAAGACTGCATTCCAGCACTGGGAACTTCCGAGGAGCAGCCAGCCGCCACCACTGCTTTCGTCAATTGTTATTGGCTGGTACACAGAGGAATAATTTTCCTGGTGTGGTTTTGTCTGTGCACTTACACATTGGAACGAAACACTAGCAATTATTCCTCTTGTCACTGGGCGTTCGTTCATTCGTTCAAAGATTCCCTGCACCTGAAGTGCAGGGCGGGCAATACCTTAGCCCGGTCAGTGGGGTATGGGCTGGTTAAAAAACAGTAAGGGGGGAGAACAGGATCTGGGGATTGCCCAGCACACACGTCCTGTCTCCTGGCTGGCTTTGTGGTGTGTGTGTCATTGGGTGTTCGTTCGTTCGTTCGTTTGCAGATTCCCTGCACCTATAGTGCAGGCCGGGCCATACATTAGCCCGGTCAGTGGGGTATAGGCTGGTTAAAAAAATGTAAGAGGGGAGGACAGGCCCTGGGGACTGCCCAGCACACACGTCCTGTCTCCTGACTGGCTTTGTGGTGTGTGTGGGTCATTGGGCATTCTTGGAGGTCAGAAATAAGCACAGTGTATGCAGCCTAAACGTAAACGAAGTCGACTATGCTGCCTCAGTGTGAGTAGTGACGTCACGACCATTCAGATGCCGTTTCAGAGTCACGTGATTTTTCAGTTACTTTATCTGTTATTTTTTCATGTATCTGCAAATTTATTTTTGAAAAAATGGTTGACATAGTTCTTTTCTGCATATTTTTTACCTATACATTTATCTTTAAAAATTTTTGACCGGAAACTCGTCTGTTTTTTCATCAGGTAAACTGTCATTCTACTGTTGTTTTTGGCTGACAGTTTTATTTAGCTCAGGGATGAATGCGCCTGACCCTTGACACATGTATTTATCAAATCATTTTAAGTACATCCTCGCTCTTGAAGAATCACTGGGTGTTGTGTGTGTGTGTGTGAGTGCTTGTGTAATTCACCGGGTCGGTCAGGATCACTTGATGGTCGTGATGGTCAGCTTTTACCCTCCCGGAAGGGAGCTGAGAGCTCATATAGTCCGATCTAAGGGCAAGGCTGTGACCTTCACACACGCACACACACATCCCCTTGCTCAAGGGGGACAGTAACCACCCACTTCGTCAGTGAAACTTTTCGCAACCTGACCGAGGCGCGAACTCCCGTCCACCAGTTGGCAAGTGGGAACGTTACCATTGCACCAGCGAGCGGTGTGTGTGTGTGTGTGTGTGTGTGTGTGTGTGTGTGTGTGTGTGCGTGTGTGCGTGCGCGCATCTCAAACCGTGAAGCAAACAGGGAGCTACAGTACCTCTCGATCAAGTGAGGTAGTTGGGAAAGGATGGATGGAGGGGAGAAGGGGGAGGGGAGGGGGTTTGGGAGCAGTGTCCGAACACCAGACCTTTCTTGGTTTGCTGGCCCCGGCATTGACATGGCCTGGATACTATCTCGGGATTGTGACTGCAGAAGCACAATTTCTGACATGAAAGCACACGTATTATGTTCTCTTTTGTTATGCCCTATCTTAGAACAAAAATCTTACTCAATAATTCACTAAAAGTGTATCAACATATATAACTACAGTACATTTACAGCTCTAAAGCCTCTCAAGTAATTTTTAGTTTAACCACTATGATACTTTTTTTTAAATGGACATTTTTTTTCTCGAGAGAAGTCGCCAGAATACCAATGGTACAGCATGAACAGGCTACAGAAGTAGTTTGAGAATATATAGAAAACTGGGATGGTAAAACAGAATCTGGAGGGAAGGATGATAAAAAGGGGAAGTAAGAGATGTGGAAGAACAATGGAAGATGAGGAGAAGCATCTGGAAGGGTGATGAGTGAAGCAAAACATTACGGATGACTACTCTACTTGAAATAATGAAGGCTGCAGCACAAGATTTACTACAAAGCTATATAAGTAATTTCAGTGTCACCCATACCTATAGTTTAACAGTATGATTATAACCATCGACATCAACATCAAGTGCATCATCATTATCATCATCATCGATATCATAAGCTCTCATCCCAGTCCGCGACAGAGGCAATTACCAGCTTTTCAGTTGTGGCTTAGCAGTTGCATGCATGTTCCATCACACCGCTCGCTGGTGCAGTGGTAACGCTCTCGCTTGCCAACTGGTGGACGGGAGTTCGCGCCTCGCTCGGGTTGCGAATAGTTTCACTGACGAAGTGGGTGGTTACTGTCCCCCTTGAGCAAGGGGACGGGTGTGTGGGTGTGTGAAGGTCACAGCCTTGCCCTTAGATCAGACTATATGAGCTCTCAGCTCCCTTCCGGGAGGGTAAAAGCTGACCATCACGACCATCAAGTGATCCTGACCTACCCGGTGAATTACAGCCTGTCATATTGTTCATCACTGTAACACTGACACAAATGTATCATGGTTTTAACAAACTGGAGATAAGTTAAAACAACGCACGTGAACAACGGCCGGATGATCCTGTAGAAATACGAGGAAATAACAGTGTCAGGAAAACGACAAAAGTTAAAAAATTCTTCAAAGTTCCTGAGAATCCATTAATTTCTCTGGCATTATTCCCTCCTCCACACCGCAAGACCAAAGCCTCGGCGATGAAAAAGTTTGGAGCATCGTTGATTCATATTCAACTCCTAACTCAGTAAAGGCATTGTCTGAAGCGAACTAGGGCAAAGTCTGGCGGTAATTTGTCAACGCTGATTCATCATTGTTGCTCTCTGCTCCAAGTCTTCGGCTGAGAGATCTAAATTATAACTTAGGTTGGGACATTCCAGCTTTATTAGTGGCTTTTGTACAGCACACCTCATAATGTTGCGAAGTGGTACACATTCCCGACGATGTTACTGATGTCACTAACCTATTGCTGCCCAGTTCTTCACTGCCACCATCAACACTACCATCATCACTACCAACTCCATTCCCATTACCCATCCCATCACCACATTTAAATGTAAAAAATGTAATAATTCACATGAGCAAATTGTACAAAGAAGAGTAACAGATAAATCGTGTCTGGGGAGGTTCAGGCAATCATTCATGTTGGTAGTGTAATATTACATCATGTATTTTGAAACATCTATTATTTGCTTAGTTCTGTTGTACTTTCGGTCGTCAAGAGGGGTCGATGTTTGCACCTGTCTGTCATCAGACACCAAGTGGTGGCACTGATGTAACCCAGCCCGGTTATACGTGTTCCTCAATGCCCCCCCCCTATCCCCCGAATGGAGGATGGTGAGTAGAGCAGCATCAGTTGATATTATTTCCGCCATCACTGGCCTCAGTACTAAGAAGACATATGGGTCTGATGTGGTTTCTCCTCTTGTCCTCATGAACTGTGCTACTGTGCTTACACCCTGCCTAGGTACATTCTTTATCCTTTGTCAACTTGTACCTTTCCTACCTGCTGGAAGTTTGCTTATATTCAGCCATTCACAAAGAATGGTGACCATTCCCATCCCTCTATCTCCCAGTTACTTAAACATCCAGTATTTCTAATGATTTTAAATCTATTCTTAACAAGAAAATAAATAACATTTCCTGTCACAGCCATCTTTCCGATCGTCAGTATGGGTTCCGCCAGGGACTCTCCACTGGCGATCTTCTCACCTACCTTTGAGATTCCCAGTCAACCTCCTTTCGTGACTTTGACAAAAGCTTTGCCATTGCACTTGATATCTCAAAGGCTTTCGATAAAATCTGGCATAAATCTTTATTTTCCAAATTGCCCTCTTACAGTTTGTATCGTTTTATCTGTGCCTTCATCTCTAGCTTCCTTTCTAGCCGTTCTATAGTTGCTGTTGTAGACGGCCACCGTTCTTCTCCCAGAGCTGTCAATAACAATGTTCATTAAGTTCTGTCATATCACCAACTCTTCTCATTCAGTGCATCAGTAATGCCCTTCTAAGCAGTACATCTAACCCTACTCGCTTATATTATCCTGATGACTCTACCCTTGACCTTTCCACTGGCTTCTCACTGCATCCACCTCAGCAAATATTTCAACAAACAAGGGATGAGGCTATGGTGCATCAAATGTCAGAATTGGCTATGTCTTTGATTAGGGTAAGAGTAATCTTGTTATTTTTATATCCATCAAAAACTAAGTCCTTACATCCTTCAACCCTTCAAAATCTTCTGCAGGAGTATCCTCTAATTTTTAACAATCAATATCCAACTTAATCTTGCATCATCTTTGAACATACTTGGGGTTTCATTCTCGCGGGATTTATCATGGGGAGATCATGTGCGGTAGCCTTTCTTGCAAAATTTACTTCCAAAAGGTTATTTGTGCTATGCCGGCTCTGTACCTTCCTTACCCTTGTACTAGTCTAGTACAATTTCCTAAAATTGTGCTTGAATGAGGCAATTGGGGGGAAAAGCAAACAACATACTTTTTCTTATGGATTTTGGGGTGTTGAAAACGACTAGGGGTGTTGCTAAGCGATATTTTGCCATTTAAGTGGTCAAAATTGAGGTCAAGGGTTATTTGGTGAATTGCGATTTTCCTCATTTTTAGGATTTGGCACCGCAAAAATTAATATAACTCCCTCAATAATGCAGGTAGAGAACTCAGCTGTGGCTCATATTGTAGCTCAGGATCTTCTCTATGAGATGCCCTGACCACTTGTTGATTTTATTCCATAACATGGGTACTTAGGGTGAAAAAGTCGGTGACACCCAAGAACCTTATATTTGGTCACTTTTTTCATTTGACTCCCAGTAAATAAATAACCTGATGAGATGCTGCCTTCGTCTTAGACTCATTTGAAAAGTTAATGTTATGGGAAGTTTTTGAAAAAAAAAATAAATAAACGGACTGATGATATCCCATATAGGGACTGAGATACAGAGGGTCAAACTTGGGCCCTTTTCCAGACCTCCATAAAATACAGTAGACTGAAAATTGCTGCTGATAATGCACTTTTTCCACTGGTAACAGTTCTTGGAGGGCTTGGAGCAAACAGGGAGGTTTTCTAAACGGGTGTGGGATCCAAGAAGCCAGTAACGAGGCAAATAATTAATTATATCATTATAAAGGGCCATATTTGAGGGCAAAGGTCATTTAGTTTTACTAAACATCAAGAGACGTAACTAGTGAGTTCCTTCAGATCTGTAACATATATATTAATTTACATATAAATTAATGTACGTCAGAAATTCAGGAATCGCTCTTAAAGGCAGAGGATCTGGGACAGTCATTGTTAGATGACTTTGTTAAGAAACGACTTATCGACAAGGATGTGAGCTTGAGATGCATAAAACATAGGTAATAATTTTTGCTTAATTGTACGATGTCAGAGCGGATAGAGGAAAGGGGAAGACAACTGTGATCAAAGCAGATAGGCAGATTTCCCAGCAACTGATAACGACGTACCAGGCAGGAAGACCACTTGATCTGGACGATGTACTGAGCCACGAACTGACGGGAGTTCCCATCAGTACTGCTGAAGCTGATGGTTCACTGAGGTCCAGGACAAAGTCGGTATACATGAATGTCCTTACCAAGGATGTGAAATGCCCAGCTAATCTTGAACTACTGGATGGTGAGAGCACATGTCTTGTCATAGACGGCCAGGCCACTGTTGTGTCCTTTGGTAAACCAAGCGGGGCAAAGACACTTGCAGATTATGCTGATAGGTTTGTTGGCAACATTCTAAAAATCGGCAAACGATTCGACCCACTGATGTTACATTTGACAAATACAGGGACACTGGCATGTCAGTGAGAGAGGGAACTAGAGAAAGACGAAAGAAAACCTCACGTCCCATTCGACGTTTGATAGAAAGCCGAGAGGTTCCGCTGCCATCCAAGTGGACTGATTTCCTGGCATTGTCAGACAACAAGAAGGCTCTGTGTGCCTTTCTGTCGGATGAGCTGATTTTATTAGCTCCACCAGAGATGGTCATGGTTGTTGCTGGTGGATTGGGGTTAGAGATTAAGACAGATGACCTTCAGATGGATACCGAAAAGTTGAGGTCTGACCATGAGGAGGCAGATACGAGTGTGATTCTGCAATGCATCAGTACCCCTGCTAGGCATATCGTTGTGTCTGCACTTGACACCGACGTTGTTGTTCTTCTGTTGGTGATTAATCACAGAATGAAGTGCGAAACCCTCTGGTTGAAAGCTGGAACTTCAAAAAACCCCAAGCACATCCCCATTCACGAGGTTCATAAATCACTAGCATTTGAGCAACAGTCACTTGAGGAACTTCTTGTCTACGACGAAATAATTGGGTGTGACTCTGTGTTCTGCTTCATGGGTCATTCTAAGAGGTCAGCTTGGATTGTGTTTCTGGAGAACCAGAACCTGCTGCAGGAGCTGGGGAATACTCTGGCACAATCTCAGATGAATGGCTTCGTAAGGCAGAGCAGTTCACCAGCAAAGTCCCAGATGACACTTGTGATATGGGTCGTGTGTACCAGTTCTCCAAGCTGAAATCGCCAGAGTTGCTACCTGCTACTAGTGATGCTGCAGTGTTTCACATTCAAAAGGTCAATATTCAGTGCTTTGTATGGCGACAAACGCATGTTCCCACCCCCACACTGTCATCGCCAACTACCAGTGGCTGGGAGAATATTGATGGAAAACTGCATTATCTCCCATTCCGTAAGCATGCAAAAACATCGTGTTTTGTGGATGCACCAAGGGCTGCAACATTCGTAATTGTTCATGCAAAAGGGCAAACATTCCTTGCACAGCTGCTTGCAGACATTACATACATTTGCTGTCATAAAGTAATGCTGTTAATATGTAACAAATTATTGGAAGGCTAGCCTGTTTTCAGTTGATGAAAATAAAGAAATTAAACTTTTGTAAGAATAGCACTGTGTCCATGGAAATTTAATAATTTCCATCACGGCCTCCGGCCAGGGATCAGGGCTGCCTGGGGGATTGTTGAACATCAGTTGTTATTTGTGTTTTCCTATGTATATGTTACTTTTCACATTGTATATACGTTACTTTGTATTCCATGTCAACGCCTGGCTGTTCTCATTCTTCGGACATACAATCCCCGTGCCAATCGACACGGTTCATTTGCTTGGCCTGCGCGCTATCTAGTTGTATGCCTTTGTTTTGTTCAATACATGTTGAGAAACCAAAAAAAAAAAACTGTCATGTGACCAAAATAAATAAATATAAACAAGTAGACTATGGATATTAATAAATAAATATTAATAAATAAATAAATAGATATATAGGATCTGCCACCACTTGGAGTACTTACTTTACTAGAGGCATTTGCTGGTCGATTTCCGGGAAGTTTGGAAAAGGCCCCAAGTTTGACCCTCTGTATCTCAGTCCCTATATGGGATATCATCAGTCCGTTCTTTTTTTTTTTTTTTTTTTTTCAAAATATGACCCACAACATTATTTTTTTAAATAAGTCTAGGACGAAGGCAGCATCTCATCAGGTTGTTAATTTATTGGGAGTCAAATGAAAAAGGGACCAAATTTAGGGTTCCAGGGGGTTACGTGACTTTTTCACCCCAAGTACCCATGTTATGGAATAAAATCAACAAGTGGTCATGGTATCTCACTGAGAAGATCCTAACCTACAATATGAGCCACAGCTGAGTTCTCTACCTGCATTATTGAGGGAGTTATGTAAATTTTTGCGGTGCCAAATCCTAAAAATGAGGAAAACCGCAATGCACCAAATAACATTTGACCTCAATTTTGACCACTTAAATGGCAAAATATCGCTTAGCAACACCCCTAGTCGTATTCACCACCCCAAAATCCATAAGAAAAGGTATGTTGCTTGCTTTTCCCCCAAAATGCCTCATTCAGCTTAAATAGCCACCTTTTTCTGAAAATTCTGCCAGTCTATACAGTTGTTGACTTTAAACACGGTTTTATTCGCCCCTGTGTATAGTACAACTCTCATCTCTGGGGAGGCTCCCCATATTCAGCTCTTCTCAGTAAGATGGAGTCAAATGCTATTCATCTCATTAACTCTCGTCCTGTTACTAGCTCCCTTTAACCTCTATCTCATTGCCATACTTTAGCATCTTTATCTCTTTCCTAGCGCTACTTCAATCCCTCCAACGCTACGGCTGGCACGTACCACCGGTCTAGCAACGAACTCTCAATCCTCTTCTGTCCAATTCTTTAATGCAAGAGTTAGCCGTTTCCCCAAGTCCTCCATGTATGCAACAGGTCACCTTTGGAACTTTCTTCCTCTGTCTGTATTTCGTACTGCCTATGATCTCCAGTCTTTCAAACGCAGTGAGTCCAAGCATATCGAATGAACGAATCTTGAATTTGGCTCTGTATGTGTGTGTGTGTGTGTGTGTGTGTGTGTGTGTGTGTGTGTGTGTGTGTGAGTGGGTGGGTGGGTAGGTGTGGGTGTGTGGGTGTGTGTGTTTATTGTTCTTTCCTGGAAGGAACAATTTTGTGGGCTTCTGGTTTTTGATTTTTTTCTTTTATGAATAAAAAAAAAAAAAGAGAGAGAGAGACGTTTGATATGCATCTCTGCCTACAGATGTTTCTCTTTGTCTTTGCGATGAACTGTCGGGGAGGAAAGTGAAAGATATCCCTCAAGTGTGAAGCAGACTCAGTGGTAACGCAGGCTAACTTTTGTTCCCGACTGTACCACCAAGTCTGACCGACCTACCTCACAACCACTCCCTCCCGCTAATACAAGCCGCCCTGCCTCGTGCTTCCTCCAGCTTTATCCTTCACTCTCGTAGCTGGCTCTCCTCCCTACTGTACCACCAAACCCAGCGGTCCTGCCTCACTTCTACTCCCTTCCGCTAATACATGCCGCCCTGCCTCATGCTTACTCCAACTTTATCCTTTACTCTCGTGCCTGGGTCTCCTACGGAGACCTGCACCTGCTGTCCTTCCCTGTATTCTACTGTCTATGCTTTTCATTCCCAGTATTCTTTTATTGGCTTATTTTCTCTCCCTTTACACTGTTTCATTATCGTTGTTCTAATGTTACTCTTCTACATCACTCCAAACTCAGTCACGTTCCTCCTTCTCTCCATACATTTACCATCAGCCTTTCTTACCACCACAATCTCATCTCTTCGTTTATACCCAGTTTCGCAATTTCATTTTTGTGTGATTTTCTGGTAAGCCAGGAAACCATTTACAACGCCGGGTGGTAACCATATAACCAACTCATACGCGCTTCCTACGTGTCAACAAGTGGGTTGGTGGAGGGTTAGTGCCCCTCCCCGTAAAACAAATAACTCAAAGTCAAATGACCACCCCTTACGGGAATATGGCGTCTGGCAATAGATAGATAGATAGATAGTTATTTCATGGCTTAATATTCATTCCTATTACTTCTCTGTTTTTAATAACTTTCCTTTTTCACCGATTAATTCCTTTCTCTATTCATAATCAGTGTATCCAGTCCATATTGAATTCTTGTTATTCACCAAATTTCTTTTGCCTGCATAAAAATGGCTCACTTCCGTTCTCAGTCACTTTCTCAGTCCTTCAGTATACCAATCTCCCTCACTTTCCATTTCTGGTTTCCTCCATATCATTTATCATCTTCCTCACTTTCTTTCCCACCTTCCAGATTCCTCTATGATCTCTCTCTCCTCCCTCCACTCCTCTGCATATATATATATATATATATATATATATATATATATATATATATATATATATATATATATATATATATATATATATACATATATATATATATATATATATATATATATATATATATATATACATATATATATATATATATATATATATATATATATATATATATATATATATATATATATATATATATATATATATATCCATCATCCAATCCTACATTGCCCCATGAAGAGAGTAGGAGCCCGGGGCTAGGCAGTTGGTCCCGACATTTAAGATGAGAGTGACCAGCCCCACTCATCCATGGGTGGCATTACATGTGCAGTCAACCCCAACCCCCCTTGGATATAAACCTTCACCGACTCAATCCGATTGGAGCGCGGTAATTACCCACTAAATCACCAGGCGCCAAAATTTGGTTAAATGGTTACCACCCAGCATAGCAAATGGTTTCCTGGTGTACAGGAAACCATTTGGCTTGTCACTCAGTGTAGAGTCACCCACAGGCAGAAGAAAGAGGAAAGAATGAAGGAACGAAAGACAGAAGAGGGAGTGTAAAGTTACCCGTAGGCAGAAGGACAAGGAAAGAATGAAGGAAAGAAAGACAGAAATGGATGAAAGGGAAGAAGGATGGAGGAGAGGAAAGGGCAGACACTCGACAGCAGCACTACATCGAGTGAGTGGATGGTGAGCGCCCCACCTACCACAGTATATATATATATATATATATATATATATATATATATATATATATATATATATATATATATGAGTCTCTGTGGTACAGTGGTAGAGTGTGCGTTTCGTACACGGGTGGACCAGGGTTCGCGCCCAGCCAGGGTAATAAACTTTGGGAGTGTTCACCCGGCCACGTACTGCATTGGCGGACACAAGGGGTGCTGTGGTTGAACCAGTGTCGCTTACTGTAAAGTATGCTTGCACCCAGTCGGCTTGCGCGGGCCGATTACACTTGGTTCACAGACTACACACACATCCAAAGCCACTCCAACACTACAATTACACGTATAAGCACTTCTCACCATACATACAATCTCTACCAGACAGCCTAAGCCACTTGGTAGAGATACATTGGCTGTATCGTCCCGACTTCGGTCGGATAGGCCGATCCTGCAGTGGATACTCAAACGGCTGATGATGATATATATATATATATATATATATATATATATATATATATATATATATATATATATATATATCCAACCTTCCCTAGTTCAGGCTTCTGCTCTGACTTCTCCTTCCTCACTCTCCCTCCCGCTATTCCCTTTTACCCAGGTCTGTTATGAAGAAAAAAAAAAAAATAGAAGGGTGCAGGAATGATACATGATGAACAAGTGCAGGATCTAATATTTTCAGAGACAAAAAGAAACAAAAAACAATATTTGCACCTCACTTCGCAAAACTAGAAAGGATGTTACGTTTTGACTGTGTGTGTGTGTGTGTGTGTGTGTGTGTGTGTGTGTGTGTGTGTGTGTGTGTGTGTGTGTGTGTGTGTGTGTGTGTGTGTTTACCTATTTGTATTTACCTATTAGTGCTCTACTGGATTTAAGCAAACATGTTGTCCCGCCTCCAAGTGGGTAATTATTCAACTCTGCTTTTAAAGTATGGATATTATTTGCACAAACATTTACATTCTAATTATTCCTTTAAGTTATGCTCTTATTTGGAAGCCTATATTATCTTACATCATTATTCTCTATACTATGTTTACACTTATACATCATTAGCATACCACCTTCTTCTCTTCTTTCCAGTACTGTTGTCAGTTTTAACCTTTCAAATGTCTTGCCGTTCTACAAATCCTTAAACTTTGTATCATTTTTTTTAGCTGATTTTTTCACCTTTTCTAATTTATTTATATGTTTCTGTGGGCAGGGGAACACACCACGGCAGCATATTCCAATCTTGTTCCTTCCATTGACAATATCTTTTTATCTAGCATTACCTTGCTCATATAATTAAATCCTGATCTTATGTTCATCAGTGGATCGTATATCTATCTATCTATCTATCTATCTATTGCCAGACGCCTCAATCGTATATCTCAGCTAGTTATTTATATGATTCTCTGGCGATAATCCCTGCCCTATTATTTCACCCCAATCTTTCTCCAGAGTAGCTTTCTTGATATCTTCGTCTCCCATTTTCTACTCCCAATTTGGTCTTCTAGTACCTATGCCCATCTCAGTTACGTTACAAGTACTATTGGTAAAATCAGTCTTCCATAAATGGTTACAATTATGTAATACATCTAAGTTTCCGTGTAACTCTCAACAAATGCTTTCATCTACATTTTTCTCATGACTATTGTATCATCGGCAAACATATTTAAATACGATCGAACGTCGTTGGGCGCATCATTTACTTAAATCAGGGACATACTGGAGCCCAAAACTGCTCCATCAGGCACTCTACTTATCACTTCCTTCCATGCTGAAAACTTGTCTCTAATAACAGTTCTCATTTGTTTGCCGGTGAGGTAAACTACTCATCTATTTTAATAAAATACCATCTATACTTCAATTATTTCTTAATTTCCAAATCAACTTCTCATGTGGTACTCTGTCAAACGCTTTCCTAAAGTCCAGATAGATACAATCCATCCACCCATCTCTCTTTGTAAGGAAGCACGCAGAGAGCGCATACCTCCGCCAATGCCATTGGAGGATCTGGATCCGGTCCCGGATCCGCTTCAAATTTAATTAATTCTTTGTTGGCCCATGGCCCACCCTTCCACAAAATTTCATTGAAATTCATTGAGTACTTTTGGAGATATTGTGTGGAAAAATACACAAACAAACAAACAATCATAAGCGAATACATAACGTCCTCCAATTTCGCTGGTGGAGGTAACTATCATAAAAGCTCAGTAAGTTGTGATACATGAAGCACTCTCTCTGAAACTAAATTACCCAGGGGCTGTTATCATATTTTCTCTAAATGAGCAACCCATCTCATCCTTATGACTATTTCACACAATTTACGAGCAATACTTGTAAGAGACACTGGTCCATAGCTTAATGGGTCTTCCCTGCCGCCACTTTCACATATTGGTAGTTGGTACTATATTTGCTCCCTTCCAATCCTTTGGCAAATCTCCCGCCATTAGAGAACATTTTATTACCTCATATGTTGGTTTAACTAACTTACCAGAACATGCCTTGATTAGCCTACCCAACCAGAAATGTTGTAATTTCTCATGGCCTTGGTTACATCCACATTTTTCATCAACTTCAAAAGTTCATCAGGTTCAAATTTAACCTCGTTTATATTATTTACCACTTTCTCATGATTATTTTGATCTCTAAAAATTCTCTTCCTTTCAGAAATACTGTCTGGAATTACTAATTTATAATCTCACACATGTCTTCTTCTTTTCGATATTCTTTATTATGATCTTTTCCAATTTTATCTTTTTCATTTTATTATTCATATACCTGCAAAACATTTTTGGGTCACTTCACGCTTATCCACTATATTCTGTTCACATTTAGCTGCTTCTGTTCTAATCCTCACATAATCATTTCTAAAATCTTTTTATCTCTCCAAAGGTGATTTAATCTTAGTTTTCCTAACCATATTCCAAGCTATCTTCCTCTTTTCCATTACTACTCAACGTCTTTTCCTTTTTGAATTTAGCTCCATATTTGTGAATGTATTTACTAACACCCTTAGTGTGTGCATCCTTAAATTGAAAGTATTTATTTTCCACACCCTCTGCTTCATTAAACCCTCTCCAATCATATTCCCTGAAATATTTTCCAAGAGAATTAAAATCAGCTTTGCTACAATTATACCTAGTTCTTTGTGCCTTTTTTATTCATCTTCTTGTAACTGAACAGATGTTTCGTGCTTAGTCATCAGACGCTGTCAGAATGCGATGATGTGGCAGTGGTCGCTGCCTCTGGCCAAGATCTGCTGATTCAAGAAGGGAAAGCTGAGATCATTGTTTTGTGTGTACACAGTTGACAATTCCTCAACTCATAGTAACGTCAGGGCACTGGGTAAGAAAGAAAACTCACTTACCTCTCCCCAAATGATTTTAGAAGAGACAGAGAACTGATAGACTACGGGAGTGAAACACAACTCTCTCCTAATAAAGCATCCAGTAGTAGTACGGAGCGATTAAGAATAGCCTGAATTCCTGATGGGATATCTACGAACCTACATCTCACATTCTTCCCAGTTTATATCCTCAAGTTCAGTTAGTATATGATCACTCTTCCTTAGGGGACAACAGTGCTTCATAATTTGGATATCATTTGGATCTTTTGTGGAAACAAGGTCTAACCTCGATGGTTAATCGTCACATCTTGTTTTTGTGCTTTCCCTACTATTTTGGATCAGTAAGTTTTCTGTTGCCAGTTCATGTAATTTATAGCCCCATGTATATTCCCTGCATCACTTTCCTCCCAGTTGACCTCTTTACAATTAGAATCTCAAGTAATTATCAATCTATTATTTTCTTCGTACCAGTTTTTAAGACATATCGACATATCACCATTCATCACTTCATACTCTTCATCATTTCATGTTATTTTATCGAGGAAGCAAATAATCTACTCCAGTATCTATGTTATTAGTTTTCTCATTGATGATTTTCATTGTTGTAGCATCTACATTTTTGTTTCCGGCATTTATTTCTACATATCTCGCCTTCATATAATATTTTTTGTCTATTATTAAAACTCCCTCCCCAGCACTTCCTCCTCTATCTTTTCTGCATATTATTTCCACTCCAACTCATCACCTCTACTTTCATGTCTTTTTTTAGTTTGTTTCATTTAAACCAATTATTTGTTTTCCATACTGTAATCATTTAACTCAAGCTTTTTGTTTTTTATTATTGTTCCACCTGTATTCCTATACATTATTCTTTATTACACTATTTTCTTTATATATTACTTAACCGTGTGCAACATTTCTTACTTTGTGACTTTATTTTAGTTTCTTTCTGTCTTCTCTTTCATATGCTGTTTCAACATTTTCATACTTAGTACTCTCCGAAAATTCGCATTTGCCTTTTCACCTGTCCTCACACTCTTTTTCCTTTTCTTCTAATATAAAACATCTTATTTTCTCACTTTCCTCTCGATTTAATTCCTTCCTCACTACTATCCCTTGGTATCTCTCACTCTCCACCAAACTGTGTAGATTTCATCACTTCCTCTGCCACTCTTACTGATTTGTACTGAATTTTCGATATTGTCCCAACCTCCATACTCCCTCAATCTCTTCCTCCCATCAGTTACTTTCTGTATCTGTTTTCTTAGTCAATTCATTGGCTTCATTTTCCTTTGCCTCTTTCTCTCAACTTTATTTCTGATTTCCTCCTCTTCATCTCTAAACACTCTCGCACACATTTCTTATCTACTGTCGTGCATACTATGTTCTCCCTCTGTCTTATGATATCTAATAGTCCTGATTCGAAATTTACCTTTTCTTCCCTTTCTTCTCCTTCCAATCTCTCCTTAGTCCACATTTGTTCCTCCATTAATTCATGTATTACAATTTTTCTTTTCATTTCATCCTCCTGCTGTACATTCTGCATGTGTTTTATTTTTATTCCACCTCCTCTGTTATCGCTTGATCTTCCCTTATACATCTTTTTCATGTTTCATTCCCTCCCCTAAATTACTTAATTTGATTTCCGCCTTTGTCTTTTTTTATTCTACCAATTCTTATCAGCCTGCATCTTTCCTTCCTCCATTTCATCCCTCTCAGTTAGTAACTCCTCCAGAACAATCAGGCTCTCTATGATATCCCTATCAAAATCCTTAGATTCACAAATACTGTAGATATGTTCTTTCTAACATCTCTCACCTCCTCATAACCTCCCGCTCAGTCACCACCCTCTCCTGTACCGTATTCTCCATCTCCTTGGATTTACCCTGAATCCCGCCAAATTCTGGTGATTCAAGATTCATCCTTTTGCCACTGGATATACCCTTTAATGTATTTTTGTGTGTTGCTCCAGAGAAACGGGTGGACATAGTTGTAAACAAAACCTTTGTTGCCTTACCGGGGTTTTATTGGTCAGCTGCGTTTTAGAATATCCATATATTTGCAATATAGTTCTTCTGTCTTATTATCTCTTAATCTATAGATGTTTAAATTAATGTGGCGGCATTTTCTTAACACGAATATAGCTGTCCTGTCCCACAAATAAGATAAAGTTTTATGCTCTGTAGGGCTTCTGTCCGATCGCTCAGGCGCCATCTGTGTGTTCTTACCTAATTCTTACCTAATTGTTCTTACCTAATTTATCTTTACAGGAATGAGTCAAGCTCGTACTGTCCCGTGTCTTAAACCATATTTATCGTACATATCCTTAAATTTGTGAACTGTTTTGGCACACACTATTTCATTTGGTAGTGCATTCCATTGATCAATTGCTCTGTTTGGGAAACTGAATTTCCTTACGTCTTTATCACCTTTCTTCTTATGCAGCTTTTGGCAGTGTCCTCTTGCTGATGCTTCTCCATATATTAAGTAATCATTTATGTCTATTTTCTCCTTTCCTGATATGCACTTATATAGCATTATCATGTCACCGCTTTTCCTTCTCTCCTGTAAAGTTGGTAGATTCAGTTTATTTAGTCTTTCTTCGTAGCTTAGGTCCCTTAAGCTTGGTATCCATCTTGTAGCTGCCCTTTGAACTTTTTCAATCTTGTCTATATGCTTTTTGAGATGAGGACTCCAGACTACTGATGCATATTCCAGGGTTGGTCTAATGAATGATGTTATTATCCTTCTTAGCATGTCTTCATTTATGTATGTGAATGCTATTCTCATATTTGCAAGCAGTGTATACATGTTCCGTACCTTCTCGCTGTGTGGTCAGCCGGAGATAGTCTGTTATTGATAATCACACCTAGGTCTTTCTCTCTTTCTGATGTGTATAGGGTTTTATTTCCTAACTTATATCCCAATCAGGTCTTTTTCCACTTTTACCAAACTTGATTACATGACACTTGTCCACATTGAATTCCATTTGCCATGTACTACTCCATTCATGAAGTTTATTTAATTCTTCTTGTAGCTCTTTGCAAGAGTCTGTGTTTGTAATTCTCCTTTGAATTTTTGCATCATCTGCAAACATATTCAGATAGCTCTCATTTCCAGTGTTACTGTTTATATCATTTATATACACTAAAAACATGATTGGTGCCAGCACTGAACCCTGTGGTACTCCACTAGTCACTTCTTTCCATGATGAGTAGTTTCCTCGCAGTACTGTCCTCATTTCTCTTTTTATGAGAAAGTCTTGCATCCAACAAAACAGTTTGCCTCGAATTTCTCCTTGATGGTACAGTTTCCATAAAAGTCTTCGGTGTGGTACTGTGTCAAAAGCTTTCTTGAAATCTAAATAGATACTGGCCACCCATCCTTCCCTTTCCTGTATTGTGTTTGTTACTCTGTCATAGTTGCTCAACAGATTAGTAACACATGATTTTCCTTTTCTGAAACCAAACTGTCTTTCTGTTATCATACTGTGTTCTAGATGATTTACCCAAGCTTTTCTTATAAGTATTTCTAATACCTTGCTTACAACACTGGTCAGTGATACTGGTCGGTAGTTGAGTGGATTTTGTCTATTTCCTTTCTTGAATGAGGGGACAATATTTGCTTTTTTCCAAATATCAGGTAGTTTACCTTGACTCAAGGATTTCTTGAAAATTAAAAATAATGGTTTACTTAACTCCTTTGCACATTCTCGTAATACCCAACATGAAATTTCATCAGGACCACTTGCTTTTCCTATGTCTAATCTACTTAACTCCTCCTGTATTACTTTTTCTGCTATTTGTATATCTGGTAGTATGTGTGGACATGCGTGTTCCACATAGTCCCTCTCAAAATTTTTTTTCTTCTGTAAAAACTAATTGGAAATTCTTATTTAGTGCTTCACAAATATCTTTCTCTTGTGTATAAGTGATTCCCTCGTCCGTAATGGATTGTATTATATCTTTTACTTTGGTTTTGCTTCTGATATAGCTGTAAAACAGCTTTGGTTGATCACTACTTTTATTTATTATATCCTCCTCAAACTGTTTTTGGGCTTCCCTCCTTATTCTTGTATAGTCGTTTCTTGTCTGTTTGTAATTATTATACGCCCTTTCACTATTGTGTCTTCTGTATCTATTCCACAACAAATCTCTTCTTTCTTTTGATTTTTTACATTCTGTATTGAACCATTTCTGTATTTTCTTATCTGCTTCTTTGTGCTGTGGGATGTACTTCTGGACTCCTATTTCATAAAATTCACAAAATTGTGTGTGTGTGTGTGTGTGTGTGTGTGTGTGTGTGTGTGTGTGTGTGTGTGTGTGTGTGTGTGTGTGTGACATAGCTCACAAAATATTATCAATTTTTAATCAAACCTGGTGAATAAGCTTAAGGGAAGCCAGTCAATGAACGTCTTGTTTTTTTGCACAATTGGTCAAAGGTCAAGGTCATGAGGCTAGGTCGAAGTCTGACCTAGCAAAGTCAGCTTATACATTGTTCATCCAATTTACACCAGACTTGGAAGAATGGTTCAGGGTAAGGCACGAATGGGGTGATTGAATTCTGAAGGCAGTCATTCAGTGGTGAAGTCTCACAGTGTAAAGTTATATTACTACAATATGTACCGTGGCAATAGTCCCTCAAGTTTAAAAGTCTTTTGTTGGCCGGAGACAAAACCATATAACCAAACAACTAAGGGAGGCAAACATACAGTGAGAGTAAACGAGGCGAATATAGTGAGAATAAAGGCGACATAGAGAGAGAGAAGGGGGGGGGGGATTTACAGTCTATAAATAAATTTATATCATTACAGCATGTTAATATAATGATATAACCCTATACAAAACGCTCGCCTACGGTAAAGGTAATTCCAAAATCCTACATCCGAATACCCATATTGTTTCTGCGCAGGTTCGTGATTTCCAGCACATTATTGGTATGGCGAGATCACAGGCAGGCGAACATCAGGCTGAAGTAAAGACCAATTATCGTGTGTGGAGGCGGGGATTACATGGTGCTGGTGAGGCGGTGGAAGTTGAGAGGTTTTAAATTGGCAAGGCAGGGGATATTCTAGGAAAACAGATGTGTGTGTGTGTGTGTGTGTGTGTGTGTGTGTGTGTGTGTGTGTGTGTGAAGTTGGAGTTATGTACTAATGGACTTAGCTATTATCACATTAAAGCAGAGAATCATTGTAAGAATGGTGGTGTTGCTGCTGTGACAAAACATTTATCAGATATATAGGGTTGAATCAGTTAATCATTCTTAAGCTCCAAAGGAATAAAACTTTGTAATATGAGTACGAAAGCTTAATCTGAGTGACGTACAATATAACTGTAACTTTTCCCTATAAAGTTTCGTCTTAGGCATTAAGATAATTAATGTACTCGTGCATCTTAGAAGAACAATAAAGCGAAAGTTGAATAAAGTATGTACACTATGCTTTAGTTGTTAATTTTTGCTCCCTCCTCCCCCGTTATTTGATTAGGTAAATTTCAGTGCACTGGTGACCGACTACAAACATTGTGTGTGTGTGTGTGTGTGTGTGTGTGTGTGTGTGTGTGTGTGTGTGTGTGTGTGTGTGTGTGTGTGTGTGTCCATTGCCTTGTGGATTGCCCTTGTATGGGTTGAGGGTACGAGAGTAAACCTCGAATGAAAAATCAGTGAGTTGATTACTGCGGAAGGTGAGGCTCGACAAACAGACCCTCGGCAGACACCTGCAACCTTGCTCAGTAGATGGTCGTCGTGAATCTTCACGTCATCATCAAAGGTTGAGAAGGGCCAAGTCATGTGGTAGTAAAGACTGCGCACCCTTTCATCAAAGTCCATTCATTGCTCAAGCCCACTGCTATACTCACCTACCATTTCATTTTTCCCCAAAACAAAAGACCTTTGGCGATAGGATAGGTTGACATTGACAAGTCATGTATGTGGCTGGAAGTCTGTAGCTTGAGTCGGCATATTGGCGGCCTTGGCCCAAAGGCCGCTAGCATGATGACATAGAAGCAGGTCGTGTTTTCGGCAGCATCCAGTGAGACCAAGCAACCGGAAACGGATGCCCAACTGCTTACCCCTGACGGGGAGGGGTTCAGAAAAGGTAGCCTTAACTTAAACATTTGCTGCTCTGCACCACCTGGGCTGACAATAGCGTCTGCCAAGGCATCCCACATTGCGGCTGAAATGTCAAAACAATTCCTCTGACTCTTGCTACCTGGAATATACGAAGCTTGCGTCATACTGACCATGACACATGGCCATGCCATAGAACTGGCCATGAACTGCAAAGATATAAAATTGACATTGCTGCCTTGTCTGAAACTTGCCCCTCTGGAGAGAGCAATCTAATAGAAGCAGGAGAGGCGTATACCTATTTCTTGAGGAGATACCCTGACAATGTTAGAAGAAACCGTAGTATTGGTTTTCAGGTCCGAACCAACCTTCTTCAGAATACCCAAGAAACTTCTGTGGGTATATCAGAGAGGCTGATGTCTTGGTGCATACCATTCTCTAAAGACCAATATGCAACACTTAACAATGCCTGTGCCCTAGTGCTTGATTCTGTGGACACTGTTAAAGATTCCTTTTATGACTTTTTAGATGTTACCATTCACTCAGTACCACCTAATGACAAACTGATTGTGCTTGGATATTTTATTGCCAGAGTAGGAAAAGATAATCACCTATGGCAAGGCATTATAGGCTGCCATGGTATTGGTAACATGAGCAACTATGGTCTTGGACTGCTTTCCTTGTGCTTAGAACAGTCTGACCATCACCAGCTACATTTTTTCACATTCAAATTAAATACAAGACTACATGGATGCATTCACAATTTTGACATTGCCACCGTAATGACTATGTCATAGTAAGGATGCGTGATCGAAGAGATGTTCTTATGACATGAGCTATGAGAGGTCTGAGTGCTCAACGAACCATAACCTTATATTCACCGAACTGCAGTAAGTCATCTATCTATCTATCTATCTATTGCCAGACGCCTTAATCCCGTAAGGGTTGGCCACAAATAAATCACCTTCATGTCGCCCTGTCCCCCGCCATTGCACTGCCCTGCTCCCAGCTCACACCCCCCTCCCTCTTATTCCTCTCCACTCCATCCCTTTATCTCATCCTTGGCATCCCCCTCCCTTCCCCCCCCTACCTCACTCACATACACTCTCCTCGTCAGTCTTTCACTCTCCATCCTCTCCACATGGCCAAACCACCTCAATGTGTTTCTCCTAACGTTTCCTATCACATCCACATCCACACCACAACGCTCCTTCACTTCCTCATTTGTCAGCCTGTCTCTCCATGTGACTCCACATGCTCCCCTCAAATAACTCATTTCCATTGCTCTCACTCTTGACTTGTGTCCCTCCAACAAGGTCCAAGCTTCACATCCATACGTTAGAGTTGGTATCACAATACTGTCACGTAGTAGCTTTTTCACTTCCATGCTCACTTCCCTGTTTCTTATGACTGCTTTCAAGGAACCAGCAGCCTTTCTTCCCTGTTGTGCCTTTTCAAGCGCTTCGACCTCTAAACTTCCATCGTTACTCATCACACTACCTAAGTACTTAAATACACTCACACTTTCTATTTCCTCCTCATCCAATATCAGTGTACATTCACTGACTTCACTTCTCTCGAAGACCATGACTTTACTCTTCCCTACATTCACCTCTAGATTCCGTTTCTTACTCACTCTCCCAAACTCATCCACCAAGCCTTGCAGCTCCCCTACTTCTTTACTTAACAACACTTAACAGTAAGTCATACGCCCACAAACCATCTGTCAAGAAACTAAACTATAGTAGTTTTTTATAGGTTATGGCAACTTGTAACACCTTCCATAGCAGTATTACAGACAAGCTCTCTCAATGCCCACCACTTGATCCAAACAATAATGCAACAAATCTAGATGCAGAGTGGCAGATCATTAAGACACTGCTCAGAACACTGGAGAAGAAACCCTAGGCTTCTCCATTCGCCGCCATAAAGACTTGTTTGATGAAAATGCTGAGGGCATACATGACCTTCTTCCAATGAAGAATAGCATATAACAACTTGTTGACTCATCCCAGCTCTTTAACCCTAAAAACTGAATTTCAAAATCTCATAAGTGAAACCCAGAGAAAACTGCATGACATGGAGAACAAATGGTGGACTGAGTATGTAAGAAGCTGCAAAGACTGGCTCATATTAACGATCAACAAGGGTTCTACAAGTCCAGTAAAATTATCTATGGGCCATCCATACACAACGTAAACCCTGTTCAATCAGCCGAAGGTGAGCTCCTGAAAGACAAGAGAGGAATCTTAAGATGATGGGTGTAACACTTCAACATCTTGCTGAATCTAAGAAACCCAGTGCAGCCCAGTATCATTGATAACACCCCAAATGTCTCTCAAGCAGCAGATCTTGATGTCCCACCTACACTTGCAGAAACCGTCCAGGCCATCGGACCTATAAAATATAACAAAAGCCTTGACCCTGATGGCATAAGATCTGAACTGAACAAAAGGGGTGGTCAATTTCTTCGCCAGCACCTCCATAATCTCATACTGACTATTTGGAACCTAGAAAAAATTCCACCTATACCGCCTACTTCTGATATTATAACCGTCGACAAGAAGAAAGGGGACCACTCAAATTGTGACAACAGCAGAGGCATACCCCTGCTTGTGAATGCTAGTAAAGTACTAGTCAAGATAATGTTACGCAGACTGACAACTCATTTGACTGAGTCAACACTAACTGAAACACAACATGGATTTCGAAAGAAACGAAGTACCTGTGATATGATCTTTGTTGTCCAAGAGATACAAGGGAAATGCCACGAGCAGAACCGTGAACTGTATAATGCATTCATCATGTTTGCAAAAGGCTTTGACACTGTCAACAGAGAAACTTTATGGAATTCTCTTTAAAAATTTGGAGTTCCAAACAAATTTCTTACAATCCTATAGAGCCTCCATGGCAACTTGAATGCCCGTGTATTTATAGGTGGGATCAAATCTGAACCCTCCAGTGTGGATGTGGGCATAAAACAAGGATGCGTCCTGGTCCTAGTCATTTTCAACGTAAATCTCACTGCAGTCACTTTTCTAACCAACCAACAAATGGGCCCCGATGATGGAATGAAAATTTAGTTCAGTCTAGATGGTAACTTATTTGATCTCAGACGACTTCAAGCATAACAGTTTATTTCCTAGACCTGCATTATGCTGATGACTGTGCTGTTCTTGAAAATACATTAGTAGCCCTACAACAGCCTCTCACAGTCATTTCCAACATACACCATTGAATGGGGCTGCGAATAAATGTCAATAAAAAATAATGTTTCAGAGAAACAACACAGTAGAACCTCCTGAATTTCAGATTAACGGTGAAAAAGTAAAACAGGTGGAGAATTTTATCTACCTTAGAAGTGTGCTTACAGATAAACATACCACTGATGTAGAAGTCTTGCACGAATCATCCATGCCTCCGTTTTTTTAGGCGTCTCAGATCCAGTCTTTGAAAACACCAACTTGAGAATCGAGACGAAGGTATCAACATATATAGTTGTATGCCTCTCGATGCTCTTATACGGTGCTGAATCCTGGACAACTTACCAGCATTACATCGAACAGCTTGAGTCATTTTACATCCGATGCTTACAGCGCATCCTAGGACTCACATGGAAGGATAAAGTCACTCACTCACAAATTCTCCAGTGGGCAAAGTCAACCGCACAGAAGCCATGCTAGCTGAAAAATAGCTTAGATGGGTTGAACATGTGTTCTGCATGACTGAGCACCGCCTTCCTCACCTGGTTCTGTATGGCCAACTCCCTGCAGCACATCGCACCATAGGGAGTCAGAAGAAAAGATATAAAGATCATATAAGGACAACCCTGAAGAAACGCAATATCATACCAGGAGATTTTGAGACCAGTGCATCTGACAGAAAATAATGGCTAACCCTCTGCAGCAAAGGAACGATACATCTCGAAGAAGCTAGGAATCTGGCCGGGAATGAGCGTAGACAATGAAAGAACAACTAAAACAGAGTTCTTCTAGCAAACCCGGACTTGACCTGTCAACTGTGTGACAGAGTTTGAGGATCCAGAACTGGTCTGCACAGTCACACACGTTGGCACCAAAGACTGAGAAACACACCATCTCAATGAGCATAGCAGCCGTTGTCTTCTGTAGTAGGACAGCTTTAAGTAAATGTGAGTGTGTGCTAAAGAACATATTTCCAGTTTTCATATACATTATTCTGCTTTCATTATTGTGAACCTGTGTTATTTATAGAATTGCTGAGAAAAAACAGATGTAGAGGAAAAGATCAAATTGTATTGCTAAAAGTTCCAACCACATCTTTCCGACTGAAAACTAAACAATAAAAATATAATATCAGAAGTGATGTTTTTGTTTTTAATGGTTTAACATCTTATCGTTCCTCTCACATCACTTTATGTATTATGAATGATGTATCTCAAGAATCGGCAAGATAAGGTTTAGTCCTTTATCATCTCTAAGTATACTTGGTGTCTCATACTCTCGTGTGCCTTCTTGTACAAATAGCATAACTTTTCTGGCAAAATCTGGATTCACAGAAGTTATTATGTGTTAAACCGACTCTTGCTTCCTTTATCCCGACTCAATTGGTGACTATGTACAGTACAGGGCCCATTATTTCACCTAGTGTGCGTGCAGTTGTCACGTGTGACGGGACTTGCCACATACTGTACACCACTTACAAACACGTGGAATAAAGGTAGTCTTGTATCAATACTGGTCCTTTTTACAGCCTACCATCAGCCTATTTTTATTTCTTCTTCACCGAAATACTGCATCTCTCTCTCTCTCTCTCTCTCTCTCTCTCTCTCTCTCTCCCTCCTGTCGCTATAATTCTGGCCAATTTAGATCTAAACTGTCGTTCGTTCGTTTGTAGGTGTCCACATGTAGTGGAGGCCGAGCCATACATAACCCGGTAAACTGTCGGTTTTTAACCTTTCCCATTACGACGGGCAAACAACACCCAACTATCTACATGCACTAATCACTTCACACAACTACCGTCTGTCTACACGCTCTAATCGCTTTACTGCCATAACTCTAAAGCAATACTTAACGTGTTCTCCGATCTTTCATAATTATATGCTGTTGATCACCTTGCAGAATCGTCTTCCTTCAATAATATGTCGTTCCCACTGCCTCTGACGCTAGACTTGTAACTGCAAAATGTTCAGGCAACTCGAAATGAAGGAATTTTGATGTGGCCTAATTTTTTCTGCAACTTTCTGTGCGAGGGACAATTTCAGCCTGCCATGAGCAACTTTATGTAAATAAAAAACAAACCGCGGGTACTACGTGCAGAGCACTGACTTTACTGTTCTTGATGCTGTTGTGCCCCCATGCTCATTTGAAACGTGAACCCAGTGAAGTGCAAGCTGAAGTTGCCTCTCTCCTTCAGTCCACCAACCTCCATTAGGCGGATAAGAGGGGTGTTGTGGAACAGTGGAGCCGTTTGGATATATCGAGGTCACCACTTGAAGGGGTACCTATCCAACCCGAAGAGCGATTCTACAGAGTAATTACGAAGGCAGGGGATTCCTATGAACATGGAATCATGCGAGATAAAATTGGTAATATATATATATATATATATATATATATATATATATATATATATATATATATATATATATATTGTTACGGCGGTGGCGCCAGCCCGGGGCTATTACAAAAAAGACAACAAGTCAGCCTTAGATGATCGGCCTCCACTGCGTTGCAAAAATAACGCAGACCCCGGCACTGACACTCCGCAAACTAGAGAAAAACTGCGCAACGGAAAGGTACTTACTTAAGAACGCAACACTCTGTACTTTGATAATAAAACGGAACAGCCTACCTATAGATCTAGCCTACTATCGTCACTACCGGAAGTAATACCGCCCGAGACAGTATACAGGAACACCTCCCACTTACTTCCGGTTGTGACGACTTCTACTTAACCCGTGTCCAAGGGGGAACGCAGTTAATGGCTCACGATAGTTCTCACTAGCCTTGTGCAAAGAGATGGGATTAACTGTGTAGGGGTTAGGGGTGTGTGTGTATGTACGTGTGTTGAGGAACGTTAACAAAGGCAGCGAGAGGACCACGGTGAGCCAAACTGGCCCTCCAAAGACAACACGGTTACAAAAACAAAATAAAATAACTACTTTCCTCAGTCAACAAACAAATGAGTAAAAATAAACTTAAACAAAAACGCCAGCTCGGCATAAAAATGACTGGGGAGAGAGAGAGAGTGTACAAGCACCCGATACTAAAGCTGGCTGGGAAGAGACTGACTCTGATCAAGGCTCGCGCACGGCCAAGCGCGAACGCATAATCAAATTAATTAATAAGAACTTATATTCGTGCCCCTCTCTCTCTCTACAATAAACTGGTACTTCTAATGCAAGCAAAACATCATTAAATATACTGGTAGCTCACATAAGACAATCAAAATAATCAAATGCATACTCAGCATGGTATAAAATAAAATTGCCCTCAGTGGCGGGAACGAAAGAAACAAAAGAATTTGTAGCACTCGCTAATATAAACTCCGCGAATGACGTGGATACATACTGCATAATCCCCCTAGCCCAGCTGTAACGGCTGCATCCGTGGGAACGGAAAGGCGGACAACGTAACACGCCCTTCCCCAAGGGAAAATTTTGAGCCCTGGATCAAAATTTTCGAATCAAGACCCGAGGTAAAGGATAAGCATCGGTCTTAGACAGTGAATTAACTTTCCGGAAGTCCACACACAACCTAACCTTCCCATCTGGCTTCGGCTGCAAGGTAACTGGTGAACTCCACTCACTGAAACTCCTCTTGATCAATCCATGGTCCAACATATACTTGATCTCATTATCGAGAGCTTTCTGTCTGATAGGGTTGATGCGGTAAGGAGCTAATTTTACAGGCTTACTATCCCCAACGTCAATGTCATGAGTAGCCCAAGTTGTCAATCCCGGTGAATCTCCAAAAACTTTCGGATGTTTCCATAATCTGTTGCACAGCTCTTCTCGCTTTACTGGCTCAAGGTGTCGCAATTTCTCCACCAGAGCTGCATAACCATTGCCCTCCCATAGGTCAGCTGGTAACATCTCACCACGACTAAGCACTTCCTCATGCTCCTCCAACTCACTACCAACCGCCAAAACCACAGGAGCGCTCTTACCCCTGGTTCCCTCAACGTCCACTCCAAAGTCACCTTCCAGGGACTGTGGCTGTAACCCTGGTCCACTACTCACATTACCGGCACCAACAGCTCCCTCCACAGCACATTCCTTTGATGCCACGTCCTCCTTTCCCCGTCCTTCACATCCCCGGTGAGAGACATCAGCAGTCATCCCACAATGAGAATCAACTGGGCGGTAGTATGGCTTCAACATATTAATGTGGCACAACTGAGTACTCTTCCGCCTATCTGGGGTAACAATTAGATAGTCAAGTTCCCCAACTCTCTTCTTCACAATATAAGGACCACTGAATCTAGCCGCCAGAGGTTTTCCTTGCATGGGCAGCAGTGCCAAAACTTCATCTCCTTGCTTAAACTCACGACTTCTGACCTTATCGTAATGAGCCTTCATTTTTGCTTGAGCCCCGATTAGATGGTCACGGGCAAGCTCTAAAGCGCAATGCAGTCTCTCCCGAGTGCGGCAGACATAGTCAAGCATGGATTCCTGGTTGCCAGATTTGTTGTTACTCCAGGCCTCTCGCACCACATCCAAGGGACCACGAACTCTGTGCCCAAACACTAACTCATTGGGTGAAAACCCTAACGACTCAGTTGGTACCTCTCTCACTGCAAACATAACAAAGGGTACCGCTAGGTCCCAATCCTTTCCACTATCATAGCAGAAGGTGCGCAGCATTGTCTTTAAAGTCTGATGATGCCTCTCCAGGGCACCTTGTGACTGAGGATGGTAAGCACTGGACAAAATGTGTTTGATGCCCAACTCTGTCATTGTCTGCTTAAACAAATTAGATGTAAAATTCACTCCACGGTCTGACTGCAACTCCTTAGGCAGGCCAAAATGAGTAAAGAACAGGATAAGTTGCTTGACTACTGACTTCGCCTGCATGCTTCTGATTGGTATAGCCTCTGGGTATCGCGTTGTAACATCCATTATGGTTAACAAATACTTGTTTCCAGCAGAAGTAGGAGGTAAAGGGCCCACAATATCAATGATTACCCGGGTAAACGGAGGTTCAACTGCAGGAATGGGAGTCAAAGGGGCCACAGGAAGAACTTGATTAGGCTTGCCCACTATCTGACACGTGTGACAGCTCTTGATGTACGCAGCAACTTGTCCCGGCATACTTGGCCACCAAAAGTTATATCGTAAGCGCTGCACTGTCTTTCTGTTTCCCAAGTGACCTGCTAAAGGTCCCTCATGTGCTAACTGTATTAACGGCACCCTATACTGCACAGGCACCACCACCTGCCCTAACTCAACCACTCCTCCATCCACCGTGGCGCCAGTGGGCGTCCATCGGCGATGTAAAACATTGTCTTTAATCAGAAACTCCTCCTTACCACCCTCCATACTTCTTTCTTCCCCTACTCGAGCAAACAAGGGCTTTAATGTTACATCCTCCTGTTGCTTCACCCTCAATTCTGCTGGCCCAACACCCGCCAGCTCTACTGAGGACTGAGATAAGGGACTGGTCGGGACACTGGATTGCGAAGGGCGATCAATCTCAGCGTCACCTCTAGTACACTCGACAGGGGGAGGAATGTCAGACTCCACACTGACATCATCATCACCTCTACCCTCAACAGTGACACTCTGTTCCTCAGGCGCGTTTGACGGTGGTCCTGCATCCCCGCAGTCGACCCCAGCGTCCTGAAATTCTCCTAATTCAGTCGATGGGCTGGGTTCAGTCTCCACACAGACACACTCAACACCACCTCCAGTGTCCTGAGTGGGAAGTGGGGCGGCGCCCATGCACGCATTCCCACTCTCCTCACCCACTACAGCAACACTCTGCTCACTAGGTTCCTCCATTGGTGGCCCTGCCTCACCACAGTCGACCCCAAGAACCTGTGACTTCACCAGTTCTTCCTCCCGGGCTGCAACCTGTGCCATAGATCGTGTAATTGCACAGACCGGGAACATGGCTTCCACTTCTGCATCAACTTCAATACCAATTTCTGGGGCGTCAAAACACTTCTCTGCCACAACAACTGGTGGGGGAAGAGATGGAAATACTTTCTCCCCAGCCAGGTCGTTCCCCAGCAGAAAGTCAATCCCCTCTACTGGCATTATATCAGCAACAGCTACTTGAGCTGCAGCCTGAACAATGGGGCAATCGAGTTCCACATGAACATAATCATAGTATTCATCTGCGTTTATGCCTCTGCACAACACATACTTCCCTGAGTTTACAGGCCCTCCAGTCACGTTTCTGCACACAGACTGTTGTGCAGAGGTATCACGAACCACAGTAACTGGATAACTGATCCCATGAATTTTCACTGTGCCGTGACATATAAAAGGTTTACACCAGTCTAGGGACGATTTCTGAGGCAGTTCATCCGGAGGTGGCGTAGCATGCTGGGTAACTTTTTCAGCCTGAGCTGGCAGCGAGCACAGCCGGCTGCACTCCAGCTTTCCACAGACTTCTCCCTCACCGTTACCACTCTCCCAACTCCTCTCGTTCACCTGACTCGAACCTATAACTAGTGCCACTGGTTTGGCATTTTGGGAGGCCTTCCACTTAGGACAGTTAGGCTTGATGTGCCCACTCTGTTTGCAAAAGTAACAAACTAGCTTCGAACTGGATACAGGGCTCTTTCTCCCTGAATTCTTTTTCTCCTCTGAACTTCCCTTGGACTGATTCACGGGAGATTTATCCCAGGCAGGGCCACTCACAGTCCTCTCCCTGGAATACTGAAAATTAGCATACTTGACCCCCATACTCCGCAAGGCAAACACCCGGTCATCAGCCCACGTCGCTGCTTCCTTCACGGTCTTAAATCTCTTCTCCCTAATTTTAACACCAATTTCTTTGTCAGCCATGTTGGTAAAATGTTCCATCAAAAGCAGTTCACGCACCTCGTTATACGAAGTGGCGCTCTCACTCAGCAACCACTCGTCTAACCTCTCCTCCAGATACCTGGCGTAGGGCCATATAGGTGTCAGCAGGCCTTTTCCGAGCACCACGGAACAACAACCGATAAGCCTCTGGTCTAAGTTCATATGCCTTCAGGATAGCCGTTTTAAATTCATCATAATCATCCACATCCTCAGGGCTCAACCTATTATACACTTCCAAGGCTTTTCCCTTCAGCACATTAGATACCAACCCCACCCAGCGCTGCCTTGGCCACTCAAACTCCCTAGCCTTCTTCTCAAATCTAACAAACCATTCTGTCACCTTCAACTCATCAAATGCTGGCACTAATTTTAGACTCCTTGAGAACCAACTCTCCCTATCCTCTGCACGGCCTGAGGTTTGGGTATCTGAAGTTGGTCTATTGGCAGTCACCTCCAAACGAGTCTTCTCCAGCTCAAATCGCATTTTTTCACGCTGCAACTCCATCTCCTCTCTTGCACGCTGCATCTCCATCTCCCTCTCTTCTTTTGCACGCTGCATCTCCATCTTTTTTAACTCCAACTGCAACTGAGCCTCCGGTGACAAGACTCCAGGGTATATGGGAGTGGAATGAACAGCTCCAGGGAAAGCACCAAACCCGGGGGAACTGCTCTAAACTGGCTCGGCGGCATCATAGATGGTAATAGTGGGGTAGCGAAACGAGGCAACTCAGCACCATAGTCAAACTCAGGGCTCACACGGGGAGTACCTTTGCTATGTGCCTCTCGTTGTTCCATATTTTCCATATCCACAGGTGACTCAGCACGTACGCGATCTGGTGTAGACACGCGTGACTCCATGCCGACAAATCAATGGCAGTACTGAATAATGAAATACTAATGCTGACTGAGAAACTACAAACACATCAACTTCACCTCAAAGCACAGAGAACGCCAAGGTAACGATATCCTAGCAAGAAAAATGCACTGTTAGGATATCCTGATGCGAGGTCGCCACTGTTACGGTGGCGCCAGCCCGGGGCTATTACAAAAAAGACAACAAGTCAGCCTTAGATGATCGGCCTCCACTGCGTTGCAAAAATAACGCAGACCCCGGCACTGACACTCCGCAAACTAGAGAAAAACTGCGCAACGGAAAGGTACTTACTTAAGAACGCAACACTCTGTACTTTGATAATAAAACGGAACAGCCTACCTATAGATCTAGCCTACTATCGTCACTACCGGAAGTAATACCGCCCGAGACAGTATACAGGAACACCTCCCACTTACTTCCGGTGGTGACGACTTCTACTTAACCCGTGTCCAAGGGGAACGCAGTTAATGGCTCACGATAGTTCTCACTAGCCTTGTGCAAAGAGATGGGATTAACTGTGTAGGGGTTAGGGTGTGTGTGTATGTACGTGTGTTGAGGAACGTTAACAAAGGCAGCGAGAGGACCACGGTGAGCCAAACTGGCCCTCCAAAGACAACACGGTTACAAAAACAAAATAAAATAACTACTTTCCTCAGTCAACAAACAAATGAGTAAAAATAAACTTAAACAAAAACGCCAGCTCGGCATAAAAATGACTGGGGAGAGAGAGAGAGTGTACAAGCACCCGATACTAAAGCTGGCTGGGAAGAGACTGACTCTGATCAAGGCTCGCGCACGGCCAAGCGCGAACGCATAATCAAATTAATTAATAAGAACTTATATTCGTGCCCCTCTCTCTCTCTACAATAAACTGGTACTTCTAATGCAAGCAAAACATCATTAAATATACTGGTAGCTCACATAAGACAATCAAAATAATCAAATGCATACTCAGCATGGTATAAAATAAAATTGCCCTCAGTGGCGGGAACGAAAGAAACAAAAGAATTTGTAGCACTCGCTAATATAAACTCCGCGAATGACGTGGATACATACTGCATAATCCCCCTAGCCCAGCTGTAACGGCTGCATCCGTGGGAACGGAAAGGCGGACAACGTAACAATATATATATAAAAAGAGAGAGAGAGAGAGAGAGGAATACAGTATATATATATATATATATATATATATATATATATATATATATATATATATATATCCAAGATCAAGCTGAGAGGAGTAAGGTGGATCAGGAGTGACAGGAGCAGTCAGGGAGAAAGACTGAAAGTTGAGAAGCTGAGGATCAAAGAAATGGCAGATGATTACAGGACCGAAGTAGAGGAGAGGTTAGAATCAGTGGACTGGAATGAAATGGATATGGACAGCCTGTGGAATGTATATAGGGATTGGTTAGGAATGCTGAAGTGGTGTGCAGGGTGGCAAGAGTAACAACGAAGAAGAAAGGTACGGCACGGTGGGATGAGGAGGTTAAGAGAGTGGTGGAGGAAAAGAGGAACAAGTGGCTAAAGTGTTTACAAGATAGAGGTTCAGTTGAAATAAGAACTGAGTATACTGAAAGCAAGAAGCACGTAAAAAGACTAGTGAAAAGGAAAAAGAAGGAGGTAAATAATGATCTTGGAAGAAAAATGAATGCGAACTTTTTTTTTTTAATGCTAGGAAGAAGGAACCAAAGGCCATGGGCCCGCAATAATTGTTCCTTGCAAGAGAAAAACAAAATACAAGAGAGAACCAAATTCAAGATCCGATCATTTCGAGATGCCTGGACACACTGCGTTTGAAAGGCTGGAGATCGTAGGAAGCAGGAATTATAGACAGAGGGAGATAGTTCCAGAGTTGACCTGTTGCATAAATGAAGGACTGGGAGTAATGGTTAACTTGCATTAGATAGCTGGAGAGAAAAGGGATGAGAGTTTTCTACTAGACGGGTGCTATGCGTCCGTCTTAGAGGTGGAGGAATGCAAGTAGACAGTTCAGAGGAGCAGTGACCATTGAAGTAATGATAGAAAAGACATAAAGATGCAACAGTGCGGCAAAGAGACAGAGGTTGAAGGGAGTCAGTAAGAGGGGGAGAGTTAATGAGTCGAATAGCCTTTGACTCCACCTTATTGAGATGAGCTGTGTGTAGGGAACCTCCCCACACATGCGAGTTGTACTCCACACAGGGGCTGATAAAACCCGTGTATAGAGTCAACAATTGTGCAGGGGTAAAGAAAGAATGAAGTCGGCTTAGCACACCTAATATCTTGGAAGCAGATTTTACAAGAGATGTAATCTGATCTTTCCAAGATAAGTCTCAAGTGACTGAAACCCCAAGCATGTTCAAGGATGATGCAGGATTAAGATGAATATCATTAAACATTAGTGGGTACACCTGTGGAAGATTTTGTCGGGTTGATAGGTGTAAGAACTGAATCTTTGATGCATTAAAAACAACAAGATTATTTTTACCCCACTCAGAGATACGAACCAAGTCAGACATTAAGTGTGCCATAGCCTCATCCTTTGTTTGATGAAGTAATTGTTGAGATGGACGTTGCGGGAACCGAATGGAAAGGTGAAGAGTGGAGTCATCAGCGTACGAATGGATAGGGTTAGATGTACAGCTTAGAAGGTCATTGATGAATAAAAGGAAGAGAGTTGGTGATAGGACAGAGCCCTGAGGAATACCATTATTGATAGATCTAGGAGAAGAACAATGGTCGTCTACAACAGTGACTATAGAACGACCAGAAAGGAAGTTAGAGATGAAGGCACAGATAGAAGGATAGAAACCATAAGAGGGCAGTTTGAAAATAAAGATTTATGCCAGACTCGATCAAAAGCCTTTGAGATGTCAAAAGCAATGGCAAAGCTTTCGCCAAAGTCTCGAAAGGAGAATGACCAGGTGTCTGAAGGTGAGTAGATCGCCAGTGGAGTGTCCCTGACGGAACCCATACTGACGATCATAAAGGGCTTTAAAAGTCTTCGATTAAGAATTGACTCGAAAACTTTTGAAATATTTGAGATACAGGTTGTTAAAGCCATTGGACGATAGTTAGAGGATTGGGAATGGTCACCCTTCTTTGGGACTAGCTGAATGAGAGCAAACTTCCAGCAAGAAGGAAAGGTACAAGCTGATAGACAAAGGCAAAAGAGTTTACCTAGGCAGAGTTAAAAGCACAGTTCTTACAACAGGAGGGACTCCATCAGGCCCATAAGCCTTGTTAGTCTTGAGGCCAGTGATGGCAGAAAATACATCGGCTGAAGAAATTTTAATGTCAGCCATGAGGAAGTCAGAGGGTGGAAGTGATGGAGGAACAGCATCGGAATTTTCTAAGGTGGAATTGGAGGACAAAATCTGAGTGAAGAGATCTGCTTTATCAGTAGAAGAAATAGCTACAGAACCACCAGAGTAGAAAAGAGGAGGAAAGGTCTCTTTCCTTGTTGCGGACAGCATTAGAACAAGTGTGATTAAACCAAGACTTTCTCGCATTAGTCGAAGGATATGAGAAAGGAATGTATGCTTCCATGCCCGAGAGAATAACGTTTATAATGTGCAAAGCACACTCAGATGGCTCCCGGTCATGGAAGAAATAATCATTCCAAGGAAAATCAAAGAAGTTCTGCCAGAGGGCCTCCCAATCCTCAGCTCCAAAGTGCCACAGACGATGTTTCTTTGGAGGGTCCACAGGCCGTACTGGAGCACTAGGACAGTTTAAGGTGATAAGGTTTTGATTGAAGGAACCCAACGGAGAGAAAGGATCAACAGTGTAAGCAGAAGGATTAGTTATAAGGAAGAGGTCAAGTATGTTGGAGCTCTCTCCAAGGCGGTCAGGGATACGGGCAGGGTGCTGTACAAGCTGCTCTAGGTCATATGTTGGAGATCTCTCCAAGGCGGTCAGGGATAGGGTATGGTGCTGTACAAGCTGCTCTAGGTCATTAAGGATAGAAAAGATGTAGGCTTGTTCACCAGGTGGATCAGTGAAAGGAGAGGAGAGCCAAAGGTGGTGAACATTGAAAACTCCTTGAATGGAGATTTCAGAGAAAGGAGAAATGGATAGTATGTGTTCCTTCGTAGAAGTAAGATAGTCAAAGAATTTTTGATAGTCAGTAGAATTAGGGGATAGGGAAGCAGTGCAGACATATTTAGTCAGAGAATGGCAGGAAAGCCGAAGCCAGAATGTAGAAAAATCAGAAGTAAGTTCAGGAACACGAGAGCAAGATAAGTCGTTGGGTATATATACACAACAGCCACCTTTGGCTTTGAAATGAGTATAGAGAAAGTAGGAGGATGCAGAGAAAAGTTTGCTGTCAGTTGCCTCAGACAGCTGAGTCTCAGTTAGAAAAAGAAGGTGAGGTTTAGAGGAGGAGAGGTGGTGATAAACAGAACGAAAATTAGGGGAAAGGCCACGAATGTTGCAGAAATGAAAAAGAAGTGAGTCAGACACTGGTTACAGGCAGCTCAAGTCTTCACTGGGAGAGGGGACTCCAAGGCTGTGTGTTGTGTAGCCATGAAAATAGGAAGTTATTCTGGAAAGAAGTGCAGGAACGTAGAAGTGAAAGTGGAAAGAAATGTGATGGTGTGAAGGATGTATGTGGTAGATTATTAACCCATGGAGATGAAGTAAGGGCCAGATGGAAAGAATATTTTGAAAGTCTGATATATGGGAACAGAGAGAGCAGAGCAGCTGTAAACATGATTGGTTTTGGGGGTGTGCAGAGAAGGAATGCAGCGCCAGGAGACGTGACACTCGCATAGGTAAAGAGTGCTGTGAAGCGGCTGAAAAATGGGAAAGCAGCTGGGGTTGATGAGTGTATGCAGAGATGCTTAAGTGCAGTGGGGAGTGTGGAATGAGGTGCTTGTTGAAGATATGTGAGAAGGCATGGGTGAGTGAAACTGTGCCTGCAGAGTGGAAAAAAGGCTGTGATTGTACCCCTGTACAAAAACATAGTTGAGGGAAGTGAGTGCAAGAATTATCGTGGCATAAGTTCATTGAGTATGGTAGGGAAGGTATATGGAAGAATAATTATAAAGGAAGAGAGATATCAGAAGTCCTAGTGAGTGATGAACACGGTGACTTTAGGAGTGGCAGAGGATGTGTGGCTCAGATATATGCAGTGAGACAGATGGCAGAGAAGGCTTGTGAGAAGGACCATAAGGTGTTTATGGAATTCATGGATCTGGAAAAAGCATACGACAAAGTGGACAGAGAGGGATTGCGGAAAGTTCTAAGTATGTACGGTGTACATGGTAGGCTGCTAGGTGCTGTCAAGAGTTTTTATGATGGTAGCGAAGCATGTGTAAGGGTTAATGGATCTCTAAGTGAGTGGTTCACGATCGGTGTGGGCGTGTGACAAGGTTGTGTGATGTCCCCATGATTGTTCAATATATATATATATATATATATATATATATATATATATATATATATATATATATATATATATATATATATATATATATGGATGGGGTGATGAGAGAAGTAAAACACGAGTAATAGAGAGAGGGATGGCGTCGGTAATGAATGGTGATGGATGGAATATCTCAAATTTGCTGTATGCTGATGATGCAGTACTGCTTGCAAATACCGGACAAGAACTTGGTAGGCTATACCCCATACCAATTACTTTGGCCAGGCATGTATGGTAACACTGTTCTGCCCGAGACTCTGATTGGCTGGAGGTGTTTGTTCGATTTCGTTCTTGCCTTAACCGATACACTCTTTATTAATAGATGTGATACTGAGTTTTTCGACAGCACAATCGTCAGAAGCGATATGAAATCCGCTATATACTTAGCAACAATGAAATTTTCGCAGGAAGATAGAGATGATGAGTCAACAAAGTGTTACATTACAGTCCAAGCCAAGGTCAGCATTCGAACAATTCCTTTACGTTCCAGAAAGTCAGTAAAATTACAGAATATCAAGGAAACCTGCTTAATCTAAGCGTTGCTATAACACATATTTAAATTATAAGATCAGTCCGCACCCTTAAACCGTGCCACAACTCTGAATAATTAAAAAAATTCAAATGAAAATACGAGTTCTGCGGGGAGGGAGGCAGCTCAATCGAACAGCCACTGAGCGACAGCTGAGTGAAGGCGGGACGCAGAAGTTTTTTTTATTTATGCGTACCGTTTTTCTTTATCATGAAGAGCTCTTTGCCCCCCTTCCCTTACGACAGCATGCTCTCTCGTCATTCAGTCAATGTAAGTGTTTATATTAGGCGTTTGAGCTTTTATATACTGTGATAATAGAGAAGTTTTAATGAAACAATTTTCCTTTAGCCTACTCTGATGTTTAGCGATGTTTTCAAATTGAACTAAATTGACCGAGTTTGAGTGTATCATGAGAGAAGTCATTACTAAATCCTTCAGTGCGATGCTGCCTTTCTGACTTAGTTCAGGCTATCTATAGACGATTTTGTTTTAAGGAAAGGTGGTGTAGAGGTATAATATAGAGGCGAGTAAACAGGCTAGATATTTTTTACCTTTTAGCTATACATCGCCCCTTAGTTTCGAAAATTACTTCTCTTGACCATAATTATTTTAAATGACATCGTATCGGAAAGGTTATGATTATGTTTCCGAGTTTACTTATATGTAGGTTTGCTGGCAGGTATGTTTGGGCACGATCCAGGCTGGCTGTGACAGTATGCCTGGCAAAGACAGACCGTCGTTGAAGGACAGAGTTAGGCATCGGCATGCATCCACCAAGTACTTAGCTCAAGCCAGGAATATCATCCACAATGTCCACCAGTATTTTGAAAGTGAGGGATCATGTCTAATTGCTGCACATGCCGTTGAGAAAACGTCAGATGCAACTGGGGCTTCTGAAAGGACCGTCAGGAGGATTAAGAGTGAAGTCTTAATGTCACGAGATGGAATTATACACACACCACCTCCACGTTCAAGACTCTCCACTGTGGTAGGACAGACCGATGACTTTCAAAAGGACTGTATCAGGAGGGAATTACTTTCCTTTTACAAGCGAGGTGAACTTCCATCATTGACGGAACTACTGAAGAGGGTCAAGACATCACCCATATCCTTCAATGGATCAAGGACTTCTCTACACAGAGTTGTGAGGCAGATGGGCTTCAGATACAAAAAAGCAGAAAGTGGGAGAAGGATATTAATGGAGAGAGAGCAGACATCGTAACTGCAAGAAATGCGTATCTGAGAAAAATAAAAGGTAACAGAGATAGTTCTCATCCTCGCCCTGAAATCTACCTAGATGAGACTTGGATTAACCAGAATATATGCGTTGAGCGATGCTGGACTGATGGTGATAGAGTAGTTGGGCCTAAACTTAAGACAGGGAGAGGAGCTCGATTCATCATCCTACATGCTGGTGGCCAAAATGGTTTTGTGCCGGGAGGACTCTTGATGTTTCGATCAAAGAATGGAGCAAAGGGAGATTACCACGAGTCAATGGACCATCAACGGTTTAAGCAGTGGTTTCAGGAACAATTACTTCCAAACATCACAGAAAGATCCCTTATCATAATGGATAATGCTTCCTATCACTCAAAAACCATCAATAAAATGCCAACAACCAGCAGTAAGAAAGGCGATTTAATTGAATGGCTGTCATCTGCCAATATCACATTTGATCCATCTCAAACAAAGAAGGAACTGTATTTTGTCTGCAAACAACATAAAGGCAAACAAGAATATGAGATAGACCAATTGGCCATGGAAAAGGGACATATAATACTCAGACTGCCTCCTTACCACTGTATGTTCAATCCTATTGAATTAATATGGGCACAGCTGAAGAGCGAAGAAAAGAAAAAAGCTCAAACGGAGATCAGTCCCTGAAGAGAGTTGAGGAAATTACTCACGAGGCTATGAACAAGATTACCCCTGAAACTTGGCGTAGTTGCATCGGCCACACGAAGAAAGACATCGCACAAGACCATTTGTTTGAGGAATTTGTTATTAACATACTTTCTGATACAAGTGACGAGAATGAAAGTGAAGATGACGCACATGGAGAAAGAGCTTAATATAGAGCACCAGTACGTAGCCTACACATTTTTTCAGAACATCCAATAAATCACGCTCACGTTTTATTTTTGTATTGATAACCTATTATGCCTGTTGTTTTAGCTTCGTATTTGTGTGTGTGTGTGTGTGTGTGTGTGTGTGTGTGTGTGTGTGTGTGTGTGTGTGTGTGTGTGTGTGTGTGTCCTTTGAGAGAGAGAGAGAGAGAGAGAGAGAGAGAGAGAGAGAGAGAGAGAGAGAACAAAAAAGAAGATGAAGGTGGATATGATTATTTGTACTGTACATAGGCTTGCAAATAAACTGGACAGTGACGTATATGTTATTAAATTCACGAGTAGTAAAAAGTGGAAATACCCTGTACTATTTTACATTTTAAATATGGATGCACGGGACTTACATCGAATATGAAGTAAAAATGAAAGGAATGGTATAGCCTATCACTTCATGAAGAAGTTCAGAGGGGAGAAATTTTTCTGCATCTTTCGCATCCTCATACTTTCTAAATTAATCAAGTAATCAAATATCTATAAAGTAAACAAATAGAAAACTTAATATAATTTGTACGTGAGAGGGTACATTTGTTATTACCACGATGTATAGTTCGTCTAGATATCGTAGTTATTACATTCCGATAACCAGTCAGGTTAAGGTCTCTGAAGTTTAAATAGTCCGCCTTCACTCAGCTGTCGCTCAGTGGCTGTTCGATTGAGCTGCCTCCCTCCCCGCAGAACTCGTATTTTCATTTGAATTTTTTAAATTATTCAGAGTTGTGGCACGGTTTAAGGGTGTGGACTGATCTTATAATTTAAATATGTGTTATAGCAACGCTTAGATTAAGCAGGTTTCCTTGATATTCTGTAATTTTGCTGACTTTCTGGAACGTAAAGGAATTGTTCGAATGCTGACCTTGGCTTGGACTGTAATGTAACACTTTGTTGACTCATTATCTCTATCTTCCTGCGAAAATTTCATTGTTGCTAAGTATATAGCGGATTTCATATTGCTTTTGACGATTGTGCCGTCGAAAAACTCAGTATCCATCCATCCATCCATTGCCAGATGCCATGTATCCCACACGGGGTGGCCAAGGGCTTAGAGTTAATTGTTTTACAGGGAGGGGCACTAATCCTCCACCAGCCCCACTTGACACGTAGGGATGCCAACAGCATCTGGTGTTCCCAGGCGGTCACCCATCCAAGTACTAACCAGACCCAGCTCACATCTATTAATAAAGAGTGTATCGGTTAAGGCAAGAACGAAATCGAACAAACACCTCCAGCCAATCAGAGTCTCGGGCAGAACAGTGTTACCATACATGCCTGGCCAAAGTAATTGGTATGGGGTATAGTGCAGAGTTTTGCTGATGTCTTTGAGCGTCGTGCCTTGAGAGTAAATGTAGAAAAGAGTAAAGTGATGGTTACTGAGAGAGAAGGTGACTCCTAGTGTGATGTTATAGTGAATGGAGAGAGACTGGAATAGGTGAGAGTTCAAGTACCTGGGTACAGTGATAAAAAAGAGAGGAAAATGTGTAAAAGATGAAA